>NW_028227268.1:37485000-37815000 GCF_978045245.1 Mus caroli
AGTATGGGTGTCTTGCCTATATGTATATCTTCACTCCATGTGGATGTGGTGCCCAAAGAGGGTGTTGGCTCCCTCATTTGTGTGCATTCTTGTGTATGTATGAGTTCATAAACCAAGCACCAAGAGGAGTTAGAGGGATGACTCAGCAGTGAAGAACACTTCCTGCTCTTGCAAAGGCCTTAGGTTCAGTTCCTAGCTTCTAGGCTACTCACAACTAGCTGTAACTCTATCTCCCTGGGATCCACTGTTCTTTTTGGCCTTCTTGGGGACCAGGCATACAAGTGGTCCACATATATACAGACACTCAAATACATAAAATAAATTTTTAAACAATAAACAAGATATTCTTAAAGGGTAAAACGTAAGAAGTGAGGCTACCAAATTGCAATTTATTTTATAAGCTGACATGTAAGACAGTGATATTAGTGAAATGGGACAGATAATTCAGTGCAATAGAATGTAAAAATCAAAAAGAATCAGTTTTCATACCCATGGAACTCTTCTAAGCCTCAGTCTCCTTAGGTAGTTATGAACTACTACCATGCCCAGCTTGAAATAAAATAAAATCTTAATTAAAATTAAATACTGTTACTAAGTTTAAGTTAATAGTGGCAAAATAAAATACTTGAGAATTAACACACCTATAATCCCTTCATTTAAGAGGTGGAGACAGAAGGACTGGAATTCAAGGCTATCTTTGACTACATATTAAGTAGAAGCCAACCTGACTTACATGAGACCCTGTGTCAACAAGAAATATATAGGGCTGGCAAGATGGGTTAGCAGTTGGGAGTGCTTGTTGCACAATCATAGGACCAGAATTTGGATCGCATCTCACACATGACAGCAAGGTGTCCTACATACAGCTGTGACCCCAACTCTGGGGACAGAGGAGAGTAGGGGCAGAAGGAGGAGATCTGGGATTTGCTGGCTTCCAGCTATACAGCAAAGCACAGGTTCAAGAGAGAACACCTGATGCCTCCACCTGTGTGTACCCACACACAAATGTGCACAGACTCACACATATATTCATACGTAAAATAAATAAGTAGTATAACAGATCGATAAATCAACAGAAATATAATAGCAAAGGACAAATTAGAAACAAGATTGATTGACAGCTATTGGGTGTGCACTAGGAAGTCTTTTACAAGATACTCTAGATCAATGGAAGACTAGCCTTGAGAGTTCAGGATGGTTTTGGGGTTCTGGGGGGTTGTTTGTTTGGTTGGTTGGTTTGGTTTGTTTCAAGACAGGGTTTCTCTGTGTAGTCCTGGCTGTCCTGGAACTCACTCTGTAGACCAGGCTGGCCTTGAACTCAGAAATCCACCTGCCTCTGCCTCCCGAGTGCTCGGATTGAAGGCGTGCACAGGCCCCGAGGTTTGGGGGGGGGGGGTGTTTGTTTTTTTCACAGCTGCTTTCTCCAATATCCTCCTTTCCTATGATTAGTGACTATTTTCGTCATTGCCACCCTGGCATTCTTTCCAGAGAAAGACTAAGTATTAACTATTTTAAAAGAATGAGCTATGCAACTGTGTATAGTCTTTACATATGCTTCATTGTTAATGAGATTTATCTGAAATCCTAGTTTAACTCTGAAATGAGAAGTACCTAAATCTTTCAATGGGTCTCTACTTTAAATGGTAGTGGTGTTATACCTTTAATCTTGGTACTTGGGAGGCAGAGGCAAATGGATTTCAGTGAGTTTCAGGCCAGCCTGGTTTACAGAATTAGTTCCAGGACAGCCAGGTCTACACAGAGAGAAACCCTAACTTGGGGGTAGAAGGGGAAGAAAATGGGTATTAATGTTAACTGGAAGCCTGTCTTGTCATCTCGCTTCTCTTGTTTGTACATATAGATGAGGACAGAACTGTATTTCCTGTCATCTCAGAAGAATCGCCCCAGTCTCTTTGGGATGCCACTAATTGTTCCATGTACTGTACACACCCGGAAAAAAGATCTCTATGATGCAGTTTGGATTCAAGTATCTCGATTAGCCAGTCCACTCCCACCTCAAGAAGCTAGCAACCATGCACAGGATTGGTAGGTTCTGGGGATAAACTAAGTCCTGTGATTTCTAAATACTAAGAATAACTTTTATGAATATGTGGTGATTTAAAAAAAAAAAAAGACCTGTTTTATATATCAACTAACCATCCTAGTATCTAATGATTTTTTTTTCGTTCTTTACTCTCACCTAAATCCCTCCTGTAATGCCTCAAGTAATATCCTTATCTTCTCTTGTAAAAGTCAAAAGTATGAATTTACCGGGAAATTTAAATCATCTCAATTCTCTGAAATTTAGAATGGGAATGATATATCTAGATATGTAATCATTGAGACTTGATGTCATCTATCAAAGTTGAATTGCAGCTCATTATTTTGCTATTGTGGCAATGAAAAATTAATAAAAGAGTTGACAAAAGTTTGTTCCTTATGATAGAGTCTTTTGATATTAGGATACAAGGTTAAGGTGTGTCTTCAACCTGTGAATAATTCATAAGCAAATTAGTTAATGGATTTGTGGGTTTAGTAGAAGTGACATTTGGGCAGGATTAAATTTGAATTAAGGAATCGGGCATGGTAGTGCACGCCTTTAATCCCAGCACTTGGAAGGTTGAGGCAGGCGGATTTCTGAGTTCAGGGCCAGCCTGGTCTACAAAGTGAGTTCCAGGACAGCCGGGGCTATACAGAGAAACCCTGTCTCAACAAAACAAAACAAAACAAAAAAACCAATAAATAAATAAATAAATGAATGAATGAATGAATGAATGAATTTGAATTAAGGAACTTGTGGGTGAGGACTTTTCCCTGGATTTGCTACTGAACTGGGTATAGATAATTGAGAAAAAGGACTACTTTCCAGCATGACAGTGGTTTATAAGTGATTATGTCCTTTTGTGAAATGAGGAGCTCATGAAGGGGTAGGAATCAGATTAAACAGATAGCCGTTATGCATGTGGGAAGTGAATTTAAATGTCCTTTGCTGGAGATACAGCTGTCACCAACAAGTAGATATATAAAGTCCTAAGATGAGGGACTATTGATTAAGAGAGTAAATATTAGTTAGAAAAAAAAGATGTCCAAGACAATTCCTGAAGCATTTCAGCATTAGAAGTTAAGAGAGGAAAGAAAAGGAAGCATCCAGTAATGTCTGCTCAATCAAGACTAAATGGTGAACACCTTTAATCCCAACATTCAAGAGGCAGAAGCAGAAGGATCTGCCTGGTCTACACAGATAGTTCCGAGCGAGCTGGAGCTACATAGAGAGACCCTGTCTCAAAAAAAGCAATCAAAAGGAGTAAATGGTTAACCTAAATAAATAAATAAATAAATAAATAAATAAATAAATAAGCAAGCAAGCAAGCAATTGTGTGAAGTCAGAGAGACTGAATAAGACAAGAGTGAACACTGCCCACTGTGTTACTCCCACAAAACAAGAGTAAAGACCACCAACCCAAAAATATTTAATTGAGTTATACAAGCTTTATTTTCTGTTGGACAGGGTTATCTCTCTAAGGTGGGATTTGAGAAAATGGCATCAAACACAGGAGAATGTGGTGTGTATATTAACACTAAAGCTGAAAGACTGGGTGTTTTCAAGGGTTGGGAGATTGCAGGAGGAATTTTGGTTATATAGGAAATTAGCTGAACATTTCAAAATTATTTGGCAGAACATCTACCTATCTCTGCCACTCACGTGCTGGGCTTAAATTAAAGGCATGTGCCATCATACATCTGAATGGCTTTACTCTTCAAAAGTATCTGTAAGAAAATAGAGACAGAAAACAACAGAGAAACAGGATCTAGGGGAGTTGAAGGGCTTTCCCTACAAATACCTGTGCTAGTCGGAGTTGAAAGGGAAGGCTTACTTTGGCTCATACTTCTCAGTTTTTAGTCCATGATCAGTGGCCTTGATGCTTTGCACCTCCTGTAGAATATCTTGATGGGGAGTATGCAGTTGAGTAACCTGCTTACTTCAGTGTGGCCAAGAAACAGGAGGTTAAAAAAGGACCAAGATCCCAACCAATATCCACTTCAGAATGTGTAACCCAACTTGTTTCTCTAGGCCTAGACTCCTAAACGTTCCTTTGCTGCTCAACAGTGCTACAGTCTGGGAACTGGGCCTTTAATATATGGTCCATTAAGGGACTTTGAACATCTCTTATGAAGCTAAGCCTAGTGGCTCATTCTCATGATTCCAGATGTTCCCAGGCTGAGGCAGTAGGATAACAGTCTCTAGTAGTAGACCTTCTCTACTGCTTTGAGTTTGCAGCTAGCCTGGGCAACTTAGTGTGCCCTATCTCCAGATAAAAATGGAAGAAAATCTAAAGATAGAGCTCAGTGATGTGGTGCCAGCCTAGCAGGCACAATAGCCTGGGTATAATCCCTACCGCTGAAAACTATATACAACTGTGACAGGAGGGATAGGGTTATCTTAGCTTAATATCTGCTTTGTCCTCTGTTAGGGTGCTCTTTGATCATTTTTATTCCTTTGGATGCCTTGGTTTGCTGCTCACTTGCTTTGAATATGCTAGTAGTCATTTGGGTTATACAGAAAGAGCTCCTGTGCCAGACACTCGAGAGGTAGAGCAAGTGGAACTCTGTGAATTCGAGACAGCCTGGTCTACAGAGCAAGTTCCAGGACAGCCAGGGCTATACAGAGAAACTTGAAAAACAAAACAAAATAAACAAAATAAACAAAAAAAAAGAAGAAGAAATTGAACTATCAAAGACTTCTGGGTGGGTTGAGGATGTAACTCAGTTGGGAAAGAACTTGTCTGGCATACAAAAGACCTAGGATTCACTCCGTGACATTACTTAAACCAGTTGTAGTGTTGCACACCTGTAATCTCAGCAGGGGCACACTGACTGCTGTGGAAGGTGAATCTTCCTCAGAATAACGCTTCTTAGACTTTGGTGTGTTTCTTCTTACAGTGATGACAGCATGGGCTATCAATATCCATTCACTCTCCGAGTTGTGCAGAAAGATGGAAACTCCTGTGCCTGGTGTCCGTGGTATAGGTAAAGTCACCTGTAAAACCAGTCTCACAGTCAGTTTCAAACATAATACTTTTTACAAAATTCCTTAATTTAGAATGTAATCATGAATAATAAGAAGCTTGATATAAACATGAGAATTGTCCGTCTCTTCTTTGTGAAATCCAGAGTACAAGTTTGTTTTTCAGGCATGTAATTTTACAGGTTACATTCCACTCCACATTCATAACCCATAATAAGCGTTTTCATTCTAAATTTTGGTTTTTGAGTTTTGGGTTTTTTGGATTTGGGGGGGGGGTTGTCCTTTTTAAATAGAGTCTCATTTGTGTTGCTCAGGCTGATCTCAATATCCAGTGCTCAGCCTCCTCAGACTGAAGCATTGTGGCTTCAGTCATATATACATGTCTGTTATTAGTCCAAAAATTCTTAGCCGGGCGCGTGGTGGCGCACGCCTTTGATCCCAGCACTCGGGAGGCAGAGGCAGGCGGATTTCAGAGTTCGAGGCCAGCCTGGTCTACAAAGTGAGCTCCAGGACAGCCAGAGCTATAAAGAGAAACCCTGTCTCGAAAAACCAAAAAAAAAAAAAAAAAAAAAAAATTCTTTCTGAGCCAGTAGAACATAATCTGTTCACTAACCTAGCTGGTAATCTTTCCCGGGGTTTTACAAGTCTTTGATGGGTCATTGCTGGGACAGATTCTAAAGCTAGACTTTGACAAACTATGAAGCCAAGAGACATTGAAGAATATTTCTAATTGAGAACATCTTAATTCCTTATTATTTATTCCTCTGTGAATGCTTTCCCCTTTTAGATTTTGCAGAGGCTGTAAAATCGATTGTGGAGAAGACAGAGCTTTCATTGGAAATGCCTGTATTGCTGTGGATTGGGACCCTACAGCCCTTCACCTCCGCTATCAAACATCACAGGAAAGAGTGAGTGCTGGGGGTAGCCATAAGGTGGTGGGTAATGTTCCCCAGTTTAACTGTATCATAACAAACTAAAGTCAGAAATACAGCTAGCTACATTCTCTGTGGTACTTAATATACTGACATTTTTGCTTGGCTCCCTGCCCCTCAACTTCTAGAATCAATTGTATTAGGGTATTAAATGTAGAAATATTAATAACAAATCTTGGAACAAAACAGTATTATTAAGTTTATGGGTGGTGCTAAAGAAATGGCTCAACAGGAACACTTCTACTCTTGGAGAAGACCTGGGTTTGGTTCCCAGTACCACATGCCAACTAATAGCAGGGTTTGCAACTCCTGTTCCAGATGGTCCAGGACACTCTGCTGCCTTCTACGGGCACTGCATTCACACAGTATGCCAACCAGACCAATATGCCAACCAGACCAATACACATAAACAAATCTTTTTTAAAAAATTAAGATTTTTAAAGGAAGTTTCAGAGGCTAGAGAGATGGCTCAATGAACCCAGCTTCAGAGGCTTTTATGGCCTCTGTGCAGATATGCACACCGAGAAATATGCATAACACATAAATAAATAATTTTAAATATCAATATATTTTTAGAATATTAGGTAAGGCATATCTGTAATTCCACTGGGCATGAGCAGACCTCTATATTAAAATCCCCAGCATCTAAAAAGAAAAGGAAAACCCAAAAAGAATTTAGTGGAGATGTACACAAAATCAAAGGGGTTTCTAATGAATTGTACTGAGTTTATTATATGCCTCTTAACTTGTCAGAAATTTATTTATAAAAAGTATTTCTTTAGGTAAGTCAGTAATAGTAACTGATTTTTCTGGCTTTTTATTTTAATATATTTATTTATTATTATTTGATGGGACATGTATATGTAGATGTCAGAGAACAACTTGAGAGAACATCTTTTTCCTGCCATGTGAGTCTCAGGATCAAATAATTTCTGAGCCATCTCACCAGCTTTAATTTATGCTGCTTTGGAATGGGAGGCCTGCTTCCTTGTTTAGATCCCCAAATTTACCACTGCAAACCCAGATCTTTGTACCCAAGAGTGGATGTACTGTGGATTTGTTTTTGTTTTTGTTTTTCGAAGCAGGGGTTGTGTGTGTGTGTGTGTGTGTGTGTGTGTGTGGCTCTGGCTGTCTTGGAACTCATTCTGTAGACCAGACTAGCTTTGGTATCAGTATTGGTATTCACATGCTTCTGCCTCCTGAGTGCTAGGATTAAAGGAACGTACCACCACTGCCTGGCATACCACGTACTCTTACTACACAAACGGTCACTATGCTCAGCTGGGAGAAGTAGTATACCCCTATAATCCTAGCACTCAAGAGGTTGAAGCAGAAGGATCAGGAGTTCAAAGCCTTGATTGAATGCACAGCAAGTTCAAGGCCAGTCAGTGTTACATAAAATCTTGTCTCAAAACAGGGAAAGAGGAAGAGAGATACTAGGCTAAAAGCTAAGGAAAATGTGAAAAGATATTATAGGTCAGGCTCACTGTAGCAAGGCATTTCAGAAACTTTAGCCATGCTTCTTTTGAAGATGGAAAATTTCAGCAATGGACAGATTTACAAGTCTCTGTCATCACAAATTATAACAGGACATTATCCTGACAAGGATCCTATCAAAGATTATTTAGCCATCTGTACTACTTCCCCTTTTTAACAAGCCTGTTGTGCAAGCTGAGAGGCTGTGGAGGACATCACTTACAGGAAGCGCCTACATGCAACCTGTCACTCTCACCCACTTCCACTTTCAATGATACAACACAGTGGCAACTCTGGAGCTATTGAGATTTCTCATCTTACTGGGGAATGGAAACATGACTAATCTGGGCTCTTACTAAATGTGGTTCCTGCCCCAGCTTAGAAGGTCATGTAAGAGTGTACTACACAATTGGGGTTATTACTCACTTGCGTTACTTTTTTTATTTCAGTGATTTCCCATCTAGGAATTTTCCTTGGGAAATAATATTCTGTTTGCTATGTAGCATCATTTAAAATGGTAAATAATTAGAAATGTGTTTATTCCATATTAGAAGTATGGTTAAATAAAGTATAATGTATTCTTTATATAAATTATTATGTAGTCACTGAAAATGATTATTGATTTTTTTACTACATAACAAGATACTAGTTTTCTAATTTTGTAAAACATTTTTAATATTTTATTTATTGATAATTTCATAGATATATTAAATGTATTTTGATCACATCCCCCCTCAACTCTCCTCTTTCAAGCTCCTCAAAACTTCCTACAACAGGTTTCTTTCTCTCAACTTTATGTTCTCTTTTTTTATCTTTCTATGTATTTAGATATTTTGCCTGCATCTATGTCTGTGCATCACTGTGTTCCTGGTACTCACAGAGTCCAGAAGTTCCTTGGAACTCAAGTTAAAACAATTTTGATCTTATGCCCAGGAGAGCGGGATGGACCATCACCCTGCAGCCTGTGCTGCTAGGATCAATGTGTAGATGCCATTCTTGTAGCTCTTGCCTGCAAGTTTAGCTTGAATTAAGGCATTTGAGGGGACCATTTAACTTAATTACTGCTAGTTTGGGATGTCTTTGTGAGAGTAGGGTTGGCACCAATGCAGTATGGAAGGCTAGGAGATGGGGGTCACACTTACTGTGTTCCTATGGAAACTTTGAATATTTGTTTTATATGGACTTTTATTCACTTTTCAGACATGATACTAATGTGTGCCCCTCAGCTGCTGAGCAAGCGTTTGTAGCTTGTACATTGGCAGAATGGGCCAGAAGCTTATGTTGTGACCCATTGTGAAAATAAAGTATCTTGAAAGAAAAAAAAAAAAAAACAATTTTGAGCTGCCATTGGTTCCTGGGAATTGAACACCAGATCCTCTTAAAGGAGCAGTCAATGCTCTAACCTGTTGAACCATCTCTCCAGCCCCACTTTTTTTTTTTTTTTTTTTAGATTTATTTATTTATTATATGTAAGTACACTGTAGCTGTCTTCAGACACTACAGAAGAAGGCGCCAGATCTCGTTAAGGATGGTTGTGAGCCACCATGTGGTTGCTGGGATTTGAACTCTGGACCTTCAGAAGAGCAGTCGGGTGCTCTTACCCACTGAGCCATCTCACCAGCCCCCCAGCCCCACTTTTTAAGAGTGTGTGTGTGTGTGTGTGTGTGTGTGTGTGAGTGTGTGTGTGTGAGACAGTCAGAACAAAGCTCAGGAATTGGTTTTCTCCTTCTATAGTGTGGGTTCTGGGAATTGAACAGACTTGTCAGTCAGTGCTTTTTACCCACACATACCAAGTTTTTTTTTTTTTGTTTTTTTTTTTTTGGTTTTTCGAGACAGGGTTTCTCTGTGTAGCCCTGGCTGTCCTGGAACTCACTTTGTAGACCAGGCTGGCCTCGAACTCAGAAATCCGCCTGCCTCTGCCTCCCGAGTGCTGGGATTAAAGGCGTGCGCCACCACGCCCGGCACATACCAAGTTTTATGGGTAAGGTTTTGGGTGTTTTTGTTGTTTAGCATCAAGTGATTTGTTTGTTTGTTTGTTTGTTTGTTTGTTTGTTTGACTAGTTGTCTGGTTTTTTTGAGATAGGGTTTCTCTGTGTAGCCCTAGGTGTCCTGAAATTCACATAGACCAGGCTGGCCTCGGACTCACAGTGCTAGTATTAAAGACACCACACCTGACAGAAAGCTACAGGTTTAGAACCTGCACTCCAGACTGCTGAGAATCATTTGGGCTTTTTAACACTCAATAGTATGGACTGAGGGTGTAATGTAGTTTGTAGAGTGCTTGCCTTGTATGTATGAAGCCCTAGCTTTGACCCCTAGCACTAACTATCAGGCATAATGACAAATGCCTATAATCCCAGCACTTGGGAGGCAGAGGCAGGCCTGGTCTACAGAGTGAGTTCCAGGACAGCCAGGGCTACACAGAGAAACCCTGTCTGGAAAAACAAAACAAAACCAAAGATTGATTGAAGGCTTGTGCCACCATGCTGGGTCAATATCTTCATGGTGGTTTCCTTTTCTTAAGGATATAGGGCCATGAATTAGTCAGCAGATAAGGGTACTGAACAGCCAAGCCTGACAGCCCAAGTTCAATCCCCAGAACCCACATGGTAGAAAGGAGACAACTGATTCCCACAGATTGTCCTCTGATGGCCACATATACTATGGCCAAAAAGACAGATAAATAAAACAAGGAAATTTGTTTTAGAAGAATATGAAAGACCAGGAAGAGTTTTGTACACTTTTAATTCCAGAACTAGGGAGGCAGAGACAGGCAGATCTTGATCTACAGAGAAAGTTCTAGGCCAACCAGAACTATACAATGAGATTCTGTCTCAAAAAAATTTAAAATTTTAATTAATATTTATATTGCTTATATATTTTACATATGGGGCTGTAAAGGTGGCTCGGTAGTTAAGAGCATTTACTGCTATTTCAAAGGACCTAGGTGGCTCACAGCCACCTGTAACTCCAACTCTAGGAGATTCAGACACTCTCCTGGACCCCACAGGCACCTGAATTCATATGTGCACATTCACACACACATATACATGACTTAAAATAGAATAAAAACAAAAGTAATAAATGATTTCTATGTTTTTAACAAGGTTTGAAGAGGGTTTTCATAAATAATATATTATTTGAATAGTAGAGGATCTAGCCATGGAGCCCACTAGGTAAAGTAAATTTTTTTTTTTTTTTTTTTTTTTTGGTTTTTCGAGACAGGGTTTCTCTGTATAGCCCTGGCTGTCCTGGAACTCACTTTGTAGACCAGGCTGGCCTCGAACTCAGAAATCGGCCTGCCTCTGCCTCCCAAGTGCTGGGATTAAAGGCGTGCGCCACCACGCCCGGCTGTAAATTTTTATATTAAGGGAAATTGTATTAAGTGTGACAAAAAAATTTTATCAATCTTTCAGTCCTCAACTACTTTCATAGTCCCAAGTAGTCAAAACAAACAAACAAAAAACCCCAGTATTCTTTACTAGTGTCGTAGCATGTCATAAAGCATCCCTGATTAAGAGAATAAACATAAATTTCACTGGCTATGAAAAGAGAGACATCACAGATATTTTGTACACTGTTTCTGCAAAGCAGACAGCCCTGATATAGGGTTGGTTTGTGTACTTTGTTGTTGGGGGCCAGAGGTCAGTCTCTGGTATGATTTCTCAATAACAGTCTACCTTAGTTTTATTTTATCTGTTTGCTTTGAGACAAGGTATCTCGTTTACTAATCTAAAATTTAACAATTAGACTAGGCTAGTTGACCATGGAGCCCAAAAGATCTGTCCTTCTGCCTTCCCAGCACTGACTTTTCAAGCACATGTCACCACACATGGGTTTTTTTTTTTTTTTTTTTTTTTTTTTTGGTTTTTCGAGACAGGGTTTCTCTGTGTAGCCCTGGCTGTCCTGGCACTCACTTTGTAGACCAGGCTGGCCTCGAACTCAGAAATCCACCTGCCTCTGCCTCCCACACATGGGTTTTGTTTTTGTTTTTAGAGATTGAACTCAAGTTCTCATGTAAATACATGGCCAGCACTTTATAAACAGAACTTTCTTCCTAACTTAATATATTTTTTGTTTTATTGAGACCTGATCTCACTGTGTGGTCCAGGCTGGTCTTAATATAGTGATCCACTTAGCCCCCTGAGTACTAAGATTATAGGTGTGTGTCTCCACCCATGTTTCTGTAGCATATCCACTTTTCCTTAAGGTGACCAGCTCAAAAGATATTAAGAGAGCTGGCCACAGTAGCACATTCTTAATACCTGCTCTCAGGAAGTTCAAACAGGAAAATCAGGAGTTTGAGGCCACCTGGCTACCTAGGGTGGTCAGTGCAAACCCTGAAGTGCATAGCAAGACCCTGTCACAGAGAAACAGAAATAGCCTGAAAGACTGTTAGTCCATTGTTACTATGTATTTGTTTTCAGAGCCAGTGACCCCCCCCCCAAAATTATCTTTTTAAATACAAAAACATACTTTTCCCCTGAAGTTCCTCTAAATGGGATTCTTTAGACCAGATAGTGTTATATTAAAGCCTTCATTGCGGGATGAACTCCAACCTTGAGAGTTTATTGACATATTTGACAGCCTGTGACTCAGCTATCTCCTCTGTAGGGAAAAAGTCCCACCTGAAAACCTGGAGTAAATGAAATGGCCAATTTATAAACCAAGCAGCCCAATGTTCCCCAGAATTTAGGTAAAGCTAACAGGAAATTCCCTTGGGTGAAGAAGATAA
Source organism: Mus caroli (assembly GCF_978045245.1). Classification (NCBI taxonomy): domain Eukaryota; kingdom Metazoa; phylum Chordata; class Mammalia; order Rodentia; family Muridae; genus Mus; species Mus caroli. The sequence continues at coordinate 37,497,167 of NW_028227268.1, forward strand.
GCAGTTCACCTGTGAGCACTGGGAACTTTAACAGGAAGAAGCAGTTATTGTTGAGTTTGTAGTCCAGGCTCTGCCTTGGAAGAAAAACTTCAATATTCATATGTGAAGTCTCAGATAGCCTTCATGTCACTGATGGCATGCCTTTCCTACCTTCTCTTTCATAATAGAGACAAGCAAGTCTCGTCTCAGCTCATGGTTCTTGATTGCTTGTTGGGTTTTAGGCAAGAGTATGAGATTGGGGAGAAAATCCTTGACTGCTGCTGTCTTGGTCCTTCTCTCAGTCCTCTGTTCTACTTCACCCTTCCCACCTTTATGCTCCTCTTTCTTTTTGTTTGCACTTAAGATTTTCCTTTATGATTTTCCTTTAGAGATTGAAGCCAGAGCCCCAAAACATCCTAGGCAAACACTCTACTGCTGATTTACACTCCTAGCCTTGCACTCTCTTCTGAAACTTACTCCTTCTTGTCCCAAAGCACATCATACTGGTTCTCTGGACCCAAAAGTTTTGGCCAGAAATTAAAGGTTGTATCAACAAAACATTATTTTTTAAGTTTGCTGTTCATTTTCTTGCCATCACAGAAAAAAAAGAACATTCATTAAACTGAGGTGACTCCATGGTAGACTACTTGCCTAGTATGCATGAGGGATTCAATCCACTTTACTCTCCTGTACTCCCTCCAAAACAGCAGTGTCACTAAACATAATGATAAGCCTGTTACATATATATATGCAAATGAGTTTTATATTATGGTTTAATGTCTAGTATATGCAAATGAGTTTTATATTAGGGTTTAATGTCTAGTATATTGTTTTCTCATGAGGTTTTTTTTTTCTTTTTGAGGATTTTTTTTCTTAATTTTTTTATTATTTAAATGCATTTTATAAATCAAACATATTCATAACATTGAGTATTTTGAGAATCAAAGAATACATAAAAGATTAGTTCAACTTTTATAAATCATATGCTTTCATATCCTAAAATATCATTAATTAATCATTATGAATACTTAATACTACCCATAACTGAGGATCCTGTATCTAATGTTGAATACTAAATTGTTTCAAAATGTATAAAATATTCTTTGGGAATTAATCATAGTAAAAGAGCATAAAATATTAAAAATGAATCACTATGGAACATATTCAAAAGCCCTTATATGATACCAACTGACATAGTGAGAGAGTATTTAAAATGTATTTTATATCTGTGTACATTTTTAACAATCAGTTTACTTAAAAAAGATTATCAGAGCCGGGCGTGGTGGCGCACGCCTTTAATCCCAGCACTCGGGAGGCAGAGGCAGGCGGATTTCTGAGTTCGAGGCCAGCCTGGTCTACAAAGTGAGTTCCAGGACAGCCAGGGCTACACAGAGAAACCCTGTCTCGAAAAACCAAAAAAGATTATCAGTGTTTCTAGGAGAGAAATTATTTTATCAGTAAATATATTTTAAAAAATTTCAAAACAGCAAAAAGTCTTTGAAGTTAAACATTAAGAAAATGCTAATTTCAAGCGCAGTCAGTTTCGGAGAAGGTACCATAAAGAAGTTATATTCTTTTACTTTGGGATGAAATGTTCTATAAGTATCTGTTAGATCCATTTGATTCCTAACTTCTATTAGTTTCACTGTGTCTCTGTTTAGTTTCTGTTTTCCATGATCTGTCCATTGCTGAGAGTGGAGTGTTGAAGTCTCCCACTATTATTGTGTGGGGTGATGTGTGCTTTGAAAAGTTTCTTTTATGAATGTGGGTGCCCTTGCATTTGGAGCATAGATGTTCAGAATTGAGAGTTCATCTTGGTGGAATTTTCCTTTGACCAGTATGAAGTGTCCTTCCTTATCTTTTTTGAAAACTTTTGGTTGAAAGTTGATTTTATTCGATAATTAGAATAGCTACTCTAGCTTGATTCTTGGGACCATTTGCTTAAAAATTTGTTTTCTAACCTTTTACTCTGAGATGGTGTCTGTCTTTGTCACTGAGGTGCATTTCCTGTATGCAGCAAATTCTGGATCCTGTTTACGTATCCAGTCTGTTAGTCTATATCTTTTTATTGGGGAATTGAGTCCATTGATATTAAGAGATATTAAGGAAAAGTGATTGTTACTTCCTGTTATTTTTGTTGTTAGAAGTAGAATTAAGTTTGTGAGGCTATCTTCTTTGAGGTTTGTTGAAATATTACTTTCTTGCTTTTTCTAGGGTATAGTTTCCTTCCTTGTGTTGGCCTTTTCTATTATCCTTTATAGGGCTGGATTTATGGAAAGATATTGTGTAAATTTGTATTTGTCATAGAATATCTTGTTTTCTCCGCCTATGGTAATTGAGAGTTTAGGGTCTATATGACTTCTGCCCAGGATCTTCTAGCTTTCATAGTCTCTGGTGAGAAGTCTGATGTAATTCTGATAGGTCTGCCTTTATATGTTACTTGACCTTTTTCCCTTACTGCTTTTAATATTCTTTCTTTGTTTTATGCATTTGGTGTTTTGACTATTATGTGACGGGAAGAATTTCTTTTCTGGTCCGGTCTATTTGGAGTTCTGTAGGATTCTTATATGTTCATGGGCATCTCTTTCTTCAATTTTGTTGAAGATATTTACTGATCCTTTAAATTGGGAATCTTCACTCTCTTCTATACCTATTATCTTTAGGTTTGGTCTTCTCATTGTGTCCTGGATTTCCTGGATGTTTTGGGTTAGGAGCTTTTTGCCTTTTGCATTTTCTTTGACTGTTGTGTCAATGATTTCTGTAGTGTCCTCTGTCCCTGAGATTTTCTCTTCTATCTCTTGTATTCTGTTGGCAGTGCTTGCATCTATGACTCGTGATCTCTTTCCTAGGATTTTTGTCTCTGGGATTGTCTCCCTTTGTGATTTCTTTATTGTTTCTATTTCCATTTTTAGATCTTGGATGGTTTTGCTCATTTCCTTCCCCTGTTTGATTGTGTTTTCCTGTACTTCTTTAAGGGATTTTTGTGGTTCCTCTTTAAGGGCTTCTAGCTGTTTACCTGTATTCTCCTGTATTTCTTTAAGGGAGTTATTAAAGTCCTCTATCACCATCATGATAAGTGATTTTTAGATCCAGATCTTGTTTTTCTGGTGTGATGATATCCTGGACTTGCTATGGTGGGAGAATTGGGTTCTCATGGTTTCTGTTGATTATGTTCTTATGCTTGCCTCCCACCATCTGGTTATCTCTAGTGCTACCTGCCCTCGCTATATCTGACTGGAGCCTGTCCTTCCTGTGATCCTGGTTATGTGACTCCTGGGACCCTGAGATCCTGGTATGACCAAGCTCCTAGGATCCTGGGATCCTAGGATCCTGGGCATGTTAGAGTGCCTGCACGTGGAGCTTCCTCTGGGTGTTGAGGGACTGGCTGCAGAGTTTGCGCCCACAGTCTTCGGAAACTATCCATTGTATATCACACATATTTAGTCTCGTACAGGCTTGCCAGGTAGTTTGTAGTCCAACTAACCCAACAGTGGGCAGCTGTAGATGGGAAGTCCAAGAATCTAGTAGTTGCTCAGTCCCACGAGGCTAGTTGTTTCAGCTGGTATTCTGTAGAAGTAAGTTCCAGCAGATTTACTGACAAGTAAGTGCAAGCAGTCGAAGAAGAATTGAGGGTTTTGTTTGTTTTTTACGTACATTGGTGTTTTACTTGCATGTATGTCTGTGTGAGGGTGTCAGAATCCCTTGAACTGGAGTTACCGACAGGTATAAGCTGCCATATGGGTGCTGGAAATTGAAACCAGGTCCTCTGGAAGAACAGGCAATGATCTTAATCTCTATGCCATCTCTCTAGCCCCTTCTGGATCTTTTTTTTTTTTTTTCATCCATATCTGGCTTCACTATTCTGCATTATTTCTCCTAACTGTCACATATGCAGTATTCTAAGACTTCTTTCTGCCTAAAATATGCTTGCTTTTACTACTCTTTTCTTGAAGGTTAGTTCACATTTAAGCTGTCCTAAGGATTTCAAAATTGTGAAGTAAGCAGGCATTTTAACTGTTATTTTTGTTGTTGTTTTGTTTTGGGTTTGTTTTCTCATTTTAAGGACTTAGAACAATTTTTAAGAGAAACTATGGTCAGAGACTGGAGAGGTAGCTCATTTGATAGAGTGCTTCTCTAGAGTTCATAGAACCCTGGATTCACTTCCCACCACAGCATAAAGTCATGTGTGGTGGCACACACCTGTTTTCCCAGGGTTATACAGCATGCACGCTCATCTACTCACCCCAGAAAAAGAACCCACTACAGACAAAAGTAAGAATTACACCAAAGTCCAATATGGTGAACCACTGAATTTTTATTGGGGTTACTAACAGAAGTATGGGTGAGAGAAACAGGTACTGAATTATGCAGCTCTATCAGAGCTAGAAGGTAGTTAAGAGCACTACTCTCTTCCAGAGGACCCTGGTTCAATTCCCAGTACCCACCTGGTGGCTCCACAGGATCTGCTCTCTTCTGACTTCTGCCCAAGCTGGGTAGGTCAAAAAAAAATCTCTTAGCATTTTGGCTGGTCAGTCTTCTCAGGCAATTGTTTGTGGGTTGTATACAGCTGGGGCGGGGGCACTTTGAAGATCTTGGCAGGTTTCAGCTTTATGTGAAGTTTAACAACCTGAATCTCATAAGCCTTCTGTGACCACATCTTGGAGGGAATATGGGTGAGGGTCTTTTATATTATGTACATGTGCTATGCTTGCAGAGGCCAGAAGAGGGCATCAGATCCCCTTGGACTTAGAATTTCAGCTAGTTGTTATACATCATGTGGGTACTGGAAATTAAACCCAGTTCCTCAAAAAGAGCAGCCAGTTCTCTCTCTCTCTCTCTCTCTCTCTCTCTCTCTCTCTCTCTCTCTCTCTCTCTCGTTTATTTATTTCATGTCTATGAGTACACTGTATCTGTACAGATGGTTGTGAGCCTTCATGTGGTTGTTGGAAATTGAATTTTAGGACCTCTGCTCACTCTGGTCAACCCCGCTCTCTCAGTCCCTACTTGCTCCAGCCCAAAGATTTATTTATTATACATAAATACACTGTAACTGTCCTCAGACGCGCCAGAAGAGGGCCTCAGATCTCATTATAGGTGGTTGTGAGCCAACATGTGGTTGCTGGAATTTGAACTCAGGACCTTCAGAAGAGCAGTCAGTGTTTTTACCCTCTGAGCCATCTTGCCAGTACTCTTAATGGCTGAATCATCTCTTTAGTTTCACAGGGAGGCTATTTCAGTTCTGGGGAAATTGCTACACAATCAAACATGAGGATCAGAAGGTCAAAGTTATCTTAGTGAATTCTGGACCAGCCTGAACTACATGAGACCCTGTCTCAAAAGAAAAAATCTAGCTGTATAAATAGTCATTTAATCCAGGTATTATTGATACGGTGTGGTGTGTGTGTGTGTGTGTGTGTGTGTGTGTGTGTGTGTTGCATTGCTCAAAGACTAATTTGGATTGTACTTCACCACCACATGTAGACCATATACGAGTTTGTGACTAAGAAGATGTTGTATGGCAGGGGGTTCATTTTAAATGCCCTCAGCACAACTCTGGTGTACCCTGTTCCCCCTCAAACAGGTTGTAGAGGAGCATGAAAGTGTGGAGCAGAGTCGGCGAGCACAAGCTGAGCCCATCAACCTGGACAGCTGCCTCCGTGCCTTCACCAGTGAGGAGGAACTGGGGGAAAATGAGATGTACTACTGCTCAAAATGTAAAACGCACTGTTTGGCAACCAAGAAGCTGGACCTCTGGAGGCTCCCTCCAGTCCTGGTATGTCAATAGCCCTGTCATGAGAAGAATCTAGTGTGAGCTAGAGGAGTCGTTGGCAGGATTTCAGGGCTACTTTTGAAGATAAGGTATTTCCTATAACTGTGTTTAGAAACTTTTCTACTTGGGTATGGTGGCACATGCCTTTAATCCCAGAATGTGAGAGGCTGAGACAGGAGGATCACCAAAAAGTTAAGGCAAACCTAGGCTACATAGTGAGTTCCAAGCTAACCTAGAAAAAAAGGCCCTGATTCCAAAAATAAAGAAAGTGAGGTTAGGGGTTATAAAAGTTGCCTAAAGTAATTGCTTTCTCCAAGGCCTGCTTGTCTGCTAACCTAGGCCTAATCCTGGAAGCTTCTAGCCTTTGTATAATCTTATCTAGGCCTAGAATGTTTTCAGCCTCTGAGACGTACTGCTGAATAAGCTCACCCCTTCCTAGTTCTTTCTGACCTCTGGCTGGCTGATTCAACTCAGCTTTTCTGGCTCAAACTCCTTTCCAAGCTGATTTAATCAGACTTCTCACTCTGAGTCTCTCCTGAATTGCAGAAAACCTCAGCTTTTCTGGCTCATGTTCATTCTCTGGCTCATCTCTCTCTTCAACCTGTCTCTGTACAATGGTCCTGGTAAAACTGCCTTCTACTTCCCCTCTCTGCACTACTAGCTCTTAAGTAGCTTCCCTTCTCTCTCTAAGAGTTGAGCATATCCTATTCTGTTAATCTTTTTTGATTCATCATATTTATCATCAATTAGACATCACTTTCGAATATGTATGCTTCTTTCTCCAAACTAACTTTACTTTCACTATTTTCAATTAAGGGTGTGTCTGTATTCCAAACAGGTCGATTAAAGATGTGTCATTACAGCTTGATTACACAGACCTAAAAGGTCTTTTGATTTCATCCTTTGCCAGAGTAGCCATGTTGCTGGATTAAAATTCCTCTACAGACAGAATCTTACTATGTAGCGCTGTTTGGCCTGAAACTTGCTATATATAGATCAGGCTGGCCTCAAACTAAGAGATCCACTGCTTCTACCTCCCTAGTTCTGGGATTAAAGGTGTGCACTACCACAATCTGTTCCAGTATTAGGAAGTTTTCTATTTATTTTTATTTTATATGTGTGGATGTTTTTGCCTACATGTCCATGCACCAAATGCATCATGTGCATGCAGTGCCCCCAGAGACCAGAAGAGGGCATTGGATACTCTGAAAATGGGTTTATAGAGGGTTGTTAACTCCCACATGGGCACTGGGAACAATCTCTGAGCTATTTCTCCAGCACCAGCACTCCTAGTGTTCTGTGAACATAATAGCTTTTCAAGAATGAATATACAGCCGGGAGTGGTGGCGCACGCCTTTAATCCCAGCACTCGGGAGGCAGAGGCAGGCGGATTTCTGAGTTCGAGGCCAGCCTGGTCTACAAAGTGAGTGCCAGTACAGCCAGGGCTACACAGAGAAACCCTGTCTCGAAAAACCAAAAAAAAAAAAAAAAAAAAAAGAATGAATATACAAGAAATTGATGACATTCATTTGGCTAGCTCCAGAAATGAAAACTGAAAGAAAGGAAGACATAGGCATGGGTATACCTGGGAACCCAGTAGATGAGGAAGTGGGAATTTTTTAAATATAAGGTATGATTAATATGCAGCTAAATTTGATTTTTGAATGTCAGGCTTGATGTCTTTGCCAATTGCATATATACATATAACAATGACATAATCAAGGAATAATATCATTTATTTAGAACATATATTTGAGATTGTTAACAATGCACAAATGTTACATGTTGTTCAGAACCCTTGAATGTTCCTACCTTTTCTTCTTCAGATTATTCACCTTAAACGATTTCAGTTTGTAAATGGACGGTGGATAAAATCACAGAAAATTGTTAAATTTCCTCGTGAAAGTTTTGACCCTAGTGCTTTTTTAGTACCAAGAGACCCAACTCTTTGCCAGCATAAACCACTCACACCCCAGGGGGATGACTTCTCTGAGCTAAGGATCCCAGCAGGAGATGTGAAGAAAGTGGATGTCCAGAGCTCGGCAGGGGAGGAAGATGTGCTCCTGAGCAAGAGCCCATCTTCACTCAGTGCAAATGTCACCAGTAGCCCAAAAGGTAAGGGGAAGGGCTTCCATCTCTATTTCAGCATTGTTACTTTGAGCACAAGACAACAGCCTCCTTAAATCTAGATTCTCGTTTGTCATTCATAAAATGGAGAAAATACCAAGTTACAGCGAGAGGATTTGAAATACCAGGAGTACTGGTGCTTTAAGTCACAAACCAGAGAGACATCAGTGCTGGTGCGCAGCCAGTTTCTTTTCCCATTTTTTTGTTTTAAGTTCAGGACTCCAGCCTACAAGATGATAAAACCCATATTCATGGTGGGTCTTTGTTCTTAATTAAATCTTCCTGGAAACACTGAAGCACACTCAAGAGGTGTGTCTCCTGGTGATTCTAAACCTACTCAGATCCAAGATGACAATGCCAAAACACATGGATATTCAAGTACCTTAAGTAAAGTACTGTGTTATTTACATATAACCTGCTCATATAGCCTCTGCACATTTTAAATCATCTCTATTTCTTTTATAATACTCAGTACAAGATACAGGTGGGATATAATACACACCTATAGTCCCAACTCTTGGAAAACTAAGACAGGGAAATGTTAAGGTTTTTTTGTTATTGTTTGTTTTAAAGATTTATTTATTTTATGTATATGAGTACATTGTCAATGTCTTCAGACACACCAGAAGAGGGCATCAGACCCCATTACAGATGGTTGTAAGCCACCATGTGGTTGCTGGGAATTGAACTCAGGACCTCTGGAAGAGCAACCAGTGCTCTTATCCGCTGAGCCATCTCTCCAACCCCCAGAAATTTTACATTTCTTTTTTTTTTTTTAATTTATTTATTTATTATATGTAAGTACACTGTAGCTGTCTTCAGACACACCAGAAGAGGGAGTCAGATCTCATTATGGGTGGTTGTGAGCCACCATGTGGTTACTGGGATTTGAACTCAGGACCTTTGGAAGAGCAGTCAGTGCTCTTAACCGCTGAGCCATCTCTCCAGCCCAAAATTTTACATTTCAAGACAGCTGGACTACATACATTCTATCTTCAAAAATATAGATAAGAAGCCGGGCCTGGTGGCACACACCTTTAATCCCAGCACTCAGGAGGCAAAGGCAAGCAGATTTCTGAGTTCAAGGCCAGCCTGGTCTACAAAGCCAGTTCCAGGACAGCCAGGGCTATACAGAGAAACCCTGACTCAAAAATAAATAAATAAACAAACAAATGTAAATATATACACATGTATGTATGCTTATATGTATAGTTACATATACATATATGATTTTTTATGTATATGCATAAGTAAATTGCTGTGTTATGTTAATAACATAATATTTATAAAATCATACAAAAGAAGTCTGTTTTAGTACAAATACAGTTTTGTTTTGGGGGGATGTTTCTGTTGTTAGCTTGTTTGGTTTTAGTTTTCAAGACTGGGTTTCTCTGTGTAGTTTTCTGGCTCTCCTGGAACTCTGTAGGTCAGACTGACCTCGAACTCAAGAGATTCACCTGCCTCTGCCTCCTGAGAGCTGGGATTATAAATGTATACCACCACTAGCTGGCACAATTGAGATTTTTATTTTTTTGGATTTTTCGAGACAGGATTTCTCTGTATAGCCCTGGCTGTCCTGGGACTCACTCTGTAGACCAGGCTGGCCTCGAACTCAGAAATCCACCTGCCTCTGCCTCCCGAGTGCTGGGATTAAAGGCATGCGCCACCGTGCCCAGCCGAGATTTTTATTTTTTTATTAAGTCTGATTTATACTTTTCTGGATCTTGTGGGGCCCACAGATGAAAACTAAGCGTGTATGATTCTTTTTACCATCTCTTGCTAACTATAGCTCCAACCCTGTATGTGAACTTTATTTTCATTCTCTCAAAAATATACAGTGGAATAAGGGACAATTTCATACAGTTAGACTACCCTTTTCTTTTTTTTTTTCCTTTTGGGTTTTTTGAGACAGGGCTTCTCTGTGTAGCCCTGGCTGTCCTGAAACTCACTCTGTAGACAAGGCTTCCTCAACTCTCAGAGATCGGCCTGCCTCTGCCTCCTGAGTGCTGGGATTAAAGAAGTGCACTACCACTGCCCTGCTCCTTTTAATCTTTTAATCTTAATCTAAGGAAAAGATGTTTGAATGTTGTGTAGTTTTAATTCCTCAGTTTTTATATGGTTTGGTGGTTTTTGTTTGGTTTGTTTGGTTTGTTTTTTTCCCTCTTCCTTCATTTTGCTAGGTATTGAACCCAGGATTTCATACATGCTAGACAGTGCTTTACCACTTGCATACCTCTCCAGCCGTTTTTTATTTTTATTTTTGAGATAATACTTCACTAAGTATCCTGAACAGAACCCAGCTTAACATTGTCTAGACTGACCTTGAATTTAAATCCTCTTTCTTGAGTAGCTGGAGTTACAGGCATGTGCTACCAGGTCTTGACCTCAGTTTTCATAACATGAGAAATAGTTACAAGTAAATTGTATATGGATTCTAAGGGTCCTTGGTAATTTGTTTTTCTTTGTTTTTATTTTTGTTTGTTTGTTTGTTTGTTTGTTTTGGGTTTTTTTTTTGTTTTTGGGTTTTTTTGTTTTGTTTTGCTTTTTGAAATAGGATTTTGCTGTGGTGGTACAGGTTGGCCTGTAACTCACTGTGTATGTAGCCCAGGCTATCCTTGAACCCAGAGTCTGTCTGCTTTTGTTTCCTGAGTATCACAATGACAGGTGTATGCCACCACACCCAATCTAAGAATGTATTTATAAAATTCATTGTTTTGAGCTGAATGGGACATATATCACCTTTCTGTGATTTTATAATTTCTATAATGTGTTCTGCATTTTGCTGCTGCCATCTGATTAGCTGTTCTTATTAGGGTTCTCTAGAGGGATTAGAATGACTTACAGGCTGTGGTCCAGCTACCCCAACAATGGCTATCTACCAATGGAAGGTCCAAGAATTAGTAGTTGTTCAGTCCATGAGACAAGATGTCTCAGCTGGTCTTCAGTAAACCCCAGAATCCCAAAGGATTAGGCATTAATGCCAGTGAAGAAATGGACATGCCATCATGAGCAAGAGCAAACAGGCAAAGAATGAAAGCTCTCTCCTTCCATGTCCTTTATATAAGTCATCAGCAGAAGGTGTAGCCCAGATTAAAAGTGCATTTTGCCACCGCAAAAGATGTAGATTTTGAGGCACTGGTATCACACACCTTTAATTCTGTCACTCTGGAATGAGAGGCAGGTGGATCTCAGAGTTCTAGACTATCCTGGTTTACAGAGCATGTTTTAGAACAGCCAAGACTATACAGAGTCCTAAAAATTATATATACAGGCTAGAATAAATATAGGCTAAACCCTATCTCGAAAAAGAAAAACAAAAACTAAAATCTTATCTTCCAACCTCAAAAGATCTAGATTAAATCAGTTTTAAAGGTGGTGTATGTCTTTAGTCCCTGCTCTCTGAAGGCAGAGGCAAGCAGATCTCAAGTTTTAGACCAGCCTGGTCTACAGAATGAGTTCTAGGACAGCCAGGGTTACACAGAGAAGCCCTGTCTTGTGGGGATTTAAAAAAATTAATATAGGTAATTTTTTTAAAAACCCTTATAGATGTCCACTTCAGTTTTAGTACATTTCAGATGTAGTCAGGTTTACAGCCAAGAATAACCATCATAAGCTCTGTAATAAGGAGTAAGAGTAGGCAGCCCGCATTTCTGTCTTTGTATGTACATTAAGGAAGCTAGCTTCAGAGTTAGCATTTGGCATCAAACTTAACTTGTGGCATTTGGACTTAACAATTCTCCCTCTCTCTTTCACAGGTTCACCTTCTTCATCAAGAAAAAGTGGAGCCAGCTGTCCCTCCAGCAAAAATAGCAGCCCTAACAGCAGCCCACGGACCTTGGGGAGGAACAAAGGGAGGCTCCGGCTGCCTCAAATTGGCAGCAAAAATAAATTGTCCAACAGTAAGGAGAATTTGGATGCCAGCAAAGAGAATGGGGCTGGGCAGATCTGTGAGCTGGCTGACACCTTGAACCGAGGACATGTATTGGGAGGCAGCCAGCCTGAGCTGGTCACTCCTCTGGATCATGAGATCACTTTGGCTAATGGATTTCTCTATGAGCATGAGGCATGTGGCAATGGCTATAGCAATGGTCAGCTTGGAAACCATAGTGAAGAAGACAGCACTGATGACCAAAGAGAAGAAACACACAGTAAACCTATTTATAATCTATATGCAATTTCGGTAAGTGATACATTACACAGATTTCAACAAATATTTCTCAAGCTGGGCATGATGACACATGCTTTTAATCTCAGCACTTGAGAGGCAGAGACAGTCAGATCTCTAAATTCAAGGACAGCCAAGAATATACTGAGAAACTCTTGAAAAACAAAAAAACAGGGGCTGGGGAGATGGCTCAGCAGTTATGAGCACTGGCTGCTCTTCCAGAGGTTCTGAGTTCAATTCCCAGCAACCACATGGTGGCTCACAACCATCTGCAGTGGGATCTAATACCCTCTTCTGGTGTATCTAGAGACATCAATGTACTCACATAAAATACATAAATAAATAAATCTTTAAAAAAAAAAAAAAAGGAAGAAAAGAAACCAAGATGGCCATGTAATTAGTGTAATTTGATTCAGAGATTCAAATAATCATATATTAAATGTTACTTGTTACTAAGGAATGTTTTTCTTTCTAAATAACTATTACAGGGCCAGACCTGGTGACATATGCCTGTAACCTTACCACTTAAAATTCTCAAGTTTAGGCCAACCTAGACTACATAGCAAGATACTGTCTCTTAAAAAAAAAAAAAAAAAAAAAAAAAAAAAAAAAATTCTCACGGGCATTTGAAATAGAATTTATTTTTTGAAAAATTAGGTGATGGTAAACATTTTTTCCTTACTACCGAGGTGGTCATCTTGCTTAGATCTTAGCACTATGCCTTGCCGGGAGTACTGTTAATTACTAACACACCACACTCTCTTCTTTCTTTAGTGCCATTCAGGAATTCTGGGTGGGGGCCATTACGTCACTTATGCCAAAAACCCAAACTGCAAGTGGTACTGTTACAATGACAGCAGCTGTAAGGTAAATATTCTAAATCTTTAAATGAAAGTTAGAAACAAAATGCCAAAAATTTGGGGACATAGTTGAAATAATAGCCCTTCTAGTGAGCAGGAAATAGTGTCTGTATGAAGGAGGTCTCTACATAGATGCTGTTCAGTGTTAAGGAACCAGAGGTGATGGCAAAACTAGGGATGAACAGAAAATATGAATAGTGAACAACAAAAAAAAGGTGCTATATAATGAGAAATTGAATCTTTTAGGTTTGAGTTGGTCATGTCCTGTCATCTGGCTGTGTGTCTCCCTATGCTGACCATAAAACCCGGGGCAGCACATGTTAGGAAAGCACTTATACTAAAGAACTCTGCAGTGCTGATTTTTTTTTTCAACCATTAGAATTTGATGAGGTTTGTTGGATATGGTGGCTACCCCTTTGATGGAAGTGAAGGCAGGAGGATCAGTAGTTCAATCAAGGTCATGTTGAAGTCAGTGCCCCCCCCCCAGATAATAATTTGATGAGGTTTAAAGCATTCCTTAGCCTATGATTAGAATATTCTCCAAAAAAAAACAAAGATTGAAAGTAATGAGATACATTTTTAGGGCAGGTGTGAGACAATTGATTCAAGACTAACTTAGAGAGAGTTGGCCTTCCTGATAGCACTGAGAGCCCACACAGGCCTGTTGTTAAAGGCAGTTCTTGTCCTTTTAGGAGCTTCACCCTGATGAGATAGACACCGACTCTGCCTACATTCTTTTCTATGAGCAGCAGGGGATAGACTGTGCACAGTTTCTGCCAAAGACAGACGGCAAGAAGATGGCAGACACGAGCAGCATGGACGAAGACTTTGAGTCTGACTACAAGAAGTACTGTGTGCTACAGTAAAGCTACACTTGCGCTGCTACTGGGCTGCTGGGAAGGGAGGTGACCCCTTGTAGCTGGCATTTGGTAGAACCATCCCTGAAAAGCAGGCTACGTGTAGTTATTTTATCCTGTGACCTGAAGCACAAAATAAAGTCCTAATTAAAATAGCAGTCAACTTTAAGAATAGTAATAATTTTGTTTTGAAGTCTCTTACAAGCTGTCTGGTAGAGAACTTTCAGGCAGATCCCACCATTAGCCTGTAAACAAGAGGGTTTGGCACCAATCACCTGGGACCAATTAAGAATTTAGTTGTGCTTGTCCAAATAATGAACAAACTTGTAGTGAGTATAGAGTTTACCAATAATCATAATAGGATACTAAGAATTTCCTTGGAATCAAAGTTAAAAACAAACAAACAAAAAAAACCATAATACCGTAATGTTGTCTGGGGACAACATGATATGCTACCTCCTTTTTCCTGAAGTTTCATTCCGTTGTGTTACAAATGGAGAAAGCAAGACCATGCAGGAATGCAAACAGTTCTTAGGTATGGACACAAAGAGTTTTCAGTTTTTTGAACCATTTCCCCTTTCTCTCTGTGTCTTTCTTGTTTTTTGTTCTTGTTGGTTTTGTGTTTGAAACAGTGATTGGTGGCAGAGGCATATGACGGTCAGTCTGAACCGAAGAGTCTCTGAAGACTATGTGCCTTCTACCCACACTCAGTTCTGAGAACCAGGAGAAAGGAAAGGCAGCCATGGTGTCCAGCTCAGATGGCCCTCCTGTAGAGGCGCACTGCTGGGTGTGGCAGCTGCCACAGAGTTTGCACCATAGGTCCCAAGCTGATGTTGCACACAGCTTCTAGGAAGGTAGGCGGCTGCAAAGCCAGATTGTTTCCTGTTAGTGGTGGGATTGTTTTCCCCTTTGTTTCTCGTTTTGCACTTTAAAAGAGAGAACACATGCAAACAACTGTGCTTGTACTTTAATGGCTCTAAGGGCTATAAATTAACTCCATTAGCGTGTAAAATTTAAAAACAAAAATACATCCAACATTAATAGTTCCTAAGAATTAAGAAACTCTGGGTTTAGAAAGCAAACTCTAGTTGTTTGCCTGTCTGTTTCTTACCAACTTTTTTTTTTTTTTTTTTTTTTTTGCACTGGTCATCAGAAGTTTCTTTGCTCACTTTTTTTTTTCTAACTATTCAAAACTGGAACAAAAGTATAAATGTTATTTATTTCCGGCAGCATTTTTCCCTGTGTTGTGTTTTAGTATATAGTTAAAAGAAATGTTCACCTATTTTTGGTCCATTAAAAAAATTCATCAAGACCCTGGGAATTGATTCTGGTTTGTTGTCAGGTCCTCTTACCCCCTTCGTCATGGGTAGTAAATACCAATGTAGTTAGTGTTCATGTTGTGATAGCTGAGAGAAGTAACCGCCTAGTTCTCGGCAGAGTTGGAGCAGTTGTCTTAAACAACTGCCTAGGTTGACCCCCTTCCCAGAAGAGTGAGTATACTTGAAAGGAGGGAGTGGCCTAAAGGAGTGATGCATATGTCATAGATTCAAGGTTTTCAGTGTATGAAATCATCCAGCCCTACCTGGACAAGTTCCATGAAAAAGTAGATTTTCAGTAATTTCCTTACAGATGTTTTAGTTGAACAGGTAGCACAATCTACTAATGTTGTTTGATCTGTGTTTGTTATATTGGTTGTAATTAATTTTTTAATTCAAGAACTAGCAGAAAATTTATTAAATTAACTATTAACGACATTCACCTTGTAAATTTCTGTATAAAACTTGTTGACAATGCACTGACTTTAGGAAGACATTAATGTACATAGAGTGTAAATAAGAAAGTGTTGATGTACTGAAATATGAACTGTATAAAAGTATTGGTCATTGTATATGGCGTGTACCTGTTTATCTGTAACTATTACCCAAACAAATTAAATACTGCAGATGTCCAATGTGGTTTTTCCTTGTACAAGTAAACACAAAAAGTCTGTTTCTTCAGCCTTTCTCTCTGTGATCCTGTTTTAATTCTTCTGTGTGCATAAAATCAATCCTATTTACAGAGAGGATGTTTCACTTTAGAGGGGATAGAAACTGTTGAGGTACAAAGATGAACCTGCAGTGACCGGGTGAATGTTACTTAAATTTGGCTCACATTCACAGGGTATGGTGCAGGTATAAACTGAAAATTCACAAGAGAGATGGTTTTCATACTAATCAAGATATAAGATGAGGGGCCGGGCGTGGTGGCACGCCTTTAATCCCAGCACTTGGGAGGCAGAGGCAGGCGGATTTCTGAGTTCGAGGCCAGCCTGGTCTTCAGAGTGAGTTCCAGGACAGCCAGGGCTACACAGAGAAACCCTGTCTCGAAAAAAGAAACAAAAACAAACAAACAAACAAAAATAAAAGATATAAGATGGAGAAACTTCCATTTCTATAATACTTTGAAATGAACCTAATTATAGGGACAAGGGGTTAGAGCACTAAGAAACTAGAAATGTCCCTGGTTGCTTTTTCTTAAGATTTCTTTTAGCCGGGCGTGGTGGCGCACGCCTTTAATCCCCGCACTCGGGAGGCAGAGGCAGGCGGATTTCTGAGTTCGAGGCCAGCCTGGTCTACAAAGTGAGTTCCAGGACAGCCAGAGCTACACAGAGAAACCCTGTCTCGAAAAACCACAAAAAAAAAAAAAAAAAAAAGATTTCTTTTAATGCTGGTCATGGTGGCACATGCTTTTAGTCTCAGCACTGGGGAAGCAGAGGCAGGCAGATCTTTGTGAGTTCAAGGCCAGCTTGATCTACACAAAGCAAGTTCTAGGGCAGCCATGTCTACACAGAGAAACTCTGTCTTGAAACCCTCCCAAATAATTACTTTGTTTTGTTTTGTTTATATGTCTGTCTGAGATGTATATGGTTGTCCAAGGGAGGCAGAAAAAGCTGTTGATTTCCCTGGAGTGGAGGTTGATGAGCCCCTGAGAGATACTGGATACGAAGCCCCAGTCCCTCTAAAACAGCAGCAAATGCTTTAACCACTGAGTCAACATTCCAGCACCATAAAACTTATTTTATGTTTAATTATGTGTACTTGTGTGTATATATGAGATATGCCATGTTTGAGTGCAGGTACCCATGGAGTTGAGACGAGGTCATGGGATGCCTGAAGCTGAGTTACAGTGGTTGTGAGCTACCGCTTGTGAGTGCTGGGAACCAAAGGTGGGTCTTCTGCAAGAGCAACAAGCAGTAGCCTTCTCTGTAGCACCACCGCTGTCTTTCTAAGAACTCTCCAAAGACACTTTGGCATTTTTACTAACAATGAAGAGCTAGAGCTGTCAATTACCCTGTAGTAATTTTGTTCCTACAGTAATTTTATTTACCTCGAAAATTAGATATTTACCTCAAATATCTAATAAATACTCAAGTTTACAGGAAGTGAAATACATAAATTTCATGTAAGTACTCAGTGAAAAAGCCTGTCCCCATGATGTGTGGTCCTGTTTTGCAGGGTGATTTGGGAGTGTTTTGTTGTTTTGCTTTTGTTTTTTAAGCCTTAACTATATTGGTACTAAGAAAATTTAATGACAGTTCACATTCTTCAGAAATAAGCATACATATTAAACATACAAGTGAACTATTGAATCAGTAGCAACTGCACTTGGAAGAGCAAACAGGAAAACAGGATTTCTAGATCCCAGAAAGCCCTAAGAATGAGCACAGCTTTTCAAGTACCAGTCTGCATTGCCAGCTTTAAAGGCCTTGAGGAGCCAGTGAGTGAGTCCTTCTGAGCATCCTCATTTAGAGGGCCTCTGGCTCCGAGGACTCTTCACCACTTGGTGGTATTACTTAACTTTTTTTTTCTTCCTTGCAGTCTCCTTGAATTGGAGCAAGTAGTTGACTTGTCATGTTTCTGGCTACCTTTTAAACATTATTACATAATTTATTATGGGCCAGGATGTACACATGTGGAAATCAGAGTAGAGTTTGCAAGATTTGTTTTTTCCCTTTGGCCCTGTGGGTCCAAAGGGGATCGAACTTAATTAAAGCTTGGTGGCAAGGGTCTTTACTGAACCACCTTGCCAGTCTCTACCCACTCCCCATCTCACCCCTGCCCAGCTACTTTAAAGGTTGAGTATAGGAGCCCCCTGGAATGAGCCAGGATGCAGAGCTTGAGAAACAGTGATCTCAGTGTTACCTGATAATGTACCAGTGGGCTCCTTAACGTTTATACCGTAAAGTCAGAAACGCCATTCCTCTGTAGTTAGAGACCTGACCAGGGCAAATCAACTAAAAGAAGCCATCCTTAGGTCACTTTTATCTCAGGGTAGATTCAAACTATCTATGTAGCCAAGGATTGCCTTGAATTCCTGGTTCTGTTCTACCTGCAGAATACTGGGATTCCAAGCAGACACCATGTCTGGATTATGCAGTGCTGAGGTTCAGGGCTTCCCTGACTCCAGGGCTTCCTGCATGCTAGGCAAGCACTCTACCCACTAAACCACATCCCCAGGCCCTATTTAGAAGATCTGTTTGCGTATGCTATGTGTGTTCCACTGGTTACTGAACAACTCTCAGCATGCATAGCTCTGTGAGGTTTGAACTTCATCCCTTTTTATGGATGACTTTGAAACTAGATGAGGTTAAATCACCTGCCCAAGTTGTTGGTGTCCCACTGGTAGAGTGTTTTGAGCTGGATGCAAACCAAGATTCGAGGAGGAGACAGAATGGAATCAAACCCAGTTGCTGCTTTGTACCCCATTCCTGGGAAAATGGTCGACCTACAATGAGTTTCTGTAGCTTCCTCTTTGACAAGGTCACTAAGCCCTTGACTACTTCACAATGCAGTGATAGCACAATGAACATGAACAGTCAGCTGCACTTGTGCAAATACAGCATTGCAGCATCAGGAGAGGAAGTGGGTATCCTAATAGCAAAGCCTCCCCCAGTTCCTGGAAGATGACAAGGCCTCAAATCCAGGAAGTCTGCAGTGGCTCCTGAGGGACACTTAACATCTTAGATTTGTTCCTTGCCTGTGGTGGCCCAGGGACCTCAGGAAGTAGATAGAAGAAGAAAGAGGGGAGTAGAGGGGGAGATGGGACCAGGAAAAGAAAAGGACTCTGGCTAGGGTAAAAGTCACTTGTTCCCAGTTGCATTCTGGAGCACCTGTGACAGAAATCTAGGAAAGGCAAGCAAGTGAGTTTCCTGGAGATGGCCTACCATTTGGCATGGCTGTGATGGACGCACCCTGGAGAGGCACAGCCCCAGAGACTTTGTCCCAGGATTGCTTCTCACTGCTGATAAGCCTTTCCTGTCACTGTTACACAGCCTGATGATTCCTGGGCATCAGCCCACCCCATTGGGTAAATTTCCTGCAGATCAACATGAAGATGAACTTTGATGAATTAATGCTGTTTAGATGAATTAATGACTTTATAGAATTCCTAATTTGATTCAAATAATTTTAGGAAGAAAGTTTAAGGAGATGGTTTTAGTTGTTTTGCCAGAAAGATGTAATACAGTTAAAATCAAGAATAGGATGAGGCTGGGCATGGTGGCGCACGCCTTTAATCCCAGCACTTGGGAGGCAGAGGCAGGTAGATTTCTGAGTTCAAGGCCAGCCTGTTCTACAGAGTGAGTTCCAGGACAGCCAGGGCTACACAGAGAAACCCTGTCTCGAAAAACAAAATAAAACAACATAAAAAGATTAGAATGTGTTCCCTCCTCAAAGAATAATAAGTAAAGGCCTAACAATAAGGAATGCAATGAGCTTTCATAAATGCACTAAGAAGAGAAATAGGCTTGGGACAGATTTGTGATCAAGGAAAAACATTCACTCTTGTCCAGTCCAAGGATGAGGCCACAGGTGTGCACTGTGATAAAGCAAGACCATGTGTATCTGTTGCTTTGAACTTATAATGAGCTTATAAAATGAAACATTGTTTGGAACTTACTATTGATACCCTTCTATAACTCTCTGTAACATTGTATCTGTGAGGTGATTTTTATAAAGAATTTTTAAGAAAGTAAAAAAAAAAAGGGCTGAGAAAAAATAAAGTGTGACTATTGGGGCTCTTCAGCATTCACCAAATGTATGTCTGTTTGTTTGTATGTATGTATGTACATATATACAGATGTATGAACATACATGCAGTGCTCAAAGAAGCCAGAAGAGGGCAACCCTGGAACTGGAGTTACACACGGTTGTGAATCACCATGTCAGTCCTCTCCTAGGAAGGAAACCCAGGTCCTCTGTGAGAGCAGCCAGTGCTCATCTATCTGCTCTGTCCCCTGAGAGGTGTCAATTTTGGATGGAGGTCTGCCATTTCTACCATCATCAACAGGGAGAGGGACGCACCAGGAATGGTAGTACTGTACCAGTACTTGGGAGGCAGAGACAGATAGATCTCTGTCTCTTTGAAGCAAGCCTAGTTTACAAAGTGAGACCCTATCTTCTTAAAAAATAAATAGGAGTTTCTAAGATGACCAAAATAAAGGCCGCTCCCGAGGAGTCCGAGGCGCAGGCGGAGGGCTGCAGCGAGGAGCGCACGTACAAAGAGCTGCTGGTCAACCTGAACCCCATCGCGCAGCCCCTGGCTTCCCGCCGCCTGACGCGCAAACTCAACAAGTGTATCAAGAAGGCTGTGAAGCAGAAGCAGATTCGTCGCGGGGTGAAGGAGGTTCAGAAGTTTGTCAACAAGGGCGAGAAAGGGATCATGGTTTTGGCAGAAGATACATTGCCGATTGAGGTGTACTGCCATCTTCCAGTTCTGTGAGAGGACCAGAACTTGCCCTACGTCTACATCCCCTCTAAGACAGACTTGGGTGCAGCCACGGGCTCCAAGCGTCCCACTTGTGTGATCATGGTGAAGCCCCATGAAGAATATCAGGAGACCTACGACAAGTGCCTGGAGGAGGTGCAGGCACTGCCTACACCTCTGTGAGAGACTTGGGCTGCAACCCAGCCCCTTTCCAAGAGATCTGGCTGGCTGCAGGCAGCTGCCCACCCTAACAGCATCTCCCAGATGGCTTGCTGTGTGAGTCTTCCCAGGCAGCTCCAGCAGCTGTTGTTGGAGGTGGAGCCTGCATCTCTGCCATCATTGCCATCTCCTCATGAGCTTTGATGAAGACAGTTCCAAGAATATGGGATAGAAGTAAATGCTAAGGCGAAAACGTGAAATAAATAAATAAATAAATAAATAAATAAATAAATAAATTTTAAAAAGGAAAGAAGAGAAAGCTAAAGTTGGGCTCAATACCATACAGAAGAGGCACTTCTGGCTCTTCCTATGGAACTCAGCAGTTAGCCTCAAAAATCTGCAGACAGCTGGGGAGTTAGCCTGGTGTGTGCTGGCCTGCCGTGATAGCCGGATGGACATATGGTATTTGTGTTAAAGCCCAGGCTGCTGGGGATCAACCTCTGGGGACAAGGGGTCCAACTCAATTGTTCTCCCTCCCTTCTCAGGGAGGGCCAGGAAGGAAAGGAAGGAGAAGCTATTGTCCTCAGTGGGTTAAGCATCATCAGGTAGCCTGGCTGGCATGGGGCCAGTGGGAACGCTTTGATAGGCACTCTGATATCCTTCAAGGTTCACTTGAACCCCTGTGTTCCCCATGCTGCCTCTGAGACTGCTGTAAATCTCTGATAAGATACTATCAAGTGTGCAAAAGGCCAGCACTGATACCACAGGGTAAACCGAGATCTGCTCCACTCTCCACTACCATGCAGGGTTTCGCTGTATAGCTATGGCTCTCCTGAAACTTACTCTGTAGACCAGAATGGCTTCAAACTCACAGAGATCTGCTTCCCTTTGCCTCTCAAGCACATGTGCCACTACACTCGACACACGTGGTGTTCATACATGCTAATAAAACAGTCACACACATAAAATATAAATTATTATTATTATTATTATTTAAAGCAGAAAATGACCAATCATGACTAATTTGGTGTCTAGGGAAGTAGCCAATGTCAACTTGAAAAAAACTCTAAACTCCTTGTGTGACTTGGGAAGAAATGTTAAAAATCAGCCTGCTGCACTGCCTGACTAGCATCCTTAGCACCCATCTGGTAGGACAGCACAGGCTCTGTGCCTGCAGTCTTGAGACATCTCATCCACAGTTCGTTTGCATTGATCCTGGGCTCATCTATTCTCATCAAACTCCAAACATTGGCATCTGCTGTCATACTCCATCTCTGCTGCAGATGTTATCCTTGCTACCGTGAATCCTACCCATACCCTCTGCAAACCCCCACTTCCCTCTAATCACTGAAGGCAGCCCCCAGGGCATATCTCATACACACTCTTTTACTAAAATTTAATTTTATTATTTTATGTGTATGAGTGCTTCACCTGCATGTACACATCTGCACCACATATGTGCCTGGAACCCAAGGAGGTGGTGAGCCTCCACATGGGTGCTGCAAATTAAACCTAGGTCCTTTGCAAGAACAAGTGCTCTTAACCACTGAGCCAACTCTCCAGCTCCTCCAACACACTCTGAAAGTAGTTCTATCAGTTGCCATGTAGTGTCTACTGCGCATGCCTGCTTCATCTTCAGGGTGCTCCCTAACTAAAAACACTATTACTGGCCCCTCAACACCTCACAGACTGGGCACCTCCTACTTCATTGCAGTGTTCCCAAAGCAAAGCTGCGGTCCCCACATGTTACTGTCTTAATGAAATCACTGCTTTGTGAGTATCTTTCTGATTCTTGCTACTGTAATGAAATGCCTGAGTCAAACTGCTTTAAAAAGCAGAGGTTTACTTACACTATTGGTTCTAGACATACTAGATTAAAGGGGTGGCAGAACTGGAACTGAGACTGTGGGGGGGGGGTGTCTGGTTTTGGTTTCTCTTTTCTCTTATAAATCTCTCATTATTTAGTTATGGGGAGATTTCACGCTGATAACCTTATCTACTCCTAATCACCTTTCTTTTCTTTCTTTCTTTCTTTCTTTCTTTCTTTCTTTCTTTCTTTTCTTAAAGATTTATTTATTAGATGTAAGTACACTGTAGCTGTCTTCAGACACCCCAGATCTCATTACAGATGTTGTGAGCCACCATATGGTTGCTGGAGTTTGAACTCAGGACCTTCAAAAGAGCAGTGAATGCTCTAACCACTGAGCCGTCCCTCCAGCCCCCACTAATCACCCTTCAAAAGCCCCAACTTTTTACAATGTGCTGTCTAATTTGGGAGGGTGCATGTGGCTGCACATAAATATGCATGTATCTATGTAGAGACCACTGGCCCAGAGCTCACCAATTAGGCTAGAATGGCTGGCTAGTGAGCCCTCAGGGATCCTCCTGTCTCTGCCTCCCAGCAGTAGAATTACAAAAACACATCACCATGGCTGCCAATCTTATGTGGGTGCTGGGATTGAATTCAGATCCTCCTACATGGTGATCCCTTTACTAGCTGAACTATCTTTCTGGTCCCACCAATGTCCTACTTCTTATTTAATTGATTAACTTATTAGTAGGTGAGGGAGGGAATACACAGCACGGGGATAGAGTTTCAGGGGTTGGTCTTTCTCCTGTCTTGATGAGGCAGGATCTCTCTTGGTGTATCTGCTCCTACAGAATACTATCCTGTCTCTTCTAAGTTCACTGGAGGAGCACTGGGATGACAGATGTATGCCACCACATCAGGCCTTTATGTAAGTTCTGGGGATTGAACTTGGGTCGTCAGGCTAGCACAGCAAGCAATACCTGCTTAACCCCAGTAGCCCCACTCCTAGACACAGAGACAGACTGTTTCTGCCATGCCTTTAATGTTACTGCCTCACCTGTGAGCCCTTTCAGAACACACCAAACCCCTATCCAAACTCCAGCACCCCATGCTAGTTTCATCTGCCTCAGAACTCCAACGTGAATCCAAGAGAAAAACAGGACTTCACACCTCTCCTCTGCAGTTCGGAAGTTTGACTCAGACCCTTGTCACATCCAAACCTATTCCCTCATGGGAGTGTCCCGAGAAGCCGGAAGCAATCTCAAGACAAGTCCATCCTATCCCACATCGGGCAGTTCCTCCTGTCACCTAACTCACGCCAGAATGTGGGTGGTCAGCTTAAGGTACATCGAAACTCCACTTTGACCAGCAGCCAGACACCGAGAGCAGAACACATTACCAAAGCCTCCCGGAGCACAATGATCACATAGCAGATTCCCTGAGGACACAGAGAGCAGAAGCACTGAAGATCAAACATCTCCTATGCCCAGGCACCATGTGTGGAAACAGGTGTTCAAACTGCAGTAGGACCAAGTTGATTATGTCTGCCACTGAGGGCAAGACAGCATAAACAGGCCTCAGAAAGCCGGGCTTATCCCAGGATTTCCCAGCGAGCAAGGTAAATATTTGGTTCCAGACCCAGAATGATGTCTGATAATCCCATTTCCTCCTGTCAGTTCTCCCTCATTCACCCATCCTGCAAACTCTGTTGTGCCTGCCCTGCTCTGTGTGGTCGGTGTTGACCTAGTCAGTGACACTCGTGAGTGATCCTTCCTTCGGGGTGGGAGGAACAGAGAACTGAAAGCAACATAAAGTGGAGCTCCTGCCGGGTCTGAGCTGCTGTGCAGGGTTGAGACAGAGCAGAGCATTCAGCTCTGGGTGGGCAACATGTCCTGGCCTGGTGGTTCCTATGGTCCCCTTTCTCTCCAAGTGGTACTCCCAGAAGGAACTCTCAGGCCAGCAGCAGTTTAAGGGAGCAGCCCAGCGGGGACTGTGGGCTTTGTAGATCTGTGCTGAGCTACCAGCTTACTCATTATCCAGCCAAGGAGGTGGTGCCCCTTTGCTTCTCCAAGAGCCTGTTTTCTCTGAAAGCGTGTTCTATAGCTCAGATCAGCAGCATCTCCCACAGGCTTAACATTTGAATGATGGTTCCCCAGCTTGCAGCGCCTTGCAGTGCCATTTAGGATGCAGTGGAGCCTTTTCGAGGTGGGGCATGACTCATGGAAGCCCCTGGAGCCCAGCCTTTGAAGGTAATACCCGTCCCTGGTTCCAAGTAGGTCTTGCTTCCCAATTGGTCCCACCCATGGCCACACAGAGAAGGAGCTACAGACGGAAACTCTGGATCACATCCTCCCAACTGTAAGCCAAATGAGTCTGTCTTTCTAATATTGTTTCTGTCCAGTATGGCAGTCACAGGGACACAGAAATAAGTAACATACCTAGAGATTCTAGAGAGCAAACTTGAGTTCCAAAGTTCCACTATTTGCTTTCCGTGTGTCCTATGCACCTAACTGCTTTCACTGAAGATGAAAACAAGTGGGCTAGCCGGGCGTGGTGGCGCACGCCTTTGATTCCAGTACTTGGGAGGCAGAGGCAGGCGGATTTCTGAGTTCGAGGCCAGCCTGGTCTACAAAGTGAGTACCAGGACAGCCAGGGCTACACAGAGAAACCCTGTCTCGAAAAACAAAACAAAACAAAACAAAACAAAAACAAACAAACAAACAAAAATGAAAACAAGCGAACTGGAGTGATGGCTCAGTTGGTTACGAGTGCTGACTGCTCTTCCAGAGGTCCTGAGTTCAATTCCCATCAACCACGTGGTGGCTCACAAACCATCTGTAATGGGATCTCTTCTGGTGTGTGTCTGAAGATAGCTACAGTGTACTCACATAAATAATCTAAAAAACTTAAAAAAAAAAAAGATGATGAAAACAAGCACTCAAGCTTCCATTATTGAACACGAGTTGAGGTGTAAGCGACTTTTAGCTGAATAGGTGCTAAGCTGTTGTCACTATGCCGTCCCACAACTTTCTTCCAGGCTACTGTACTTTTAGAACTTGCCATGTGTTCTACGTTGTTCTGGGAGTGCTGGGCATACAGCTGCTGTGGCATTTATTAATGAGGATCCTTTGGACCTATCTCTGGGGAAAGAAAGTGGAACTAGGAACAGGGAGAAGCAGGATTGTCACATAGGGTCAACGGTGACCTTGACTTCCCCATGGGGAACTCCAGGGCTGGAATGAGCCTCTGGAATCATCTTGAATTGAGCCATGCATCCATCTGAGTCTGGCCATCCCAGAGTGAAGGTGGCCTTGAACAAAGGAGCTGAAGTGTAAAGGCATCTGTGCCCTGTTACTCACAGCCACAGGGGCCACCCTTCCTCAGCAGGGACTGCACCTCACAGTGCCCAACACAGGCAGTAAGCATGGGCTAAGACCTGCCACTGAGAGGAAGCTGTTCCAGTAGTTTCTGCTCTAAAGGTTGCTGTCAGAATCAGTTAGGCAACAGATATAAAGTACCTTGGAAAGGGCCTGGCATAAGATAATGGGTGAATGACTAATGATAGCCAGAGGCAGTAAATGAGATGGAGATTACCAGGTGAGAAGAGCTGGAAGGAGAACTTTGAATTTGGACAGGAGGTACTCAGTTCCCCTTTAGTGACTGCATGGCATCCATCCGGCACTCCAGGCTGTGATGTGAACACACAGCTAAGTGTCTCTTTGGCTTGTAAATGAGCTCTTGGCATCAAGCCCGTCCTCATGGTACCCTAGAGGGTGGCTGGGTGCTGCCTGGGAGTTTTATTACACAGGAGGGCAGTTGTGATGGTGGGTGTTGCCAGAAGGTAGCTGTGAGTCCTCCAGCAGAGCCAGGCTGGCATCAGGCCAAGGCCAAAGGATGAGAAAGAGATCCTGGCCTCTCCCAGCTACTGGGAAACTGCAGGAGGAAATCCACAGGCAGGTGGGCTGCTCCAATGCTCTGTGCCACATAGCCAGCTGCCCTCCTCACAGGTAGCCTCACACCAGAATTGCTCTGCAGGGGAAACCCTTGGGCTAGGTTGCCCTTGGTCTGCTCCTGAAGTCATGGCCAGCAGAAGAGAGGACAGGAAACAGTGGGAGGAGTCTCAGTTAGTAGGTCCCCCAACCCCCACACCTCTTACTCTCTTCTCTATATCTCAGCTTCCCTGCGGTAGGTAGAAATGGAGTAAGGCTACCAGACCTAAAATGTAAAAGTGACAATAAAAATTATCACAGCCATTCGCTTGTGTAGTAGAACTCCTAGGTAGCACCTAGCCGCCCTCCTAGGTCCCATGATGAAGGGCTTGATCCCAGGGTGTTATTTTTAAACCAAAGAGAGCTGGGCAGTGGTGCTGAACACCTTTAATCCCAGCACTTGGGAGGCAGAGGCAGGTGGATTTCTGAGTTGAGGCTAGCCTGGTCTACAGAGTGAGTTCCAGGACATCCAGGGCTATATAAAGAAACCCTGTCTCAACAAAACAAAACAAAACAAAACAAAACAAAACAAAACAAAACAACAAAAAACAAGAAAAAACAACACAAAAAACACAAAAAACAAAGAGACCCATCTGCATGCTCACATCACAGCCTGGAGTGTACTGTCCAGGCACCGCGAGGGGGCATCTGGAGAGAGTTAAGAGTACTTACTGCTCTTCCAGAGAACCAGAACAAGGTTCCAACGCCCATGTCATGCAGCTCACAACCTCCCTGTATCTCCAGTTCCAGGATATCCAATACTCTCTCCTGGCCTCCAAGGTCACCCATATACAGATGGCTTACATGCACACAGTTAAACATACATACACATAAGTAAAAATAAATCTAAAAAAAAAAAAAAATGGAATAACCAGACCTTAGTTAAAGCTAAATTTCAGATAAACAAGAAACAATGTTTTGAGTAAGCATTTCCTAAGTACCATTAAGGATACACCAAGACAGTTCTTAGTTCTCTGAAATCCAAAGGCAGCCGGGCTTCCTTTGTTTACGTAGATGGGCCCAGGCCTTGGCCTGCAAGTCTGAGTGGCAGACTGTGGAAGGGACATCCCCAAGATAGAGAGGAGACTATGAAAAGGGCATCTTTGTTGCCCCTGTGGCTCCCCGGGAAGGCAGAAATGAAGCAGCCACAGTCTGGATAATCCCCTCATGGAGAGAGCTGGTGGGGCTCCAGGGAGGCTCAGCCAGACTCCATTCCTGACCCCACCAGCAAAGGCAGGGACTCCTTTTTCTTGTCCCTGGCATACGGGGTGAAGTCTGTGCAAACATTGGGCTGACACACTTACCTCAGTAGGCACTGGGAGTCCCTGTCCTGAGTGGACAGTGACTTCACAAGGACCCTTGATGTTTGCCCACCGTGAATGGGAGAGGAATGGGAGAGAGGGCCAGCCAGCTCCTACCTGCCGCTTCCTGTCCCCCACCTCCCACCCCCACCCCAGAAGCCCAGGCTGTGGGTCCTGCCTACCCTTTAACACCTTTTCTAAAAAGAACGGTAGTAACTGCCAATACTGAACGTTCTCTCTTGCTCGGGCATGATGTTGTATCTTCAAAGCACCCTCTGAGATGAATGCTGTCAGAATCTCCACTCGAGACAGAAGTAAGAAGATCTTTGAGTTCAAGGCCAGCCTGGTCTATAGGGTGAGCTCCAGAACAACCAGGGCTACACAGAGAGACCCTGTCTCAAAATTAAAAACCAACAAACAAAAACTGGAAACAAGCACGAGCAAACTTTAATCGTAGCAGAGACAGGAGGAGCCTGGTCTACAGAGTGACTCATATATTTAGTGAGACCCTGCCAATAAATTTTTTTAAACTATGAGCTTGGGGATTTAGTTTAATGGTTCAACGTTCTGAGGAAAATAAAAAGACAAAAACAAAAAGTATAGACATTTATATATTTATGTGTGCATGTGTGTGCTTATATGTGGGGGTGGTATACATATTGGGGAACACACAGGCACATGTTATGAATGTGCATGTGGAAGCCAGAGATATCAATTGGTCACCCAGCTTGCTGTTTTCTTTTTAAGTGAATAGGGGTGTGTGTGTGTGTGTGTGTGTGTGTGTGTAGACCAGAGAGGTCAATGTAAGATATCTTTCGCAATCACCCTCTACCCTGCTTTTTTTGAGACAGGATTTCACAACTGAACATGGTGGCGCACACCGTTAATCCCAGCACTCAAGAGTCAGAGGCAGGCTGATCTCTGAATTCTAGGCCAGCCTGGTATACAAAATGAGTTCCAGGTCAGCCTGGGCTGTTACACAGAGAAACCTTATCTCGAGAGAAAAGAAAAAAGGGGTTCACATTGAACCTGTAGCTCACTCTTTGGGCTGGGCAGCCAGCAATCTCCAGGGATCTCCTTGCCTTTGCCTCCCCAGTGCTGGGATCATAGCCAGACACCACTGTGCTAGGGATTAAACTCAACTCTGCAAGCCATCTCAGCAGCCCCCACCTTCTTTAGAGGGCCTCTCCATTTGGAGAGACTGGCTGTCTGCCTCCCTAGCCCTGGAATTACAAGTGAGGGCAGTCACAGCCTGGCTTTCTGACTTGGGTGCTGGGAACCTAACTCGACTCCGGTCCTCGTGATTGCACAGCGCATTTTCCTGACTTACCTCGACAGCTTTCTTCATCCCCACTTAATAGACAAGGAAACGGAGGTTCTGATGACTTAAATTAATGAAGTACCTGGCTAGTTTTCAGTAGAAAAGGATTCCACTCCAGCTCTGCGTGTCTCTGGGAGCCTAGGCTCCAGGGTGTTGGCAACCTACTCCCAGCCTGTTCCTATACCCAGCATCTGTCTTCACTGTATCTGGCCTGTGGTTAGGAATCTTGCAGGAATGGCCTGAGCTGGGCTCCTTCTGCCTGGATCCCCATCTCTAGCCTGAAGGATGTAGTAGCATTGTTGAACCATTAAATCTTGTTGAAAATAGACTGTTCCAATATCCACTCAATAACCCTTCCTGTGTGCTGTGCCTCTAAACAACCTGCAAAGCCAGCAGCAGAGGAAGGAACCAGCTTGTGACTTATCTGTCCTTCAGTTTCTCCTCCAGAGGAAGCCCTTCCCAGAGCCTGCCTACAGCCCACCCCAGAACATCACAGAAGGCCAAGTCTTTGTCCCTGCTCAGATAAACAAACAAAGCAACTGAGACATGTGTACTGCAAAAGGTCCAGGAGCCATGCCCCACCCACAGGCAGGCTTGGCCTTCCTCCCTGGGCAGCAGTAGCCCAGGGTCTATGAGGTCAGTTAGGCAGAAGCTCATTCCAACATCTGGGAATGGATAACTCAAGACTCTGGGGAAGCCTGGCACCCTGCCATTTGGGCCATGAGCTTTTTTTTTTTCTCTCTTCCCACCCAGTACACATAGAAGCTTGGTACCTATGGGTTACCTCCCACGGGAGCAGCGTTCAGTGATGCTCTCCATACGGTTATCCCCTGAAGCCTTGTGACTTAGCAGCCTCACATGAGACCCCCATGACTCTGGATCTGGCAGATCTTCCATTCCTACCTTCTCTTCCCCTCCCATACAGTCAAAATGAGAGCCACAGGAAGAAGACCAGCAAGTGTGCAAAATGAGAGCCAAGATGGGGGAAGTTTATTCTCTTAAGAATCATCTAAACACACGGGAGAGTATTTTTAGCCCACGACTCCTACCGGGATGCCAAACCTAAACACAGGGAAGAAGAGGTGGCCCCTTGGGGATAGAAGCAGCCACTGGAAATAGGGTGGGAAATGGTACAGCAGACCCCACCCTGTCCCTCAGAGTGGCCTGTCTGCCTGGATGGTTTTGACGAAGAAAGTTGGCTATGGACGTTGCAGAGTGACTCTGGGCTGTGGCCCGAGGGTCTGACAGTTTCCTGCCTCTGCTTTACTGCAGCTTCTTTATCCATGCAATGGAAGAAGACCTCACTCACAAAATGGTAGAGCAGCCCATAGTCAGCACATAGTAGGCTTTCAATAAGTGTGCTTTATAGTCTGTGCTGAGAACCTTCCAGAAATGGGCCAATGGACCTCAGAGAAGTCTTTGTGCTTTCCCCAGGCTCGGCATCTGCAGGGAATCACACATGTGCAAGTGTGTGTGTGTGTGTGTGTGTGTGTGTGTGTGCATCCAATGCAACCAGCTAAGGAGATGAATAAAAGTGAAAGTCAGGATTGGGGAGGGGGCAGACAGACTAGACCTCCCTTGTAAATAAAGAACAATTAATTAGTAGGCCTATTACCCATGGAGAGAACTGCCTTATGAGGCAGGCAGGCTGAGTATAAAGGCACTTAGGCCACCTTCTCCAGGTGGGGGTCAGCACAGATCCAATGAGTTTACTCTGAAGAGGAAGCTCTTCAGTGACACACACTGACAGGAAGAAATGTCCCTAAACTATTTGTGTGGGGCCATAGTCAAGAGAGCAAACTCCCCACCTGTGGAGGCCAGCCCCTGAGTAGCTTTGCTAGGAGTGCCTCCAGGACACACAGAGCTAGTCTGAGGCGTGCACAAACACTACCTGACTCTGGCTTCCACTTGGTTTATTATGGGAGACAACCCCGTGCCTTCCACCTGGGGTGGAAAAGCCAGACCTCCTCTGACCCACTTGCAGAGAGTTGGAACTTCCTGGTCAGCTGCTACATTATTCACTGAAGACCACATGGAGGACAAGGTTATAGGGGAGAGGAATGGGGGGGGGTATGAGGGAGAGAAAGGTGGGAAGAGGGGGGAAGTTGTCCAGTGCAGGAACGGCTGTACTGACCTCAGAGCTCAGATTCTAGAGAGGAGGCAGCTGAGAACCCCTGCAGGCCTAGTGGGAACTAAAGGAGAAGAAATGAGCTTGGACCACACACTGCACCGCCCCCCTCCCCGCTGTTGCCATGGCTACACAATACCAACACCGCCATCCCAGCTGCATGGTCATTGGTGAAGCTGGAAGGTACTTATTATTGGTCACAAATAGAAAAGGGTAGTTAGGGGAGTGGGGAATGGCCATCTTACCCTAGGCTGATTGGGGGAGCTGGGGTAATCACCCCCTCCAACTAGTCACCCCCACAGCAGGATCTTCTAGGCCTCAAGTGTCCCAGTGATTTGTATCTTCCTCTAGGGACATGTACCTCAGCTCTAGCTAGAAAAGCCTGGCTCCAGCTCTCCTGTTTGCTCAAGGCCTGTGACCATATAGGCACTTCTTGTGGCTTAGAACTCCAACACTGCTATGGATGGTTGAGTACCATCTTTCCTTCTATCTACACACACGTGCACACACACACACGCACGCACACACATACATACACACACGCACGCACGCACACGCGTGTGCACACACACACACATATACACATACACACACACACCACACACACACACACACACACACACACACACACACACACAGAGTCTCCCTGCTGTTCCTCCTCTAGAGAGACAGTGGGAGGAGGAAGCCTGACTTTCTTCCTGTCGCATCTGCGCATCTGCTGCTGACCTATGAGCAGATCCTGCCTGAGACATGAGCCTAGAAACCTGGGAACTGGTTCTGCCCTGCCCTCATCTCTGCAACCTTTTGGAAGAGCGACATGCTGGTCAGGGATCCGGCATCTACAATGCTCACAAACGGTCCACTCCCACCCCTCTGTTCTTCCCTCCCTCCTCCTCTCCATCCTCCCTGCTGCTTCCTGACAGGAGTCCTCCCTCCCTCCCTCCCTGCCTAAGCACTCATGGCCTCCTTCCCTTGCAGATCCTGGCCCTGACCATCCATGGGTACGGCAACTGCCATTCCTGGTTTGTCTCTCCTTCTGACCTCCCCGGACAGTGTGAGACTTTTGTCAAAGCACTGGGCTGAGAACCTCAGGCCGAGGCATCTCTCTAGTTTGTTTGCTCCTGTAATCTGCCCAGCTTTAGGGCAAGCTCAAGAGGTACTTGAGCAAATGGGTGAGTCCATTCCCCACTACACAGTCCAGTGCTCCATCTGAGGGGTGGGCACCCAGGACCTCAAGTTAGCTCCACTCTGGC
The DNA here is from genome assembly GCF_978045245.1 of Mus caroli. Taxonomy (NCBI): domain Eukaryota; kingdom Metazoa; phylum Chordata; class Mammalia; order Rodentia; family Muridae; genus Mus; species Mus caroli. The sequence continues at coordinate 37,529,630 of NW_028227268.1, forward strand.
TATAATATGTAGCTTTCAGCCAGCCTCTATTCTTGGGTCTCATTCCACCCCCACCCCCCTATCCACCCACCCCATAAAACAAAGAGCCTGGAAGAGAAGCCCTCCGGCTTTTTTTGTGTTTGTGCTCCAAGGTACCTTCAACATCTTTCTGAGGTTGGGTGTGTGTTGATAGAGTATTCACATACATGGGTAGGGTGATTCATGCCTGGTTGGTAGAAATCTCCAGGCTTTAATGTCCCCACCCTGTCATGGAACAGGGCAATTGGAGAGAATTACCAAAAAACAAACAACTAAAAACTTGCCAAGGGTTTTTCTAAAAACATATCCATATTTTATTTCATTTAATGGGGGGGGGGGGGAAGGTCAGAGATCCACATGTCCCTGTCACCCTCCCTCTACCCCCAAGGCTGGGATTAAAGGTGTGCACACCACAGCCAGTTCCTCATATTTTAATAGTCCTCAAAGTTCAACCTGGAAAGATTAAGAAAGATAAGCCGCCGGGCGTGGTGGCGCACGCCTTTAATCCCAGCACACGGGAGGCAGAGGCAGGCGGATTTCTGAGTTCGAGGCCAGCCTGGTCTACAAAGTGAGTTCCAGGACAGCCAAGGCTACACAGAGAAACCCTGCCTCGAAAAACCAAAAAAAAAAAAAAAAGAAAGATAAGCCATGTCCTCTAAAGGCTGAGGTCAGAGGTCAGATATCCAGAAGTGGGCCATTACTGGAGGAAGTTGGCTACCAGGCAGGTGAGTGTGGGGACTAACAGAGTGGGCAGGGGCAAAGACAGCAGCTGTCCTGGGGCATGGGACTTGAACACCTGGCGTTTTCCCAGTGGCTGCAGGGGCCTCACATTGTCCTTCATGTTCAACTTCTGTTCTTCGTCATAGTACAGATTTTTTGAGAATTCCAGGAACTGTGAAAGAGACTGGACTCAGCAGGTGGAGCTATGAATGCTCTTTGCCAGGTGGCCTCAGACCAGACAGCTCACATTGGCAAGGAAGAGAGGGCTTCAGAATGATGACCAAGAGTGTCAAGTGTGGCATTTGTGGGAATCTGAGTGCCACTATCTCTCCCTGTCCTCCACAGGTACTTTTTCAAGCCTGTTACCATCACTGATGCTATAGTACAGTGGTTCTTGGAGGTCGGCATCCTTTAGTATCAGCTGAAGGAGCTCACCAGACCCCAGATGCTTGGATCCCGGTCCCAGGATATCTGATTTGATAGATAGAGTAAGCCTACAAATGGTCATTCCTAAAGCATTCTCACTGGTGACGATGGTGACACCACACTGAGACTCGCTGCTATAAGCCCAAGGGAATTTGGTCCTTTGGGTTTCCTGCTGTCTTCCCAGAGGCTATTGTAAACTCAAGTGTTGTTTGCTGAGCAACTTCCCAACAGCACTAAGGAAGTCCAACCTCAGGTCCCCACATTAACCAGCCAGCTCTCTCCCACTTTTCTGGAAGCCTATTCCAAGCACCCTCCAGGACGTCTCACTGGGCCCTCTATTCAGGAAAGTGGTACTCAGAGCTTTCTTTCTTGTCTGTGTCCACCAGTAGAAACCAAAAGTCTGACTCAATGAATCTTATCTTCCCACCCCAGGGACCTGTGGAGCAAATAGATAGGGCTTTAAGGAACTAGACTATGGGAGAGTGCACCTTGCCCCAGGCCTGGGTACCTGGTCTTTGTGGATCTTAATGGGTTGTTTGTACACAGTCCAGATGACAGTCTCATCACAGTTTGGCGTGGTTAGTGAGCCATGGTAACGGAAGTAGGTATACATTTTATTGCTTGGGGGAAGCATGTCCTCCAAACTGCTCTCCCTCACTGTAGAGGTTGAATCTGGGGTGAGAGACAAAACCTTATATATGGCTCTCTTTAAAACAGCTGTCCTAGAGCCTCTAGCCCTCTCATCATGGAAAGAAGCCATCCCCTCCCCCAACCTGACTCACGGGGTTTGGAGATACTGGGCAGTGCTTCCACCAGGGGCTGGAAGCCCTTGTTCACCTTGTCTCCTACCTGGAACAGGAGGGAAAGAAGCATGATATGGGTTCTTTGGGAGCTGCTGTGGCCAAGAAGCTCCTTCTAGAGGATGGGTGACCCCCAGGATGGGGGGGGGGAGAGCCCTACCTCAATCATAAATGCCAGCACTGCAAACTTGTCCTTCGAGTCCTGCTCCTTGTTGCTAGATGTCAACTTCTTGTGCACGATGTGCATCTAGAAGGCACATGCGGATAGAGGACTTAGGCAAGCTGGACCACCCATCCTCCCCAAAGTGGGTACACATCTGGAACCCAGCCCAGGACCCAGCTCCATGGCTTCTTACCTCCATGGCAAAGTGTCTCCCATCAATACTGTGCTCTGAACCGTTGTCATTCCTATTTGACCAGTGCAGGTGCAACTGTACGGCCTCGTACCGGGCGGGCAGGTCTCCTCCGATAATGCACACACCTCCCCCCAGCGTCATCTCCACTGGGAGATACCAGAGTGGGCAGAGTTCTCACTCCGGCCTACCATTAGCCCTCTCAGTTCCCACCCTAGGTTTTCCCTCTCACCTTTGCTGTTTGAGGCCTGGGCCCTGAGGGATGGGAGGTGAGTGGTGGCCGGCCGGCACTCTGCCTAGCTGCTCACTGCTTCCCCCCCCCCCTCCCCACCTCACCTCTCATATACCTATCCCAAAATGTAGCTCTGTCCTGGGCCTGATGGGTTTTGACTCCCACCCGTGGTGTCCTGATATCCCCACAATAATGTCTAAACTCCTTAGCCCTGGTGACCTGTTCTGGGCCTTGGTCAGCTCCTCCTAGTTTCCCTCTACGGCCTCCATCCACACTCAGCTGCTCCCACTCATGGTTCCCCAAACACCGAAGCAGTTTCACATCTCTGTGTTTTCAAAAAGGTTGTTCCCTCCCGGGAAGGTTCCCTCCCTTCGCCCCTACTGTTTTGATGAAATGACTGAAAACCCAACTAGCTATAGTATCCTCCCCTCTACAAGTTTCTCTGGTGGCTTCTCCCATCTCCAGGCTTGAGGGACTCATCATCCCTGAACAATTAGCCCAACCCACAAGGGACCCACCTGTGTGTTGATTGTTCTTAATTGGCCACTGTTTCTTTTGGTCATAGCCGACGAGGATGAAGGGTGTCAATCTGGGGTTCACCTTTGTCCTAGCAGTGACAATGTTGATGGGGGACTGCTGATTCTCCTTACAGGCTCCAGGCCACTTCTCAGGCCCTGACGGGGGAAGAGAAGTCTGAGAGTCAAGAACACATTGACCCATTGTTGTGGATTAAGGCCCTAGAATGCTGGTGAGGTCTCACTTCGGGGCGTGAGTCTCAGAATCCTGCCCTGGCCTTCCTCTTCTTCCTCCCACATGCTGACATGATATAGGCAGGCTAGTGGGTCTCTGATGTGGCTGAGGGTTGAGGGGTTGTGGAGAGAGAGGTGAAGGGAGAATCAGGCTTGCCATTGATGGCTAAGAGCTCTGGGTTTGCAATAACTTCATGATGCTGAGCTCTGGCTTTCTCAGGGGGAATCTGGCATGAACTAAGGAGCTTCCAGGGCATGCTGGTAAGTTTCCAAGTTGCTGAGTGGGAGATGGCTTCTCAGCTTTGGACATTGTGGAGGAGGTCCTTGTGGAAGAGATGTTATGGAAAGACCCTGGACCTGACAAGGCAATATCTAAGGAGTGGGGGTAAGGTGGGGAGGAAGAGCCAGGTAGGCAACTCCAACATCCAGCGAGGGAAGGGCAAGAGAGCAGAGTCCTTCAACAGAGCACGCTATAGGGAAATCGGTCAACATTAGAAAATGTGCCAGGGAAGCCGTGGGGGCGTGGTTCGGTGGTAGAATGCTTCTTGTCTAGCATGTGCGAGGTACTGGGTGCCTCAGCACTCAATAAACAAACTACCAAGAACCATCTCCCACGTCCATCTCAAAGGCTTGACCAGACTCAGCCCTCCATTTTGTTGGGGAAAAAAAAAAAAAAAAAGCAAAAGAGGCTGCTAATTTAGCTCCTGGTGTCATTCATTGTCCCCTGTTCACTGAGTGCTGGAAATGCGAGCATGTGCCTGTGTTGGAAGTTCCTGGTGAAAGACTGGTGTTGCTCACCCAAGCAGCTGCTTCTAGGATCCTCGGCTTGAATCTGATAGCACCAGCCTGCGTCTGGAACAAAGAGAGGAAGAATGTGAACCTTAGGTGTGCCCGTAACATCTTCATATAGCCCTGTAAACCAAGGCCAAGCATGGTCAACAGAATGGGGTCCAGGATAGCCAGGGAAACCCTGTCTCAAAAATAAAATAAAATAAAATAAAATAAAACAATCATAGGAATGTCAGCTACGCAGACTGCCCCACCCATCGTGCCCAGCATGCTGATCTTCAGGGATCCCGCGCTGCTCTGACACAGCTCTGTTCATCAGCCTCTCCTCCCTTCTGTATCCTTCCAGTAACCTAAGAGGAGGCTCAGTTGAGAGTGAAGGATTAGGACCATCCTCCTTTCTGGAACAATGGAGTGGGTTCCAGTTTTCCAATCAGAATGCCTGGGGGGGAGAGGGAATTTAGAGAAGGGGTGCTGACCCAAACCATGGGGGATAAGCAAGGCCTCTTCAATGCTCCTCTTGCTTCCTCAAGGCCCACCCTGAATTGTCACACTTCTGAAGACAGAGCCATCAGCACTCCTGAAGAAAGCACCAACACAATCCTGCCACACAGTGGTGCAAGCTACTGACGGGGGGGGGGGGGGGGGGGGGGGGCATGCAGGGGCATGGCACGTTCAGGTATCCTGCTCCACTTCTCCTGTAAGACTAAATCTGCTCTAGAAATATGGTCTACAGGAGAGAGAGAGAGAGAGACAAAACAGAGAGAAACAGAGAGACAAGAAGAGACAGAGACAGAAATAAAACAACATGCCACCAACAGGGTAAATGAAGCACTTCATCTAAATTAGAATTCTTTTTTTTTTTAATTTATTTATTATATGTGAGTTGTAGCTGTCTTCAGACACTCCAGAAGGGGGAGTCAGAACTCATTACGGATGGTTGTGAGCCACCACGTGGTTGCTGGGATTTGAACTCAGGACCTTCAAAAGAGCAGTCCGGTGCTCTTACCCACTAAGCCATCTCACCAGCCCTCTTTTTTTTTTTTAAAGATGTACTTATTTTATGCACGTGAGTACACTGTTTCGGTCTTCAGACACACTAGGAAAAGGCATTGGATCCCATTACAGATGGTTGTGAGCCACCATGTGGGTGCTGGGAATTGAACTCAGGACCTCTGGAAGAGCAGTCAGTGCTTTTAACCACTGAGGCATCTCTCCAGCCCCGAAATTAGAATTCTTGTTGGAGCCATTTAGGAACCCTGTATTTAAAGGATGATCCCTTATTCTGACTGACCAGTAGAAATCCTATGTTTGAAGATGGTCCCCTACTCTGGTTTTGTCATCTGTAAAATGGAGCTAACATGGCCACCCATGACACTGTGGAAAGGATTAATAAGAGGTGATAGGAAGTCTTCCCGGCAGCCTATAGTCATTCGCTGAGTTCACAGACAACTCCTCCCCTCCTCCCTGGCCTAATGTCAGTGAGCAGATGGCCAAAGCTTATCCAAGGCAGGAGAGGAAAAGACATGGTGTGACTTGGAGAGGACTCACGGATGAGGTCATCCCTAAGAGAAGGGTTGTACTCCTCTGCTCAGCCGTGCTCCTCATACAGACTCATCTGCCTTTCCCTCTTGGGGGCTTTGTGGAATTTTTTTTTTCCTTCCAGTGCTGGGAATCAAACCCAGGGTCTTGCACAACACGCCAGGCAAGTGGTCTACCACTGAGCTCCGACTCAGTCCTCCCCCCACTCCACTCCCCACCCCCGTTTTGGGGTAGCATCTCCCAGTGTAGTTCAGGCTGGAATTATAGGTATGCACCAATGTGCTGTTAGCTTCTCTTTGAGATCTGCATTCCCAAGCCCCATCTCCACTTAGTCTGGGCAGGGCATCCATCCCTGAAATGGGGACAGGATGAGCGGAGCGGGTGAGTATAAAAACCATGCTCTTGGTAGCCAAGAGGAACAGGGTTCTAGGTTAGAAGGGTGAGCCCTCCAGGATACTGGCCTCCCTCTCTTGGCCTCCAAGGGCCACTTTGGATTTACTACTTTCCTAGCACTGTATCAGAATTCATTCCAGCTTAGAGATGCAGGGTCTTCCCCCATGGTGGTTTAGCCTCTGTGAGTTGCTGCACTGGGGGAGAGATACATGAGTCTGTGCGTTTGCAGAATCCGCAGACAGCAGTGGCCATCGGACCCCCGCGCCCCAGGTGGGCAGACTGCCGCAGGAAGCTGGGATCTGTTCCCTCTCCTTCCCAGCCTGCTCTGCCTCTTCTCTGCCTGTTGCTTAATCTCTGCAGAGGGATTCCTTTGTCTGAGCCCAGGTTCTCCAGAGACAGAGGCACTACCCCAAACTCAGACAGGACGAAGGACTGGCCAGTCACAGCGGGGAGAGGGACTATTACATTTTTGTGTCACTGGGCCCGGAAGGAGAACAGGCTTCCAGTGAGGAGTCATGGGAGAGCAGCCCCTCCTTAACACTTAGGGCCCAAGGGGAAGCTATTCCTGGAAAAGGCCAACTCGGAAGGGCAGAGCCGGCAGGCTTGCCTCAGGAGTAGCCCATCTGGGCATTTCTCAGGAATCTTCTCTCCCCTGGCTCTGGCTCCAGATCCCTGGTTTGTAGTGTGACCTCTGATCCACCGTCTTAATCATAGAGCCTTTTGACCTGCTTGGCTGAACACTCTTGTAACGACACTCTCTGGGAGGTGGTGGCCAGCAAAACAATGCTGAGGATGCAGAGCCAGGGGTCAGAGGTATGATGGCAGGGCACCGGTCAGCTCAGGCTCCCACACTTGCTTCTGAGGGGCAACCTTTGCAGAGAATAACAAGCCCACTGCCCCTGGTCACGCCCGTGATAAGGGAGATCAGAGAGGCTCCCAGCTCTGTGTCCTACCTAGACCACCACCAGGGGTGAGAGACAAAAACGTTGCCCCACCCCCCACTAAGCCACTGTCCTCGGTCCCTAGTTACAAGCCTCCCCCTCCCCCTTTTAAGGTAAGGATTTATTTTTGGCTCATGGTCCAGGAGCCTTTTACAGAGGGCTGAATTTTAATGGACCTTGCTCACTCTGAGGGAAGGGGAAAGACTCCAGTAACCAGTTCAGCAGAACAGGGTATGTCCCGAGCAAAGTCTTCGCACTTCCTGGCTAGGAATCTCAGTGCTCCAAAGGGCTGGGATATCCCCTCTCTCTGGGATTAAATGCTCTGAGGATTTGTTTACCAGCAACCCGGGCACTTTCCAGTTCCGCCAGGACTATGCCTGAAGGAAGGTGGTCCTGCCACTAAAACGGGAACAGTTGTGTGAAGAAGTCAGCTGAGATGGAGTCCTGCCTACATGGCCCCAGGTCACTGGCCAGGTCTCATGACCTTCTTGTAGAGTGCTTTCTGCCCAGAGCCCAAGGACACTGCCTAAACTCTTATACTCTTTATCCTTAAAACAGCACCCAGGAACAGAACTACTAAACCCGGTTTGTAAACGACAGAACACTTTATACGACTTAACCAACGTGAACAGCTACAAGGCACTGGTTAATTTAAAAACATTTTCCTTTTTACTAAGTCGTTTTAAGTGCCCAACCCCTACACACACACACATACACACACTCACACACACACTCACACACACTCACACACACATACACACTCACACACACACTCACACACACACACACACTCACACACACACTCACACACACACACACTCACACACACACACACACTCACACACACACACTCACACACACACTCATACACACACACTCACACACACACACACTCACACACACACTCACACACACTCACACACACACTCACACACACACTCACACACACACACTCACACACACACACACTCACACACACACTCACACACACACACTCACACACACACACTCCTCCCTTTAACATTATATTAGTTGTTCTTTTCCCTCCGCTAGGAAGGAGTTGTTGCAAGGTGCCTTACATCCTCCAAACTAAGTCCTGCAACGGGGAATACTCTTTCCTTCTGGATGGCTGAGAGACCCCTCACGTCCCCACCGTACGCCCCACTCTCCATTCCAGGGCAGAGCAGCCAACTCTGGAAGGGAGTTCTGGCCCGTTGGACGGGAAAGCTTCCCTGCGGACTAAGAGATGAAGTCTTCGTGAAGAGCTATGGGGTATTGGAGAAGGTGCCAACCGCTAGAATCGCCTTTAGCTCCTTATCAAATATTAACACGCCTCTACCTCCACCTCCCACCTAGAAGAATAATTAAGAGCTCGGTCTCACCATTAATCTTTAAACGAAAATCACCTTGTCTGGAAAGACCGGCTTGGCCAGGGACTTGGGTCTTAGGATGCCCCCCGCCAGGCTCCCAATCCAGCACTGGGGGAAGGGGAGAAGGGAGCTTGAAGCTCAGAGGGCAGGACCCTAGAGTCAGAAGAAGGGAACACCGGGACCCCAATACATCCAACCTGCTGCGCTTGTTCTGGGTGGGCAACAGTTACCGGTTCAGAGTCTCTGCAGGACAGTCGGCCACTCGCCACCCACGGGCAAACCCAAGAGAACCAAGGTGCGAAAAGGACCGTGGATCCAGGTGGGTCGGAGAAGCATCCACACCACAAATCACACGCGCGTCCACCACGCGGACACCCCGCGGCCGCGCACATGCGAGCACACATCCCCCTCTCCCGCAGCCTCCCGCGGACACGTGTAGGCGCCCCCGCTCACACACAACCAAGTCCGCTGCAGCCTCACGGTTCCCTGCACGAACAACGCGCAGCCGGAGCGCGCTAGCAAGGGTACCGGGTCCTGGGGGCGCAGAGGGTCACCCGAGGATACCTTCAGTAGAGGGGGCCACGTAAGCCAGCGCCAGCAGAGCAAGAAGGAGCTGCATGGTGCTTGAGGGGAAAGACGCTGCCCAGCCTAGGGTCAAGCACCAACGAAGCCACCCTAGGCGTCGCGATCATGCTGGTGGAGGCTTTATAGCAGAGCCACGACCTAAGGGAGCCCGGACGGCTGGACGTGGGAGTCAGCTCCTCCTCCTGGCGGAGCCTCTCTTCGCCTTGTCCAGTCTCAGATCGGAAAGAATCATCTCCCCGCCTACCTTGCTACCTTGCTACCTTCGCCCATGGCGAAAAGACCCCTCACCCACTCCGCATCTTCAGGGCTTAGAAGCGGAGCATCCCCACCTTGCCCCCATCCTACTCCTGTTAACTGATTCCGGAAGAAAGATGAGCTATCCTCAGGTACCTGACCCACGGGGTATCTTCCCAGACTCGTAGCTTCCATCATGCTGCCACCAACTGTTCAGGGTCTCCTAGTGTGTCCTTGGAATAAACTTGATTTGGGGCAAGATGGATGCAAATGGTCTCAGGGGGACGGAGAATCGAGACGGTTGAAAGCTTTGCAATGCTGTTTGTTGAAGAGATGCCCGGTGAGAGGCTCTTTGAGGAAGCGGTAGCTGACGCTCCAGTCTCATCTTTTTCCTTCCTGGCTATTCCAAACTTGATTTTGTTTTGCGTTTTCTTTCTCAGGACTGAAGATGATGGTTATGATGACGACGACGAAGATCCTCCTCCTCCTCCTCCTCCCCACCCCCACTCCTTTTCGTTCCCTATTTCTCATACCAGGCAAGCACTCTACCACTGAGTTACACCCAAACTCAATTTTAAAGAAGCCAAGACCCGTCTTCCTACTTAGAACTAAGCTCCCTAAAACGTGGTTACTGGTGGGTCTTGTGCTAAGCCAAGGAGATGGGGTGGAGTGGAGAGTCGGAGGGCTGGGAAGGGTATGGAATTAAGGGGATGGGAAAGTGAGGAGGGGGCACGGATAGACACAGTAGAAAATTGGTTTCCTAGTGGTTTACTAGGAAAGCCCACAGTGTCATAGGGGAAAGGACTGATGCTTTTGAGATCTCCTGATGACAGTAGATGACAGTTGGGGAAGAGAAAAAAAAACCAAGGGTCTGGATGTACCCCTAATTCTCCCATCAGACAGGAAGAGTCCTCAGCAAAGAAAGAGTCCTTGAGTAAACGGTCTCCCATATCTGGGAAATGGGTCTGGCCTCACTTCCAGGCAAGCACTACTTGCTACTCTCTGTGGAGGTCCCTTACATCTCACGGGGAGTCTGTGCATCCCTGGGGAGTTCTAGGACAAGTCTGGGGAGATGAACAAGGAATAGCAGTACACCTGGACTCCTCCATCAACAGGAAGCCCTATTTTTCAGGTCCAGCTACTTCCCTATCCGTTGCCAAATTCTCTTCACATCACCCTCTCCCTGCCCCAGCACCAGCCTTTGAACCTCTGTAGAGGAACGACTCAGTCAGAACAATCCAAGCAAAGGAGCTTCCTCCCTTCTTGAGTCTGGCCTGCTCCTCTCTCTGGCCTAGGATCACAGCCTACACCGGCAGCTTTGATCCTAGAGAGGTTGGAGGAGGGTGTCCTCATCAGGCTTAGGGTCTCATTGTCTGCTTCTGCTCTGGAATTTAACCTCTAACCTGGGATCCTGGCATTCCACGCTCTTTGAGCCTTATTTGGAGAGTGGATTTGTGTTTGTGGGGCTGACAGTGTCCCTTTTAGGAATGACAGAGGAGGAGTTAAGGATTTAGGGTGTCTCTGTAACCTAGGCCAGCCCCCAGCCCCCGGACAAGCAGGGGAAAGTTTTGATAGCTTGAGCAGGCTATTATCCATCAGTGATTTCTGTATTTATTTCCAAAGACCCATAGCACTGGGGCCCCTGGAACAGAGTATGGGAAGTAGAATGTGTTCGGGGCTTCCAGGAGGCCCCTCTGAGGAAGGTACTTCTGGGGGACACAAGTTATGACACCTCACCCAAGTGTTTCCATCTGACATCTCTGACTCCTTGGCTTTCTGGGTGCCCTTGTTATAACATCCTTCCTGCATGTCCCACCCCCATCTTCCCCTGTCCCCAGGGATTTAATGGACCATAAACCTGCCAGCCCAGGATAGGAAAGCCCTGCTCAGGGTCTGAGCAGAAGCACTTTCTTCCTCTTTTTTTTTTTTTTTTTTTTTTTTGTTTTTTTTTTTTTGTTTTTCGAGACAGGGTTTCTCTGTATAGCCCTGGCTGTCCTGGAACTCACTCTGTAGACCAGGCTGGCCTCAAACTCAGAAATCTGCCTGCCTCTGCCTCCCGAGTGCTGGGATTAAAGGCATGTGCCACCACGCCCGGCTCACTTTCTTCCTCTTACTTAGCCCAAAATCCTGAGTTCAAGTCTTTGCTCTTCCTCTGACTCAGTGATGGCCTTGGGCAATTTTCCCTTCCTTCTGACTGCAACTTCCTCCTCTATAAAGGGGGGTGGGGATGGGGAGAAGATGATAGAGTGGAATCCTGTTCCCATGACCTCCACCAATAAACAGATACTGGGAACCCACCCAGTCCTGTCACAACTAAGTTTGCTAGGCCTGGGTGTGACTAGACCCATGGAATATTCAAATGTGAGTCACAGTGCTTGTCCACAGGTTTTCCCTTGTGTGGCCCTGCCTGGGACAGGGAAGACAGTGGAAAGCTAAGGGTTCCACCTTAGTGAAGCAGAAGAAAAAGACAGGACAAATTATGAGGACTGAGAAGAGAAAGGAACCCCTCAGCCCAGGGTCTGGCAGAAACCTCTCCCCAGCTTCAAAAATCCCAGCACAACTGGCATTTGCTTTTCTCCTTATGAGTACACCTGCAGTTTATGAATCTTATCAGAAACCTGCATCATAGAGCCAAAGAATTTCTTCATTGTGCCCCTAAGTTAGTCCCTGATTTTGCCTCCAGATGTCAGTCACCTCCAAAGACCCCATAATCTCCCTTATCAAAGATAAATAGAAAGGCCAGTGTAATGGCGCAGTGAGTAAAAGCTGACAGGCCAACAACCCAAGTTCCGCTGGGAGTGGTGGTGCATGCCTTTAATCCCAGCACTTGGGAGGCAGAGGCAGGAGGATTTCTGAGTTCGAGGCCAGCCTGGTCTACAAATTGAGTTCCAGGACAGCCAGGGCTACACAGAGAAACCCTGTCTTGAAAAAAACAAAAAACAAAACAAAAGAGTGGAAGGAGAGAAACAACTCCTACAAGTTGTTCTCTGACCTACACACACACACACACACACACACACACACACACACACTCACGATGCATTCACAACATTTGAAACATCTCGGGAGAGAGAAGGGGGAATAGAGAAGGGGGAATAATGCCTTCTTAGTAACCTTGAGCCCCACCAGCTGTGGCTAACTCTAAGACACTTAACTGTGAGTCCCCTAGGAAGCCTACATCCTCGCCTGGGTATGTCCTGCTGTGTTCCAGAGTCTTTCTCTTCACCCCCACCCCACCCCACCCCCACCCCCCTTGGTTTACAGTGACTCTTTGAGCAGCCCACAGTCATGCTTTGGGGTGTATTTTTATTCTTCTCTTGAGTACATTTCTTTCTATTTTTAGTAGATGCCCGACTCTGCTTTATACTGGCTATTTGTGAAATTCTTTTTTGTGTCAAAGACATAGGTTTGCCTGAATCCAGCTTTTGAAAAGATTAGGGGAACTTTTCCGATTGCCTTGGGTAACAATTCAGAGCTCTGCCTGGGTCCCCATCACCACTGACTCTTTGGGAGGTTTGTCTGGGCTCTGTCTCAAGTACTGTTGATGAGTTCGCCTGACCATCGCTTAGCTGATCTGCTTTCCTTGCAGCTTAAATATTACCTTGGTTTTGTTTTTTTTGTTTTTTGTTTTTGTTTTTGTTTTGCTTCTGTTTCTTGGTGTTTACATGTAGTGTTTATTTTATTTTTATACTGTTTTAAGGGTTTTTATTTGTGTGAATATGTGTATGCCAGGCTGGTGTCTCAGTGAGTGACAGGTGCTAATGAAAGATTTTATCTCTGAAAATAAAGTCGGGGCTGGTGAGTTCAATACTCAGAATGCACATGGTGGGAGGCTCATGAAAATTGTCCTCCAACTTCTACATGTGCATGCATCTCTCTCTCTCTCTCTCTCTCACACACACACACACACACACACACACACATTCTACAACATGCAAGTGGAGGTCAGAGACAATTTTCAGGAATTAGTTCTCTTCCCACCACATCCCTGGGATCAAACTCAGATCCTCAGGCTTAGAAGCAGACACCTTTACCCACTGAGACAGTTCACTGGCCCGCATGTAGTCTTTAATGAGTGACACTAGCAGCAAAGGTAGAAATCCCCTAGAGACATTCACAAATGGAACAGTTCACACTAGTCTGAGAGGACAGCACTATGGAGATTTATCCATTCATGTCGTAGGCACCTCTCTTTCTTCCAGAGGAGCAGTCCAAGGTACCACGAGTGAGGAAGTTACTCCCACATGCTGGATCCAAACACATGGAGAATGCCCACTTCTGGGGCATTCAGTAACTGCTCTTCCAGAGGCCCCAGGTTTGATTCTCTGTACCCACATGATGGTATACAACCATCATAGCTCTAGTCCCAGGGGATCTGACTTCCTCTTCTGACCTCAATCTGTACACTCATTGCTTGTGGATCTCAGACATACGTGCAGATAAAACCCCATCCACATAAAATAATAATAAAAGAATTTCTACTGCTATAATCTTTTGATTCTGAAATCTGTTCGAGTGGTGCATGGGTAGAATAGTGTCTATGTTTCTGTGTGCACAGATGTGGGGGACGGGGAAGTGCGTGTGTGCGTGTGCGTGTGTGTGTGATGCACAGCACATGCAGAGGTTGGAGGACAATTTTCAGGAGCCTTCCACCATGTGGGCTCTGGGGATTGAACTCACCAGCCCCCAACCTTTATTTTCAGAGGTAAAAATCTCTCATGGGGACCTATCATTCACTCAGCAGCCTGGCCCCACCTTCCCAACACTGGGGTGACAAGCCCTTGTCACCATGCCCAGATTTTACTCAGGTGCTGGGTGTCAAATGCCTATCCTCAAACTGGTGTGGCAAGTATTTTACCACCTGAACTACTCCCGGTCCTCTTGATCCTGAAGTCTAAGGACACTTCTCTAGTCTCTCCTCCCTTTCAAAGGCTGTGGCTTTGTAAGCAGCTGTGTGAAAAGCTGATGGTCTTAGGCAAAGAGAATTCTGCCTCCTCAAAGTAGCTTTACCTGTTTGCTTTATGGCCTCAATTAAGAAGTCCATGGGCCTTTGAGGTCCAGCCAGACTTTAATCCTTGGGAGACTCTAATCTTCTATCTTTATTTCTAGATTCTCACTAACTGCTGTTTTGAGGACGAGGTTTCTATATAACTCTAAAGCCCAAACAGGTAAATTCCAACACTATCCATTTTTATAAAACCCTCCTGTGTACCTGTCTTTGAACTACTATAAATAGTACTGTACATAGCACAATGATACATACTCAGAAGGCTCAGGACCCCCTGGAGGGAAAACCAGACCCGAGAGCTGCAGGGATGCACAGTGTCAGGGAAATGGCTCTAAAGGACTGGACAGTGATGTTTGATCCAGGTAGGGAACTCAGCACCCAGAGCCCAACCTGCTCCATGTTTCCTTTATCTCTCTCTTTAAAAACAAAACAAAACAAAACTTTGTTTCTTGTAAACACACAAGAAAGCATGGGAGGCTAGGCTTAGCCTCACTGTACATTAGCGGGAAGAGACTTTGCCCAAAGCAATGTTGAGGGCAAGAATTGCCTTTCCGAGGACAGTGCCTCTGCTACTTGGTTCCCGAGACCTTCCAGTTTGGACTTTTGTTCTTTACTGTGCCTCTACTTGGATCTTGAGCTCTATCAATAAAGTTAGGCTTTGGTCTGTGTCTTTAAGATGTAAATTCTCATGGGGACTTCAGAGAGGATCCAATTGGAGAGGGGCTTGCTGCACAAGCCTGGCCACCTGAGTTGGGACCCCCTAGTCCTCACATAAAAAGACGGGTGAGCTGCATGCACTTGTAATTCCAGCCTCGGGGAAACTGAGACAGGAATAACCCTGGGGCCTGGGGGCCAGTCTTTCTAGATAAATCCATCAGTGAGTACAGGTTGAGGGACTCAAATGGGCCACAGTGTGAGAATTGGGTTTTCTTTTGGGGGGACTAACAGCAGGGAGTACAGGGTAGCTAAGATTCTTTATTCCTGGAGCTCCTAGCTAAAGAGAAATCAAATACAAGCAAACAACACAGAAATCCAACATGCCTTATGTTCAAGGATGGGGTTGGATCACAGATGAGAATAGACTTTGTAGCTTCATTGTCCTGGGTTACCATGGCAGCCCCGCTGGTACCCAAACTTACCTCCCTCAGATCTGACTCTCACATGGGTACTGTTTGAATTCAACTACATGATTCTGAGAAAGATCTGATAGACTTCTGGGAACTTTCTAGTAAGAGCTGGAGAAACTTCAGTTGTGACACAAAATAACACTTAACATCCTGTGGCTTAACAGATAAAGTTAGATTTAACATCCTGTGACTATTGGGTAAAAAACCTTTTGTAATATATTAACAAGTTGTAGTTCCACCAACCAAAGGCTTAAAGTTCTCTCAGAATCTCAGACCTACAGCAGCATTCTCTCCATCTGGCTGAAACCACCTCTCTCATGTCTTCTCAAATGTATTGGAAAGTGTCTTGATTTATGACTTTCTTGGTTCTGTGACTTACAAAAAGTTCACGAAGCGGCTTCCACCATGGAGCACGGATTTTTCAGGTGACCTAAATCTGAGTTTCTTGGCCACAGTCACTCCTAGCTGGCTTTGGAATAAACGTCTTTCTTTTTTTGGGAGGGTAGGGGGGTTTCGAGACAGAGTTTCTCTGTGTAGCCCTGGCTGTTCTAGAACTGACTCTGTAGACCAGGCTGGCCTTGAACTCAGAAATCTGCCTGCCTCTGCCTCTGGAGTGCTGGGATTAAAGGCGTACACCACCACGCCTGGCAAACTTCTTATCTCAAGAGCCGTGGTTTTGCTTGAACAGTCATGATGCTCAAGCAATGATCCACTTTTTGTGGGAAGAGCCACTTGGATGGAAACAAGGTGGGTCTGAGGCACCAGTTATCTCCTCAGCTGGCTTGTGAAGGCTTTGCAGGCTCTCTTGGCTCCTCTTTGTTTGGTAGATGCCTTTGTAGTTTTGGGTTTGCTTTTGAAATATTTGACTTAAGTGTCTATTTTGTTTGCTTGCTTTGAAAGCTTTTGGTCTCCACAGGCAGCTTGGTTTTTGTTTGTTTTCAGGCTTCTGATTCTGGACTCTGACTTTAGCTAAGCTTGCTGGCTGACTTTTTTTTTTGATGCTGTTTTTGGTGGTACTGGTGGTGGTGATAGGGTTTGTTCTGGGTGTTGGGCTTTGGTTTTGGCTTTCGGGGGCTGGGATTAAAGGCATGCACCACCTCTCTAGGCTCCAATAGCTGTCTCCCAGCACTCAGGAAGCAGAGGCAGGTGGATTTCTGTGAGTTTGAAGCCAGCCTGGTCTACACAATGAGTTCTGCAACAGCCTGGGCTCCACAAAACACAAAAAGCAAAACAAAACAAAAAAAAAGAAAGAAAGAAAAGTGTCTTGATTTACAATTGTCTTTGTTCTGTTACTATAAAAAATTCATAAAACTGCTTCTACAATGGAACATGGAATTTGGGGCGACCTAAATCTGAGTTTCTGGGTCATGGTTAGTCATATCCAGCTGCAGAATAAACTACCTATTCATATCTCTTTTGAAGTGAGAACTTCGTTTTTTACATTGACAACCTATAACTAATAGCTAGTGTGCATGTCCATGTGCGCATGTATTTGTGTGTGGATAGTGTTTGTACATGTGTGTATATGCATATGTGTGTATGTGTGTATATGTATGTATTGTGTGTGCATGTGTGTGGTGCATGTATATGTATATACATATGTGTGTATGTGTGTGCATGTGTGTATATGTATGTGTGTGGTGCATGTACATATGTGTATATGTATATTGTGTGTATGTGTGTGCTTGTGTGTATATGTATGTGTGTGTGTGTATGTGTGTGGTGGATGTACATGTGTGCCTGTGCACATAGGCACATAGCTAGAGGTCAGTATCACATGCTGTCTTCAATCCCTCTCCTTACCCTCTTCAGATAGGAATTCTCACTGAACCGGCAGCTCACCGATTTGGGCCCATCCTCCAGCACTGAGGCTACAGAGGCTCACCATCATGTGGATGGTGGGGATCTCAACTTAAGTCCTCACACTAGAGCAAACGGCAGGCACCTCACTGACAGAGCCATAGCTCAAGTCCTTAAATTAATAGCCATTATGACTAATAATGGCCAGAGTATTCCAGGAACCCAGAGAAGTGCCACCTAAAGAGGCCAGTGGGTAGGAGGCTAGGGAAGTGTCCTGAACTTGAGACCTGACTGAGTCTTTAAAGTAAAGCTGATGTCTCACATTTACCTACCTATCTGGCATCCTAGTGCACACCTGCAATCCCAGCCCTCACTGAAGGCTGGGGCACCACAGCCAGACCCTCTCTAGGAAAGAGAAAAAAAGAACAAAGACCTGATCTTTCCTGTGGTGTATCGGCTAAGCCAGCACACAGAGAGGCTCACCCAACGCCAGAAGGCAACAAAGATCCTAAGTTACTTCTTTGGCTTATAAAAGAGGAAGCTGGGGGGCTGGAGAGATGGCTCAGTGGTTAAGAGCGCCGACTGTTCTTCTGAAGGTCGTTAGTTCAAATCCCAGCAACCACATGATGGCTCACAACCATCCGTAATGAGATCTGATGCCCTCTTCCGGGGTGTCTGAAGACAGCTACAGTGTACTTACATATAATAAATAAATAAATCTTAAAAAAATATATATGGTTTAAATAAAAAGAGGAAGCTGAGGCTCAGAGAGGCGGATATCTTGTCTCAATTGTCCGATAAGGAAAGAGCAGAGGTGGGATCTGCACCCTGGTCTCTGTCCCCTCTTCCCAAGCCTCTGCATCCTGTCTCCCTGACCCCCGACACCCAGAACATCACACTTCCTTCTCACTGGCACCTCATTTCCACCTGGGCTTGGTTTTTGTTTGTTTGTTTTGTTTTGTTTTGTTTTGTTTTGTTTTTTGCACACCCTTAGAGTTAATTAGCAGGGGACTCAGGGAAGGGTGGCAGAGATTCTAACGTTTGTATTCCTGGATGTTGAGATGAAATCCACAGGCCCTGCAAGGTTTAATCAATAGCCTGGCCTCACCACTCCCCAACCTGGAACTCCGCCATGTTCCAGCAGAGCCTAGAGTGCTGCTCTTTTGCCAGCTCTGTGCAGGGCAGGTGGCAGCCCTTCCCACCCACCCTATTTTCCTGACTGTGGAAGAGAAACCTGGAAGGTAGAGAGAGAGGGCAGAGAGAGTCTCACACTCTCCCTAGGCTTCTCCTGAGAAACAAGGCAGAACCTTCTGTCCCCAAACATTTTGAAATAACAGCAACAGGATGTGTGGAAAAATCCAGCAATGGGGGGTGTGGGGGGGGTTGACATATGTTCTGTTCTTGCCCTACAAAAAGTTTAGGAGAAAGCCCCACTAGTTGTCCCTGTCCCTGCCTCTCTTAGTTCCACCTCAGAAGCCAGGCTCAGAGGCCAGCATGAGGTAAGGGTTGGAGTGTCTTTGGATTTTTCCAGCCGTATTCATTGACATTCAGATTTTGCTGTGGAAGGATCCCTGAAAGGGGGGCAGGGGAGGGTGCGTGTTGGGGAGGCTGAGCCATACAGGCAGCCTGGGTAGGAAGAAGGAAATTTAAGAAAACAGATGATTGGCTGGGCATGGATGGTGGCCCATGTCTTTAATCTCAGCAATCACTCGGGAGGCAAAGGCAGGTGAATCTCAGTTCGAGGCCAGCCTGGTCTCCAGAGTGAGCTCCAGGACAGCCAGAGCTACACAGAGAAACCCTGTCTTAGGAAAAACACCACCACCACCACCACCATGGGCTGTAACTGTAGCTCTGTTGGCTTACACAGGCTCTGGAATTGGTCCCCAGCACCACATATGCTGGGGTTAGGTCGTAGGGGTGGGGGGTGGGAGGGTGATGGTATATCCCTGTGCTGAAAGATGGAAGAAAGAAGATTGGAAGTTCAGGGCTATCTTCGGTTATATAATGAGTTTGAGGTTAACCTGGGCTACATGACGCCCTACCTCAAAATAAATAAGAAGAGTCAGGTGGCCCTGACACAGGCAGGCTTTTAATCCCAACACTCTGGAGGAGGATCTCTGAGAGTTTAAGGCCAGTTTGGTGTCTACATTTCCAGGACAGCCAGAGCTACATAGTGAGACCCTGTCATAAAAAAGAAAGAAACAAAGAAACATGGAAAGGAACAAAGAAGGTTCTTGCAGGGGCATCTGTGTGCTTGTGTGAAATATTCTCAAATCATTCAAATATCTGCTCGTTGTAGACTATTTGGAAGGGAGGAGCCACCAGAAGCCTTATTTCCCATTTGCTACCATTTTATAATCTGTATATGCAAATCTTTTCATTGAGAAGGACTCATTCATGCTTATTTTTCTTTTTTTTTTTCTTTTTTTTTTTTTTCTAAAGATTTATTTATTGATTATATGTAAGTACACTGTAGCCGTCCCCAGACACTCCAGAAGAGGGCGCCAGATCTCGTTACGGATGGTTGTGAGCCACCATGTGGTTGCTGGGACTTGAACTCCGGACCTTCGGAAGAGCAGTCGGGTGCTCTTACCCACTGAGCCATCTCACCAGCCCCTTTTTTTTTTTTTTAAGATTTATTTATTTATTATATGTAAGTACACTGTAGCTGTCTTCAGACATTCCAGAAGAGGGCGCCAGATCTCGTTACGGATGGTTGTGAGCCACCATGTGGTTGCTGGGATTTGAACTCTGGACCTTCGGAAGAGCAGTCGGGTGCTCTTATCCACTGAGCCATCTCACCAGCCCCCATGCTTATTTTTCAATGTCCCCTTCAGTCTTCTATCCACAGGCAGATGCTGTTGGCAAAGCCATCCCGTTCCACTTTTCGGCCTTCACAATTGCATGTAAACAGAGTTGGCGTTGCAGGAGAGCTTTCGTGGGGCAGCCAAGTGTGCCCTCAGCTCACTTTCCGCTGTAAAATCATCAGCAAGTCTCTGTACCACGGGAGGGTGGGAAGGTGAGGCCACAGTGTGTACAGAGCTCCAGACACCCAGCTTCTCACTGAACAGAGGGCCTGCTGCGTTCATGAGCGCAGTGAGAGGTAAGACAGTTCAGGGAACTCTTCAGAAGGTTGCCTCCTCAGAGGCCAGCTGGAGGAGAGTCTGAGCCTAAAGTCCAACCCATCTCATCTCCCAGTGCCTGTGAAGTGGGAAGTGCCTGTGTGTGATGTGGAGTGTGCTGAGGCTTTTGTGGTTGTAATTTGGGGGTAACTGGAGGATGTCCTTGCAGGTACCTCCTCTGAGTGCATCGGCATGTGGGTGCCTTCTGCTGCCCCTGACCTTCTGACAGCCCAAGGCCTTTCATAGTTCAGAAGGTACCCCACCTAACTGTTGGTTCCCCCTTGGCTTGTCTGTCCTCTTCCTTCTCCTTCCCTCTGTCCCTCTCCTCTTCCTTCCTTGGTGCCATTTAAATCCAGGGTCTGGCTCTTCTAGGCAAGCACTCTACACTGAGCTACACACCTGCCCTCTTTTCCAACTCTCAATAGGTTGCCAGGCTGGCTACCTGAAGACATTCCTGCTTCAAGCTCCCAGGATCAAAGGTGTAGCACCTTGCAGGGCCCTCGTTTCTTTTCTAGGTCGGGGGAAGAACATCACGTAATTACAATGAAATAGCACTTGGAAAGATGGAAAACAGTTCTTTAGACTCACCCCATAACAGGTACCCTGAACTTTACCTCTTTCAAGAGCTGTTCCAGGGGCTGGAGAGATGGCTCAGCAGTAAACACTTGCTGCTCTTGCATAGGTCTCGAGTTCAGTTCCCAGCACCCATATTAGGCAGCTCATATGTGACTGTGACTCCAGCCCCACTGGAGGATCTGATGCCCTCTTCTGGCCTCTTTGTGTATCCAAACTTACTTACTTACTTACTTACTTACACACACACACACACACACACACACACACACACACACACACACACAATCTTTAAAAGAGAGTGAGAGAGAGAGAGAGAGAGAGAGAGAGAGAGATCCCAAATATTAATACTATGAACTACCTTATTCTGAACTCTTCTTTTTCTCTAATACTGGAGGGGAAACTGAGGCATGCAGCTGTGACTAAGGCAGCAAGTTTCCTGAAGACCATGCATTGCCTAGTTATTTCCTTCTCCAGGTGTGGTCCTGGCCGCCTGGGGCACTGGGAAGGGATGAAGGCGTTCATTACAGCTGCAGAAGGAGCCAAGGGTCAGTCAGGCAGCTGAGGAGTTCAGGGTCAGTTGGAGCTGGTCCTGCATGAGAACATGCAAGCTGGTTGGATGGGCTGACCTTGTCTCCTTCCTTATTATGGCCACTGAGGAAGAGAAAGCTCTTTCATAACAAGTGACTGGGAAGTTAGTTCTCAGAAGTTTAGTTAAAGTTTAATGACACCTACATGGGATGGGTGGGAATGGGCTGGTTTCATTGGTAGGCCTGTGTACAGGCAGAAGGCTGCACATAGATGGAATCAGCACATGTTTAAAGTTTTGCTGTTTCCCTTCTTGAAATGTTTGGAGACAACAGTCTCTAGATATTCACTGCGTTATCATTGAGTGGGGCAAGGGACAAGGGCAGATTGAGCGTGTTTGCCTCCTGGTGGCATCTTGACCTCCCCAGGGTTATCAAAGGGCATCCGGGCAAATGGGAACGGCAGCCCCCTACATCGGCACACCTGCTTGGTCTCCGGAAATGCTTGCTCCCTATCCACCACACCTAGTGGCTCCAGGTCGGCCAAGCCTAGCTCTCAAAGTCTGACTCTGTGCTTGTGACTTCCATCACACTGTCACCTGCTGCAAGCCCGAGTGGTCACCAACCTCTGTTGAGTGCTTGCTCAACAAAGCCTTGTCAGTGCTTGCTGCGGGTTGGGCCCTGGAATGTGGAGGATGTCGCCTGCCAGACTTTGGCTTCAGTATCTGGATCTGATAGAGCAGGATGCCTAGGGCTGCAGGGGATAAGAGGCAGAGGAGGCCCCTGGTGGGAGCCAGGAAGGGGCCTGGGGGGTGGTGAAGGAACGCACCAGGAACCAGGTTGGAGCGATAGTTTTGTAATCTCCCCCCACCCCACCTCAGGGCAAAAACCAGCCCTAAGACCTTTCCTTGGAATTCTGAACCTCATTCCTCACCCAGAGGGGGTTACTTAAGGTGGACAGAGGCTGTTCCTGAAAGATGATATGGGAGAAGCCTGACGTGGCGGCTCATTCCTCTAATTCCGGCACTTTGGAGACTCAGGCGGAGGTTTGTTCTGTGGATTTGAGGAAAGCCTGGACTATGTAGTGAATTCCAGAATAGTCAAAACTACAGAGCAAGACCTTGTTTTAACCCTTCCCCAAGAAAGAGAGAAGGAAAAAGGGAAGGAAGGAGAGACTGGGGTCGGGGTGGGGGTGGGGGTGGGGGTTGGGAGAGGGAGATGTTAGCACTCTGTCTAAGCTCCACCCCACGTTACCTGGCAACAGCCAGTTAGGCCTGACCCACTATAAAAGGGGCTGCTTGCCCCCTCCTCCTTCTCTTATTTCTCTCTTGCCCTTTTGGGCTATTCCCTTCTCCCTCCCGTCCCTATTCCCTTCCCCCTCTCTCCACGTGTTCATGGCCCGCCTCTACTTCTCTACTCTCTACCTCTCTCTGCCTTTTTCTGCCACTGCTACCCTCTTGACTCCCCTCCCCTTGCCCTAAATAAACTCTATTCTATACTATATACCGTTGTGTGGCTGGTCCCTCAGGGGAAGTGATACCTTGGCATGGGCCCACTGAGACAACCCCTTCCCCCACACCTCACCCACACATCCATAGAACATATCTCCTCTCTCTTTATCTTTTTATAAACACATCAGGAGGGAGTCCCAGGTCTTTTAACTCCTGCCTGGCAGATAGCTGTGTCTGCTCAGCTTGGAGTGGCGGCGTCTGTCTGGAAACCAGGTACTTTTCCTCTACTTCAATTCATAAGGTAGGTGGGAGAGGCAAGAATCACATCCATAATGAGCAGAACAGCTCTGGGACAGACCCCATGCTCAGGAGCTGCCTGGGTCCCATGCAAGTTGTGCACTGTGGCTGGCCTTCCTCAGGCAAGCTTCCTTGTCCTCCGATTCCAGTTCAAACCAATGGCTTACTAGACTTGTAAGGATGCGTTCTGAACTCCACGTGGGCAGCTGAGCAGAGGGGCGAGGCGTTTCAGCACCACAGGGTGGACAGCACTCCTGGGGAGACTTGAGAAGCCTTCTGCGGCAATAGCAGCCGGCCTCCTGCGCCTCCTTCCGCCCTTTTCATCCGGATCTTCACCCAGGTTTATCCCTGCGGAGAGATCGTCTCCTCCCCGCAGTTATCCTGCAGGCTTCAACACCAGAGGTTGACGAGGTCCTGGAGCTGTGTGTACTCAAGAGTATCATGAATAAAGAGTGCAAGAAGTGGGGAGAGGGGCAGAGTTCCCTGGAAAGTTCCCCGGGGTGGGGGTGGAGGACGGGAGGGGAGGGGAAGCTGCGAGCAGAGCCCTAGTTCCCCGCAGCAGTGTGCTGATTCTCTTGGAATTACAGCATAGACTTTGTGGGCCCTCAGGCTCTTGCAAGTCCAGGCCTACAAACAAGCTCACTCTAACCTTTGGCTCCAGGTTAAAAAAACCACAGGAAGCACCTGGAGGGAAATACGGAACTCTGCGGGCTGTTTGA
Source organism: Mus caroli (assembly GCF_978045245.1). Lineage (NCBI taxonomy): Eukaryota > Metazoa > Chordata > Mammalia > Rodentia > Muridae > Mus > Mus caroli. The sequence goes on from NW_028227268.1 coordinate 37,553,403, forward strand.
GCTAGCTGGCCCAGTTCCCTGGGAGCCCTGTGGAAGGTCCTCTGCAGGGTTAAGATGACAACCCTCCTTCTGCACAGAAGTCTCTGAGAATCACAACAGCTGGGAGATGTGGGCCCACAGTTCCCGTGGGATCACAGAGTGGGTGGCCAACAGCTCCAAGCTAGACAGCCAGAGCAGCTAGGAGCAGGACTGGAATCCAGTACTCTGAATGTGTTCCTTGTTTTCCAGAACTGTCTGTCTCTCCAGGATCAATGGTTCCTACTTCCTAAGCAGGGTGACAGACAACCAAGAAGTCTGCAGAGACACCACATAGTGTGTCCCTGAGACCCTGAGACTCAGTAGTTGAAAACAGGGTATACTTGGGGTTAGTGGCTGGCAATTTATGTCTTTGGTGTTTCCTTCTGACTCTTGGGAACGGGCACAGGGTTGGAACTTGTTGGTTGGGACTTGTCCAGAACCAGGCACTGGACACAGGCTTGTGGACTTCTTCCAAAGCGTGTTTATGCAACGTGAGGAAATTGTCAGGGACAAGTCACACCCAGAAGGTGTGGACTTCAGCCGGGCAGGAGGCAAGGTGAGAGACCCTGTTATCTCTAGAAAGTGGGACAGGGCAGGCCAAGCTTCCTGGGGCTGGTAGGATATATTGTAGAGGGGCTCAGTCCTGTGGGTGACCAGTGGGAACTACATTTCCCACCAACAGTGGCAGATATTTCCTTCTTGGGAAAACCTGGTCCTAATTCCCACTTCCTGCTCAGAGTGTGTGTTCTCTTGCCAGGAAGAGGCATACAGCCCAGAACCCAGAGAGCCAAGGCTTGTACTGTGAGGTACAGGAAGCCGAGGACAAGAGGTTGCTAAGGGAGCTGTAGTTGTTAAGTGGATGTTGAAGTGATCACCAAAGGTGTCACATGTTTTTGTTTGTTTGTTTGTTTGTTTGTTTTGAGACAAGAGTTTCCCTGTGTAGCCCTGGCTGTCCTGGAACTCACTCTGTAGACCAGGCTGTCCTCGAACTCAGAAACTGGCCTGCCTCTGCTTCCCAAGCGCTGGAATTAAAGGCGTGCGCCCCCACTGCCCAGCTGGTGTCACATGTTTTGAGAGCAGTGGAGTTTAAAAGACAGTAGCTGCCTTCTTCATGGACAGTCTCAGAGATGTATGGGGGGAGTAAGCACTGCAGGGGAGCCCTCAGCTGGTGGTTTCCTGGCCTCAATCACACTTCACTTTTGTTTAGCTTTTTTATTTTAGTGTTTGTTTTTGCTTGTTTGTTTGTGTCAAGACAGGTTTTCTTTGTGTGTTGTAGAAAGTTTATTTGTTTGTTTGTTGTTGTTTTGTTTTGTTTTTTGGAGACAGGGTTTCTCTGTATAGCCCTGGTTGTCCTAGAACTTTGTAGACCAGGCTGGCCTCGAACTCAGAAATCCGCCTGCCTCTGCCTCCTGAGTGCTGGGATTAAAGGCGTGCACCACCACGCCCTGCAGAAAGTTTTAATCTCAATCTGGTGTTTCTACCCTGACTTTGATCATTCAGCTCCTGGATAAAAAAAAACACAACTTTTATTGTTTATAATAAGCTTTAAACAGCACAAGAACTGGGCAGATATCTACCCTCTATGCTATTAGAATCGACTTTCCTATCGATAACCCTGAGTTATTACTTACTATGTTTCATTTGGGCTGCTCTTAACTCTAATTGGCCGGCCCTCAGGGCCAGGTTTTCATGAACTCATCTAACCCATGGCTGCTTCTCCTCCTCACCTCTCCTCTCCACCTTACCCCCAACCCGCCATCTCTCCTCCAACCAGGTCACTCCAAACCCACCTACCTCTAATCCCTCTAGTAATTGGCTGTAGCCAATTTTATTTAACCGAATAGTTTTAAGTCAAGGAACAAGGTTTGATAACAAAATCTTGTGAACAGAAATAAATGTATGCCTAGACCTTAGGGTACAGAGTTTAGTGGGCTGGAGAGATGGCTCAGTGGTTAAGAGCACCAGCTGCTCTTCCAGAGGTCCTGAGTTCAATTCCCAGCAACCACATGGTGGCTCACAACCATGTGTAATGGGCTCTGGTGCTCTCTTCTGGTGTGTCTGAAGAGAACAATATATTTATATGTATAAAATAAGTGAGTGAGTATATCTTTTTTATTTTTTTTCCGAGACAGGGTTTCTCTGTGTAGCCCTGGCTGTCCTGGAACTCACTTTGTAGACCAGGCTGGCCTCGAACTCAGAAATCCACCTGCCTCTGCCTCCCGAGTGCTGGGATTAAAGGTGTGTGCCACCACACCTGGCTAAATAGATCTTTTTTTTTTTTCTGGTAGCAGGGATTTAATCGAAAGACCAACAAAAGCTATGCAAATATGTATTTACAGAGATACATTACCAATTCTTTTTTTTTTAATATATTTTATTACGTATTTTCCTCAATTACATTTCCAATGCTATCCCAAAAGTCCCCCATACCCTCCCATCTTTTTTTTTTTTTTTTTAAATTAGCTTTATAATACATAGCAATAGACCAGACCTTTTTTCTGGAAGTCTGTAGACCAGGCTAGCCTCAAATTCACAGAGATCTGCCTGTCTCTGCCTCTTGAGTGCTGGAATCAAAGGCTTGTGCCACCACTGGCCAGCTTTGAGCTAAACAAAAAGTCTCAAGTAATCCAGGCTGACCTCAAACTCACTATGTGCCCATGAAAAACCTTGAACTTCTGAGCCTTCTGCCTTCATCTCCCATGCACCTACAGGAGTACACAACCACGCAGGGCCTCATAGATGCTAGGCATACAAGCAGTCTGCCTACTGAGCTGCATCCCAGTTCCTCTGACTCTATTCCTAGGGCCTCCTGATACATGTGCCAGGGATTTCTGTCCTTCGAGTGTGTATCAAAAGCCCTGAGGCCCAGGCTATCCTTGGGGATCTCTCCTGCCCCTCACATTTGCAGTTGGATTTAATTTTTGAGTCTTGAATCTATGAATCTAGACATTTCTGAGAGGCAGTTGCTCACCTGGGACCCAAGGAGCAGAAGCAGAAATGTCAGAAACAAGAGAAGGCATAGTGGGGTCATCTTTTCATCAGGAGCTGGAGTCCAACCTGCTGAACATAACACAATGGGTTAATTGCAGCTTCCAGGTATTGACCAAGTGCTACATGTCCCTTCCAGACAAAACGCTGTGTCACATGAGCCATTCCATTCAATGCTTTCAGTCACTGTGACCTACATGCTCCGATGACGCCCATCACATGTGCAGCTGGTGGGAGTTCCATCACTTCAGGCCACAGCCAGAGAAGCAAAAGCTACAATTTGAACCCGTGCTTTCTGTTGTCAGCTGCCTCTTGGACGCTTTCCCAGCTTTGCAGACATTTTTCTTGGTGGAGCCTCGATCCTCAAACTTGCCTGGGCCTTGGGATCGAGACAAACCTCTGAGGAAGAATGCACAGAGTGGAAGGCCGTAGGAGAGTCAGGCCGGGTATAGAGGGTGGGTGCGAGCCTTGGGGGTGAGATAGAGAGCTAGAGGGGAGGGCCTCCCCCAAACTTTCAAAGTCCTCTCCAGAGTGGACACTCATGAGAAGGTGGGTTCCTCTGGGTCCTCAGGTCTCTTGTCTGTATGTGTGGACTTTGTAGGTGAGAGCCAGTGGCTGACCTGGGAGTCCAAAGGAAGCCCATGCAGATACAGGCCTGGGGATATTGATGAGATGTTGGGACAGGAGCTGTCTAAGTCCATGCAGTGTGGGTCATTGCAAAACAGAGCCCTTAACTGGGGGGTGCAAGGACCGTGGCTATTTCACTCAGTGCTGGCCCCTGCCAGAAAATAAAAGCACAGTAAAATTTCTTCAACCAGACACGCCCAGTTTTTCTGTATTCCAAGGCTTCAGTTTCCATAGTGATGGCATCCAGGCTGGGGAGGAGCCTGGCTGGGATCCGGGTTCCTATCTGCAAGGCTTCAGAGCATCTGGCCAGAGAAAGACACTGAGACCAGATGGAGAGGCTGGGGTTGATCCTGGGCGTGCAAGTTTGGTACCCAAGGGACTGGGAGAATAAGTTTTATTTTCCTTTTCATCTAGCTCCTGTTTATATGACACTGGGACTTTCCAGGTCACCCAGGTCGCCCTTAAACCTCATATCCCTTTGCTTCAATCTCAAAGTGCTGGAGTTACAGGTAAGTACCGCACTGGCTCCTCGGATACATTTTACATGTAGAGGTGTGGCAGAATAGGACGGAGACACGAGAAGAAGCATGAGAATGGAGATCTAACCTGCCTGTTCTGCTGACTGAGTCAGAAAATACCAGGTGCCACTCACCCATAAATTGTGTCTCCTTTTAAAAAAAAAAAAAAAAAATGACCCTCCCCCAACCTCCCCCCCCAAAAAAAACAAAAACAAAATAAAACAACAAAACACTGGGACCTAGAGAGATGGCTCAGAGGTTAAGAACACTGGCTGTAGCTGGGCATGCTTTTAATCCCAGCACTTGGGAGGCAGAGGCAGGTGGATTTCTGAGTTCAAGGCCAGCCTGGGGTACAGCGTGAGTTCCAGGACAGCCAGAGCTACACAGAGAAACCCTGTCTCGAAAAACCAAAAAAAAAAAAAAAAAAGGAATACTGGCTGCTCTTTCAGAGGCCAAGCAGTTACTTGGCTACTCACTGCTAACCATAAATCCAGTTCCAGGAATCCAACACTCTCTTTGAACGCCTCAGGAACCACACATGCCTGTGACGTGCGCGCACGCGCGCGCACACACACACACACACACACACACCACTCATACATACATGTAAAATAAATATAAAATTTTACAATAAGTTTTGGGACAGGGTTTCATGTAACCCCTGACTGGCCTTCCACCTCAATATGTAGCCAGGATGCTGTTAAATTTATTCTCCTGCATCCACCTCCCAAGTGTCCTGGAATTACAGGCATACCACATTATGTTTAGAATTAACTTAAAAATAAGCAAGCCAGGGAATGGTAACACAAACCTTTAATCTCAGCACTTGGGAGGCAGAGGCAGGTGGATCTCTGAGTTTGACGTCGGCTTGGTCTACAGAGGGAGTTCCAGGACAGTCGAGGCTACACAGAGAAACCTTGCTTTGAAAACAAAACAAAACAAGACAAAATTTAGTTTAAGATTTCTTTTATGTGTATGTGTATGAGTCTGTATGTACATATTTGAGTATGGAACTCTTGGAGACCATGATGGTGCTGGATTCCCTGGAGCCAGAGTTACATGTGGGAGCTGGAAACCCTAGACTCCTCTGGAAGAGCAGAGAGTTCTTTCTCTTTTGAGATAGGATCTCACTATCTAGTCCCAGCTGGCCTACTACACACACAAACGCGCCTGCCTCTGCCTGAGGTAGTGGGATTGAAGCCCTGTGTTACCACATCTGGGTCACAGAGCTCTTTGATCCTTAAGTCATCTCTGCAACCCTGGAAACCAACCTTTTAGATGGTCCATGAGTGGGGTCCCTGCTCAGCTCCTCCTCTAGAAGCCCCACTAAGATTCTCCATTGTCTTCAATACTCCTCCTTGCTCCTCCAGTCTTTGTTTTGAAGCAGTGCTTTTCAACAACTAAGCCTTTGAAAGGGAATCTATTGTAAATGGCCCAATACTTTTGAGAGCAGGGCCAGTGGCCTGGGTTCCCAACATCTCTGTATTCACAGCTCCAAGAAACACATACCTATGAATGCCTTGTGGAATCCAAGGGACTAGGAGTCCTCTCTCACTAAGTAGTCTCTGCCTTTGCCAGAGTGAGGATGCTGGACACACAGATCTGACCAAACGACTCCCCTAGCTTACTAGCAACCAGCATGGTGGTCCATAGCCCAAGTTGAGTGAAGAGAGGTTGATTTTTCTTGCTGATCAGATCTACAACCTTCCTCTTATCCATACCCACTCTGCCCATATTCCTTGCCTTGATACTATCCTGGGTGGGGGTTTAAATAACAATGTCACTGAAATCAAGGTGCTTCTGGGCACGGTGGCACAGCCTTTTGTGAACTGAATTTCCCAGGAAAGAAAAAACAACACAAAGATCCGACTGACTAGAACTTCTAGAATTATCGAGAGCTACAACATTATATAGATCCAATGCCAAGTTATCCAGGGCTGTCTTTGGCCCCCTTGACAGCCATTCATTGTCCACCCCTGACTGTGCTAACACTCTTGTGATGATCATGTGAAACCTTTGAACTATAGTGACAGACCACTATCTCCCACCAACTCAAAGGCTAAGAATGTCATCCGATAGCATCTGCGCCGATGTAGCAAACACTGCCCTGCTCTGAGGTAACTTCCCCGATGCTCCCACCAGTGTGTGTGAGATGTGCCCTGATTATGACATGCTTTTGTTCTGTACTGATAGAAACATCATGAGCCCACCACCATGTTGGAACGTGCTATTTGGAGCACTCTGAGTCAGTGTGTCTGGGTTATTAAGATCATTCGTATTTGGCTCCAGAATAAACTTCCTTTGAGATGAGAACTGTATTTTGCATTGACACGTATAGTTCCAGCACTTGGGAGTTGGAATCTGGAGTGTCAAGAGTGCAAGGCCAGCTTTAGCTGTATGTCAAGTCTGAGGCCAGCCTTTGGCCAACGAATGAACATTCTTATTTTCTTTGGGTTGAGAACTGCATTTTGTATTTATATGTTCAATCCCAGTACTTGGGAAATAGAGGCTGGAGTATCAGGAGCTCTAGGCTAGCTTGAGCTACATGAGACCTTGTCTCAAACAAAAACCTAACAGCAACAACAAAACCTTAAAACAAAACCAACAACAAAAAGGTTGGAGACAGCACAGTGATTAAGAGCAGTTGTTGCAATTGGGTAGTTGTCTAAGGGTTTTACTGCTGTGAACAGACACCATGACCAAGGCAAGTCTTTTATAAAAGACAACATTTAATTGGGGCTGGCTTACAGGTTCAGAAGTTTAGTCCATTATCATCAAGGTGGGATCATGGCAGCATCCAGACAGGAATGATACAGGAGGAGCTGAGAGTTCTACATCTTCATCTGAAGACTGCTAGCAGAATACTGACCTTTAAGATGAGGGTCTTAAAAGCCCACACCCACAGTGACACACCTACCTCAGCAAGGCCACACCCACTCCAACAAGACCACACCTTCTAATAGTGCCACTCCCTGGGCCAAACATATACAAATCATCACAGTAGTGGTGGTGCACACCTTTAATCCCAGCACTCAGGAGGCAGAGGCAGGTGGATTTCTGAGTTCAAGGCCAGCCTGGTCTACAGAGTGAGTTCCAGGACAGCCAGGGCTACACAGCAGAGGAACCCTGTCTTGAGGGGTGGAGGCTCTTGCAGAGGACCTGGGTTTGGTTCCCAGGGCTTGCCTGGCGGCTCCTAACTGTCAGTACCTCTAGTATTAAGGATTGTCCCTTTCTAACTGGACATCCTGTGACTCTGTCAAGATAACACGACAAACCAGCCTTTTCAGAAGCGAATTACTGTTGGTTGCTACATTAACCTTGAAGGCATCATACTAAGTGAAGAAACTTGAAAGCATTACATTAAATGAAGGAAGACCACACTCCACGAAGGACCACATATCACCTCATCCCAAATTTATGAAATGTTTAAGCCACATAGAGTCAAACACAGAGGCAGAAAGTAGCCGTCTTGCCTGAGAGAGTAGGAGGGTGTCAGGGATCCTTTGTTCTAATTCTGACGTGGTGTTGGGATTTGAAGGTGATTTGTCCCTTGAACGAATACAGGCATTAATGACCAAAGTCATGTGCTAATGTTATTAAGGGGATAGAGAGCCAGGGTGGTGGTATATGCCTTTAATCTCAGCTCCTGGGAACAGAGGCAAGAGAACATCTGTACTGAGGCCAGCGTGGTCTACATAATACTTTCCAGGCTAGTCAAGTCTACCTGGGGAGAATCCAGCCTCAAAGACAACAACTGCAACAACAGAAAACTGACAAGCATGGTAGTGTGAACTGAAATTCCTAGGATAATGGGAGCCACACCTGTGATAAACGTTTTATGATGCTGGTTGACTGATTAAAAGCCGCCAGTAACTGTAGGGAGCAGGAATGTTACAGGTTGGGAAATGAATCATCTTGGGCTCTCTTTAGCTAGCACCTTATCAGCCAGTCAGTGCCCACCACCTCTAGGTGTGACCTAACGTCCTTGTGACCAGCAGGAACATTGGTTCGTAATTTACAAGCGTACATCTAGCTTCCTCTGACCTAAAGGCTATAAATGTCACCAGATAACATCTGAGGTCTGCAGCAGAGATGTCCTTGCTTTGCTGCCACCACCCCAGGGAGCTTGGCATGGAGGAAGGTCAGAGGACAACCTTGAGGAGGTGGTTCTGCACTTCCACCTTTATGCTGAGGGCTGGCTACTTGTGGTTGTCAACCAAGATTACCGGAAGAGGGAACCTCAATTTGAGTAATTACCTCCATCCAGTTGGTCTGTGGGCACGACTAAGGTGCATTTTCTTATTGGTTAATTGACAAAAGAAGGGCCAGCCTATGGGCTGGTGTCATGCCGAGACACATCAACCTAGACTGTAAGAAAGGTAGCTGAGCTGGCTTGTGGTAGTGCATGATGCATGCCTTTAATCCCAGCACTCTGGGGACAGATGCAGGTAGATCTTTGCATTTGAAATCAGCCTGGTCTATAGAGTGAGTTCCAGGAGAGCCAGGGCTACTCAGGGGAACCCTGTCTCAAAACTAAACTAAACTAAACTAAACCAAACTCCACCACTTGAGAGGTAGAGACAAGTGGATTTCTTTGAGTTGGAGGCCAGCCTGGTCTACAGCGAAAATTCTAGGCCAGATATGGGTAGGTAGAGAGACCCTACCTTAAAAATAAAACCAACTAAAAGGAAAGGCAGCTGCAGGTGGACCAGAAGGAGCAAGGCAGTATAAGCAGCAGTAGCAGCCCGCTGGTTTCTGGTCTAAGGTAATGCTTGGAGTTCATGCTATGGCCTTCCCCATTAGAGTCCAGTGTGGTGGTCCATTCCTGTGGTCTCAGAACAAGGAGGTAGAGGTAGGAAGATCAAGAGTTCAGGGTTATCCTCAGCTACTTGGTGATTTTGAGGCCAGCTTGGGCTACATGAGACTTGGCCTCAAAAACAAAAATAAAACAGACCAATACCACAGCCGACCAACCAGGCAATATTTGGTATGTGAATTATATCTCAACAAAGCTGTTAAAGACAGACATTCCTCTTAACCCAGAAAGGGTCTGTTGGTACCTCATGGCTGAGTGACAGCAGTGACTTTTATTGTCTTACCTTATGGCCCTGGAATACCCTTTTATGGGGATGTTTATGTCCAGTAGGAGAACAAGATGATCTGGCCAAGGTCTGGCTATGAGAATTAGGTCTATTCTGGATGTATCTGCTTTGTTTCTTCTCTGATGACACTGGGATGCTCAGCCAAACCCTTGGGGACCACAGGAATGTGAGTAAACACTCTGGGAAGGTCCAGACTAGTTTATCCCAGCCTCCTGCTGCTGTGAGCCTGCTTCCTTTAGTGGCCGGGCACATTTGGAGGGGGTAGGGGGGTATGGACCAGAAAGAGGACCCATTCTCCAATTTCAAGGCTTTTAAATGCATCTGTTGCTACTGTAAAACATTAATGGTGGGTTGTCCTTTCTGAGGTCCTACGCACAACATCCATCTTTTGTCATCACAGCGTTCCTCAGCCAACAGATCCAGTGATTCTCAACCTTCCCAATGCTGCGGCCCTTTAATACAGTTCCTCATGTTGTGGTAACCCTTCAACCATAAAATTATTTTCGTTGCTACTTCATAACTGCAATTTTGCTACTGTTATAAATAGGATGTAAATATCTGTGTTTTCCAATGGTCTTAGGTCACCCTGAGGGGTCTCGAGATTGAGAACCATCTAAGGAGGATAATAAGTTGGGTGTGAGAGGAAAAGGGGATGAGCTGCAGCCATTTCTGACCCTGGCAAGGTGGGAAATGTGTCTGGTTCCTCCCTCCATTGTAAGAGGAGAGGTTCTTCTCTCAGCAGATACTGAGGGCCCCTGACATCACTGTATATCTTCCATGATCAGAAAATGTTAGGCAAGTCCTAGACACAAAGTTGGTTGGAGGCAGAGGAATGGCCTTGAAGGAGCACTGGAGTGAAGTAAATCAGGTTTGGAGTCCCAGCTCCCTCCCTCCCTCCCTCCCTCCCTCCCTCCCTCCCTCCCTCCCTCCCTCCCTCCCTCTACAGCTATCTAGGTAGGTACTTGTCCTGTCTGGGACTCAGCCTTCCAACCTATAACTCAGAGACAGAGTTCTGTCATTGGGGTGCTACATGCAGGGACTGTGTCCTCCATGGATGCTGATGGAGGATGATGTTACTCAAGTCTGAAGGCCCAGAAGGTCTAGGCTCACCATTCTAGCTGCTCATCCCTCTTACCGGTCTCTGAATCCACTGTCCTTACACGACGGCTCCCTGCCTCTCATGCCATCTCCTAAGCTGGAATCACTGTCTCTAGTCAACTCCTTGTAAACTCAGCTCAGTCAACCATCCCCAATTGCCTGTTATAAGTGCTGCCTTCTGGGTTTCTGTATCACCTAGCCATGATGCCATCAAATCGGAGAGTTGATAGTTTACAGCTAGTTATCTATAGAAGCTGAAGTTTATTGAGCCCTTACTCTCAGCCTGCCCCTCTCAACCAGCCCCTGGACCAAGCCTTCAGATAGCCTCATCTCCTCATCTCTTCAAATCTGGAGAACTAGGATTCAGCTCAGACTTTAAAGAACATATTTGCTCTTGACCGGGATGACTGGCAGCAGGAGGCTGTGCTTCTTCAGCACAGAATGAAGCTAGGAAGTGCCACGCCCACTTGTGCTGTTTTCTTATAGAATCATAGGGAATCAGAGGTTTCTGCTGTTTGAGCTTACCCCAGGAAGTATGCAGTACCCCCTAGTGTCTGAGCGTCCAAGCTGCTTTGACCCAGTTCAGCAGCCTCAAATCCCTGCCAGGTGAGTTGTTCCTCAGGAGGGTTTTTTAAATACAACGGCATTTATCCAGTTCTTACCCAAATAGAACACTGGTGTAGTTCATACCAACCCTTTAGGTGCAACCCTGTTTTGTTTTGTTTTTGTTTTTGGTCTGTTTTTTGTTTGTTTAACTGGTTTGGTTTGGGGGGTCTTTTGTCTATTAAAAAGAGCCTCCATCTGGGTGGTGGTGGTGCATGCCTTTAATCCCAGCACTTGGGAGGCAGAGGCAGGTGGATCTCTATGAGTTAGGAGGGCAGCTTGGTCTACAGAGTGAGTTTCAGGACAACCAGGGTTACTCAATGAAACCCTGTCACTAAAAACCATAGCTAAGCCGGGCATGATGGCGCATGCCTTTAATCCCAGCACTCGGGAGGCAGAGGCAGGCAGATTTCTGAGTTCGAGGCCAGCCTGGTCTACAAAGTGAGTTCCAGGACAGCCAGGGCTATACAGAGAAACCCTGTCTCAAAAAACCAAAGCCAAACCTGTGTAAAACAAACAAACAAACAAACAAAACCAACGAAACAAAAAACCATAGCTAGCTAGCTAGCTAAACGATTGGTAGGTGATAGATAGATAGATAGATAGATAGATAGATAGATAGATAGACAATAGAGGATAGATGGATGATTGATAGATAATAGATAGATGATAGATAGATAGATAAGACCCTCATTCAGTTTTTATCTATACCCACCCTTTCCCCTAGTCCTTTCCTTTGAGGGGCAGCTCTAGGTCCTCTGAAGGAGCTCTCCAACACAAAGACCCAATGGTTTTGACTCCCAACCCTGCTGGTTTGAGGCCAATGGAACTGAGTTCACCACAGCCCTGAAGGAGGTCCTCTGTTCACCCCATTTTCCTGCTGGTGACACTGAGGAAACTGAAGGTCCTTATCCCTATGCCGTCTGTAACACAGGCGCTCAGGATGGCTTTACCCATAGGTCATGCGGCTCCTCCCCCCCCGACCCCCCAACTGTCTTTTGAAACCCATGCTCTCCAGTCACCCTCTACCTCTGACCGTAAACCATACTGGGTTTGTGTTTTGGGAGGTGAGTGTTAGACCTTTCTCTGAGCTGTGAACAGCAGGACTTAGCTCCCTTCTGTTTCTAGCCCCATCTAGACTGGGCCTAGCATTCAGGTGTGGAGGCACAAGCCTTTAATCCCAGTGCTTGGGAGACACAGGCAACTGGATCTCTGTGCATTTGAGGCCTGTCTGGTCTACAGCGGCAAAACAGCCAAGCTACACAGAAAAACCCTGTTTGAAAAAAGAAACACAGGCCGGGCGTGGTGGCGCACGCCTTTAATCCCAGCACTTGGGAGGCAGAGGCAGGCGGATTTCTGAGTTCGAGGCCAGCCTGGTCTACAGAGTGAGTTCCAGGACAGCCAGGACTACACAGAGAAACCCTGTCTCGAAAAACCAAAAAAAAAAAAAAAAAAAAAGAAAAAAAAAAAGAAGAAACACTTGGCCCCCACCTCTCCATCTCCCACCCCACCCCCAAAAAGGGTCTAGGAGAAGTAAATTGAAATCTTGCATCATCTAGTCCTACAGCTCCTACTCTGGGGTCTTAGGGGTCTGGAAACAATCCTACCACCTATCCAGACCCCACAGACACCAGAGGACTTGGATTCACGTTCTGTGGACTGTAGGGACCTCACCATTCCCTCCTGGCTTATGCTAAAGATCCATATATGGTTGGATGTAGTTTGTCCCCTAAAGATCTGTGTGTCGGAGGTGATGTGAGAGACAGTGGGATCAGAGGTTGGAGTGAGGGCTCAGCCACTTGGGAGCTGAGTTGCTCTGGGTTTAATCCCCAACGCTTACATGGTGACTCCCAGATGTCTGACTCCAATTCAAGGGCAGGAGTCCAGACCTCAAGTTGTAAATCCCTTTTCTGAAGAATCCTGATGTTTCTGTTTGACCTCCAGGGGAGGGAAGGGCTGTGGGAAAGTATGGGAGCTGATTGGGTCTTATCTCTGGAGGTGGTAGTGTGGGAAGACAGACAGACAGACACGCAGACAGACAGACAGAGACAGACCATCTCACTGCCTGGTGTGTGCATGGAGCAGTGTACATTGTGACTTTCCCAGACCTATCTTATAGATAGCAGTTGCCGGCTGGAAAGGAAGGTGAGATCATGGAAGGTCATAGACTTTCCTCTGGGGTTTGTGTTCCTACAGAATTCATAGGGCAGTCCTGGGATGGGAGGCCCAAGTGTCAAATGCCTGTGACTTCCAGGCTGGGTACAAACACAATCTCTCTAGCCTTCCAAGCTGCCTGCCCTCTGGCCTGGCATTGCCTTCCCTATCCTTTCTCAAATTTCCAAGATCAGTTTGGCTTTGAATCTGTGGTGGTAATCTCTGAGGATGGTCAGTCTGTGTAGTAGCCTGGAGTAGTCTGACTTCAGAATGGCGGCTGAAGGCAGGGCCATTTCTCTGGTCTTTACAAGGAAGTCCAAAAATCCAGAACACTTCAGGACTTTGGCCTGGACAGCACCCTCAGGCAGTCAGTGGTTCTCCGTATGGAGGGGACCAGTTGTGCTCATTCCCTAGCCAAAACTTCTCACATAGAGGGTGTGGGGAGGAGAACCTTGAGATGGCAGAGGGGACTGATAGGTGCCCTTGTCTGAGTGACTCCCAGGCTGGCCAAGAGGAGGGATTTGGAGATCAGAGCTGTTTGTGCTCCTGCAAGACCTGGAAAGCCTAAGCAGGCTGGCATGGCCTGGGCTCAGGGGTGCATGGTTCTTGTTAGAGATTCACACTGTCTCTATACCTCCCAGTTCTTGAACCTGGACTGCCTTGACCAGATATACTTGACAGACTTGGTCTCATCTGTGGGCAGTCACTGTCTTAGGGTTCCAGGACCCCCAAACCTTCTGGGAGGGATCAGCAGTGTGTGTGTGTGTGTGTGTGTGTGTGTGTGTGTGTGTGTGTGTGTGTTGTAGTGTATGGTGCAAAGGTAAGGTTTCTGTTGAGGTTTGGTCTGTTGCTATGTATTGTAATACTAGATTCTGTCCTGGAGGGTCTGGGCCTAGGAGCCACTCATGCTTACAAACTTCTGTTGTGCAAGCCTTATTCTTTGATTTAAAACTATTAGTTAAATAAAAATTACTGAAGGGATAAGAGGAAGGTGGGTTTTGAGTTACCTAATTTGGGGAGGAAAGAGAAGGGAGAGAGGAGAGACCAGGTGGAGAAAGAGGAAGAACAAGAGTGGGGGAGGAAGCCAGCAGGCAAGGAGACGGTACATACATGGCCAGGAGAAACAGCAAGTATTTGGGACACACCACTGAGAAGGTAGCCAGGCTGACACTAAGAAGAAAGTAGCTTAAGGGTTATCTCCCAGATAACTGTCAAAGTCAAATAAAATAACCATAGTTGGAGTCTCATTTATTAGTAAGCTAGTTGAGTGTAAGCTTAAAGTGATTGTACTACATTTTGGCTCCCAATATGGGGCATGGACCCATGACCCCGAGGTTAAGAGTCTCACGCTCTACCGAATGAGCTAGTCAGGCAGGTCTGCATCCTGCTTAGTCTCCCAAGCCCCACCCAGACGTCCCAGCACCTGTTCAGTGCTGTAGTCAGTTAATGCAGGCTCCGTAGTTTTCAGACTACAACTTTCCTCAGCAAGGATGGTCTCAGTTGGCAAGCAGGACCAAAGGACCATTCTTGTGTGGGATCAGGCTGTAGTCACAAATCCTTTGTCCCAGCCAAAGCCTTTGACTGCAGTTCACACCTGTCGTGAAAGCATTTGGAAGGCTGAGGCAGGAGAATCGCCTCAGGTTTGGTGGCAGCTTGGCTGGGTTTGGTCAAGAGTAGGAACCCAGCAACAGAACTGGGCTTTTCTGCCTCAGTGAATCAAGTACAGGTGGCTACAGGCCTTGAGAGGCTTTAAGCCACCCTCACCCATAGTGGATGGCTGGTGAGACTCGAGGCTTAAGGGAAAACTAGTTCCCATCTCATGGAAACCTTGGAGAAGTCTGACCACCAGCTGCCCTGAACTTAGCAGCCAACCTTGTCCTCAGCCTGCTGGTGTGTAGACCCTCAGTGAGTGGCCTCTCTCTCCTCTGTACTTCCTGTTGAGATTCTAGATCTATACCAGACCCTCTGTGCAACCTCAGGGTTGTTAAACTCACCAAACCAGAGTCACCACGCATTTGTTTAAAGACCTAGTTGTTTGGTTTTTGGAACAAGGCCTTCCAACATATTTCAGGCTGGGTACAAACTCACTCTGCCTTTCTTTTTTTTTTTTTTAAAGATTTTATTTATTATTATACACAAGTACACTGTAGCTGTTTTCAGACGCACCAGAAGAGGGCTTCAGGTCTCATTATGGGTGGTTGTGAGCCACCATGTGGTTGCTGGGATTTGAACTCAGGACCTTCGGAAGAGCAGTCAGTGCTCT
Organism: Mus caroli; assembly: GCF_978045245.1. NCBI lineage: Eukaryota > Metazoa > Chordata > Mammalia > Rodentia > Muridae > Mus > Mus caroli. The sequence goes on from NW_028227268.1 coordinate 37,568,774, forward strand.
TACCCGCTGAACCATCTCTCCAGCCCCTCACTCTGCCTTTCAATGGCTGGGATTAAAGGCCTGTACCACCATGCTCAGCTTTTAGTTGGTTTGCCTGCCTTCCTTTTCTCTTTTTCTTTTTCTTTTTTTAAAGATTTATTTATTTATTTATTTTATGTATGTGAGCACACTGTAGCTGTACAGATGGTTGTGAGCCTTCATGTTGTTGGGGATTGAATTTAGGACCTCTGCTCCCTCCGGTCAGCCCCGCTTGCTTAGTCCCTTCTCACTCTGGCCCAAAGATTTATTTATTATTATACATGAGTACACTGTAGCTGTCTTCAGATGCACCAGAAGAGGGCGTCAGATCTCATTCCAGATGGTTGTGAGCCACCATGTGGTTGCTGGGATTTGAACTCAGGACCTTTGGAAGAGCAGTCAGTGCTCTTACCCGCTGAGCCGTCTCTGCAGCCCCTTTGTTGGCTTTTTATTAATGATCCACGTGCCAGGTGATGCCCTGTCTGAAGATTTAGAAAAGTTGCTCCCGTTACCTGGGCTGGCTTTAGAGGCACTGTCAACTCAGGTTCTCAAAGAAAGCCACACCCCCTAAAGACTCCATGCATGATTGATTACAGAGAGTTGGAATGTTGCAGATACAAAAGATCTCTTTTATCCTTCATGGTTGTCCACTTCCATGTCTGACCTGACATCCTTGTGATCATCCCATGAGTCCTATGGGCTGTATCAGTTTAATAACCGCTAGCTTCCAACTTCCAATCCAAGGCTCCGTACCATCTCAAGTTGCATCTGAATCCGGTAGCAGAGACTGCCCTGCCCTCTGTAACCTGCCTACCTGGTTGCCTAGCAAAGCTTTTGAAAAGATGTTTTAATCTAAAGCTTTCTCTTCTTTTCTTTTCTTTTTTTTTTTTCGAGACAGGGTTTCTCTGTGTAGCCCTGGCTGTCCTGGAACTCACTCTGTAGACCAGGCTGGCCTCGAACTCAGAAATCCACCTGCCTCTGCCTCCCAAGTGCTGGGACTAAAGGCATGTGCCACCACCGCCCGGCAATCTAAAGCTTTCTTATCCTCTGTAAATATAAAACCTTCATGGCGTTATGAGTATGTTGGAACACGGTAGCCAGAATCTGTGTTCCTGGGTCATAGACACTCATATTTGGCTCCAAAATATATTATCTCTTTTTCTCTTTGAGGTGAGAGCTGTGTTTCAAATCTACAACAGCAGAAAAGGAAGAAAACAACAAGAAGGAGCTAAACAGAATATGGGTAATTTCAGAGTTCCTTTTGTCCAGGTGTGGCGGTGCACACCTTTAGTCCCAGCACTCAGGAGGGAGAGGCAGCACTCTGTGAGTTAGAGGCCAACCTGGTCTATATAGTTCCAGAGTAACCAGAAACACATGGTAAGACTCTGTCAAGACAAAACAAAACCCAATCACAAAAGAACACACATGCTATGCACTCACTGATAAGTGGATATTAGCCCAGAAGCTCAGAATACCCAAGATACAATTTGCAAAACACATGAAACTCAAGAAGAAGGAAGACCAAAGTGTGGACACTTCGATCTTTCTTAGAAGGGGGAACAAAATACCCATGGAAGGAGTTACAGAGACAAAGTACAGAGCAGAGCTTGAAGGCATGACCATCCAGAAACTGCCCCACCTGGGGATCCATCCCATAAACAACCACCAAAACCCAGACACTATCGAAGATGCCAACAAGAGCTTGCTGACAGGAGACTGATATTAGCCAGTGCCTGACTAATACAGAAGTGGATGTTCACAGTCATCCATTAGACAGAGCACATGGTCCCCAATGAGGGAGCTAGAGAAAGTACCCAAGGAGCTGAAGGGGTTTGCAGCCCCCAGGAGGAACAACAATATGAACTAACTAGTAACGTCAGAGCTCCCTGGGACTAAACCACCAATCAAAGAAAACACAGGGAGAGATTCATGTCTCCAGCTGCATATATAGCTGAGGATGGCCTAGTTGGTCATCAAAGGGAGGAGAGGCCCTTGGTCCTGTGAAGGTTCTATGCCCCAGTATAGGGGAATGTCTGGGCCAGGAAGTGGGAGTGGGTGGGTTGGGAAGCAGGGGGAGGGGAGAGAAGATAGGGGATTTTTGGAGAGGAAACTAGTAAAGGGGATAGATAACATTTGAAATGTAAATAAAGAAATATCTAATTAAAACAAAACAAAACAAAAACAAAAACAACAACAAAAAGAAAATAAAAAGAAAAAAAACAAAGAAAGAAAGGAAGTAAAGACAGAGAGAGGAGTTTCCTGGCTTGGTCTTGTCTGTTGGGCTTGCTCCATCCTACAGAGCAACTTCTCAGGTTTGCTTAGGAAGGTCCTGGAGCCTGTGTCTATTTTTGGACGTCATCCTAGAGCCTTGTGTGGATAAGCAGTCAGCCAAGGGACAGCAGGTTTGCTCCTCACCCTATCTGTCCCTCCAAATCACCACAAATAGACAATCTGTCTAAGAGCCTCCCTTAGTAACAGTATAGAGCCCATTACTCCCCTGACATCATCAAACCTCTCTCTACCTCAGAGGCTCACCACTCAGCTGTGGCCCTCCTGGACCGCCAAGGACCCAGCTCCTTCAAAGCCCACTGTGGGCAGGAGCCATGCAACTTGTTTAAAAAATGCTTTCCAAAACCAAAATGATGATGATGATGATGTGTGTGTGTGTGAGAGAGAGAGAGTGTGTGTTTGTGTGAGTGTGTGTGTGTGTCTCTGTGTGTTTGTGTATGTCTCTGTGTGTCCATGTGTCTCTGTCTGTGTGTGTATCTATGTGTGTGTGTATCTGTGTGTGTGAGTGCATGTGTGAGTGTATGTGTCTCTGTGTGTATGTCTCTGTGTGTCCATGTGTCTCTGTCTCTGTGTGTGTATCTCTGTGTGTGTCTCTCTGTGTGTATCTCTCTCTCTCTCTCTCTCTCTGTGAGTTTATCTACTTGTCATGACCCACACGTGGAAGGTAAAGTGCAACCTCCTGGGGTCAGTGTTCTCCTTCTATTATGTGGGTGCCAGGGATTGAAGTCAGGTGGTCAAGCTTGTGGCAATCGCCTTCACCGGCTGAGCCATTTTGCATCTCTTCTTCTTTTCAAGACAAAGTCTCACCTCTAATTAGTGATCCTCCTGCCTCAGCCTCCTGAGTGCTGAGATTACAAGTGTGTATCACCGTGTCTAGCTTATTAAGTCTTCCTTTTTTCTTTTTATAAATGCAGTTTATTTATTTTTATGTGTCTGAGTGTTTTGCCTGCACGTGTATGTGTGTACAATCTGAGTACTTGATATTCTCTGAGGACAGAAGAGGGGGTTGGATCTCTAGCATTCCTAGGGTTACAGATGATTGTGAGCCACCATGTAAGTGCTGGGAACTGAACTCAAGTCCTCTGCAAGAGGACAAGTGTTCTTAAGCACTGAGCCATCTCTCCAGCCCCTTGCCACCTTTCTTGATGATATCTAAAAACAAAACATTTAAAACCACTAGGCAGTAGATAAGTCTTGTTTTCTTTCCAGAAAATGTTTCCCACTGGAGCCTGAAACACACTATCTTTGTAGATGAGAATGAAGGCACAAACTGCCTGTGTCAGCCTGTCCATACCCTGCAAACACACCGTCCTTGCAAAGGCCTCCTTCAAGTCTTTTCCTGAACTTGCTGAGCTTGTGGGACAAAGGAAGCAGGCAATAAGAGAGTGGCAGGGGCTGGTGAGATGGCTCAGTGGGTAAGAGCACCCGACTGCTCTTCCGAAGGTCCAGAGTTCAAATCCCAGCAACCACATGGTGGCTCACAACCATCCGTAACGAGATCTGGCGCCCTCTTCTGGAGTATCTGAGGACAGCTACAGTGTACTTACATATAATAAATAAATAAATAAATCTTTAAAAAAAAAAAAAAAAAAAAAGAGAGTGGCAGGCTCTGGGATGCTCAGCAGCTCAGAGGTTCCTAACAGTCTACAGCAGGTTAGCTGACCCAGCCTGAGCCTTGCTGTGTTGTTCCCACTAGCTGGAGACTAAACCATAAAGTTTTCAGTCCTGTAGATACCTCCTCTTTTGGGGGGACGGGGGTGGTAGGTTGAGAAAGGGTTTCTCTGTGTAGTCCTGGCTGTCCTGGAACTTGTTATGTGACAAGGCTGATCTGAATCTTACAGAGATCACCTGCCTCTGCCTCCTGCATGCTGGGATTAAAGATGTGTGCCACCACTCCTAGCATAGATACCTGTATGCAACAGCACTGGCAGCAGAAAAGAAGCCACACTGAATTAACACAGGAGCAGGAGAGCTGGGTGAAAGGTACTTTCCCTCCCTTTAACATGTAAGCAGTTTTCAGGACTATTATGAGCCTTACACATTTGACATTTACCTGTCAGCACAAGGCATCGTTAGCCTAAGGTGACTTCCACATCAAATGCACTTCATTTCATTGGAATGACATTGTATCTGTAATTGTAGTGTCTGTCTGCCATTGTAGCTGGGGATGAACATTTAATTGCATTCAGAACTGATAAATACGCCGGTAACAAAAGGCATTCAGTTGTTGGCACTGAATTTTCTTTCTGTATAGACTCCATAAAAGTCCCTAGTGTTGACATAAAATGTAAGGCGTGGTCCCAGTGGGCCAGGTGGACTCGACTTTGGAGCAGCATTTGAGGGACTCCATTCATGCTGGAGTCTTGTGCACACACTGACAAGGACTCATCTGGGCTGTCATGGTGACCATGGGCTTGCTCATGGTGAGATGAGCAAGCGTGTGGAGTAGACCATCTGTTCTAGCCCATGAGGCAGCTAAGCTGACCTCTGATCCCACTGACATTCCTGGGGCACTCTTAGAAGAGATAATGGGAACATTTTGGTCCAGAAACAGCACAGCATGTCAGATGTGCACAGGAGGGCATACTGACATCCCATGCCAATCCAGTAGCAGCCTGGCCCGGGGATTCAGCCCTACCTACTACTTTGTAAAAACTGCCGAAGTTCCAGAATTTAGCCGCTCATTGAATGGTCAGAGCGCAATTTTTCACATGCATGACAACCCCTTACCAGGGGAGAAAGTTAGAAAAGTACCAAGTTAGTGAGAATCATAGTTGTTCTGTCTAGGCTTTTGTCATGCTGTTTTTTTTTTTTTTTAAATAACTGGACAAAGTTCAGCCAAGCATTACCTAGAACCCTGTACTCTGAGCTGACCTCAAATTCATGTCTTCTTGTCTCAAACTCCTGAGTACCAGAATGTTTTGGCTTTTGTCACCGAGGCCCCAGGTCACTTTACAGAGAATTTCTTTGTGATCAATATGTCTGCTCATGGGTTGGGAGGTGTAGGGGTGGGGAGGCATGGTGGCATGTGCCTGTTGATATGAATGCTGGAGGTGAGGGCAGGAGGACCCCTGGAGCTTGGTGGCCAGGTTTAGTGAGAGATTCTGCTTCAGGCAGAGTTGGTGACAGTGGACAAACAGCAGTATTTGCACAGACTCTGTATCCTGAATACTTGAATTAAAGGCGTGAGACATTACACCTGGTAAAATTGCAGATACACCGAGGGAAAGCGAGGCAAACAACCTGAGACCCAGTGGAAAGGGCTTCAAGGTAGGGTTTCCCCTCACTACATATATTTTTACTTCAAAAAGGGTTTTGTTTATTTATTTTTTATGTGTATGAGTGTTTTGCTTGCATGTCTATTACATGCATGTATGTATGCACATGCCTGGTACTCAGGGAAGTCAGAAGAGGATATCAGAGTTTTTGGAACTGGAGTTACAGATGAGCTGCCATGTGGGTGCTGGGTTCCAGACCTGGGAAGTCTTGGAAGAGCATCAAGTGCTCTTAACCACTAGGCCACATCTCCAGCCCCACTCACTACATTTCTTTCCTTTCCTTTCCTTTCCTTTCCTTTCCTTTCCTTTCCTTTCCTTTCCTTTCCTTTCCTTTCCTTTCCTTTCCTTTCCTTTCCTTCTCTCTCTCTCTCTCTCTCTCTCTCTCTCTCTCTCTCTCTTTCTTTCTTTCTTTCTTTCTTTCTGTTTTTCAAGACAGGGTTTCTCTGTATAGCCCTGGCTGTCCTGGAACTCACTTTGTAGACCAGGCTGGCCTCGAACTCAGAAATCCACCTGTCTCTGCCTCCCAAGTGCTGAGATTAAAGGCATGTGCCACCACTGCCCAGCCTCACTATATTTCTTAAGCCATTGAGCTTCCTACAGCTTGATGCTCACTCCCATCTATGAGCAACCACTTCTGGGATTCAGGGGAAAGCTGTTTCCGCGAAATCCTGCTCATTTTCATGAGCTGTCTCATTTCCACAGAAATTCATGGCTATTTTTGTAAACTACCTCAGCCCATAGAGTACTTGCAAAATCACACTGTTACCAAATGAACTATAAATGGGTTAAGCGGTATTAGCATTCATTTCAAAGCTGGATGTGGTGGCATATACTTCATCTCAGCACTTGGAGACAGGGGTTTGTTGGAGACAGGAAGATGAACGGAGGGTAGGGAAGGAAGAGTCAGGCACAAGCAGGAACGCTTGACTGGGAAGCTGGGTGCTCAGGAGGAGGAGGTCAGAGGACTGGCCAGCATGTCTGATAGCTTTATCACAGGGTTAGCGTATCAGCTGAGCACTAACACAGCTGGAGTTTGGTTTTTAGCCCTCCAAAAACAAGAGCCCTAGTTTGGACAGCAAATTAAATGCTCCTAGTGGCTGCTGCAGAGAAACCCTCAATCTATCAACGACTTTGCAGGGGAACGGAAAAGGAAATGATGGTTGCTTGACGATTAGAGTTTGTCCGCTGTGTGTTTCCACCCGCCCTTGGGATTGCAACCTGAATTCTACCAGGTTCCCTCTGACCCATTCCCATGGTAGTTTCCAGCCCCATGGATGAGTCAGTGAATTAGGTTCTGTAAAAAGTTGCCAAACAGAATCCCCGAGCTTTAAGCAAGGGCAGACAGGACCGGCCTAAACCTACTCTGGAATTTTCTCAGAGTACAATGGTCCATCCCCTTTGCTGTGAATTTTCAGGAACATCAGGGCTGCTTGCAATACACAACCTTGATGTGGTAGTATGTGCCTGTGATCCCAGCATTCAGGATGTTGGGGCAGGAGGATCAGAAGTTCGAGACTCCCCTCAGCAAGCTCACAGTTGTCTGTTTGCTTATTGTGTGTGGAGGGGAGGCACACATGGAGGAGTCAGGGGACAACTGGCCAGAGTCAGTTCTCTCTTACCAGGAGGGATCTTCAGGCTTGACACCTGTACCTGCTGAGCCATTTCTGGAGCCAACGCTTTCCCGTGTGGGATGGAAATGAATGTGAACAGGTGAGATCGTGGAAATAGTCTCCCGGGGCCCAATGGTACCTGTTTTCCAGAGTCATTCCGTGCTTGCACGGGATGGATATTTTAGAGTAGCAGAATGGTGCCAGGACAGCCAGGGCTATACAGAGAAACCCTGTCTCGAAAAACCTTAAAAAAAAAATAGAGTAGCAGAATGGACCTGGAATGGGGCAAAACACAGCCCTATATTTTTTTAAAAGTTAATTTATTTATGTAAATGAGCACTGTCTGCATATACACCTGCAGGCCAGAAGAGGGCGCCAGGTCTCTTTATAGATGGTCACGAGCCACCATGTGGTTGCCAGTGCTCTTAACCGCCGAGCCATCCCACAGGTCTCCAAGCCTTATTAACCCCAGGCCTCTAGTAAGAGCATAGGTGCTACATGTGAGGAGGAGGGTACCCTGAGATAGAGTCTTCAGTATCCCGGGCAAACTTTCCATGCAGCCTTGAATTCCCCATCCTCCCCCCACCACCTCCCATTCTGGGATTACAGGCATGCATCACCATGTTAGACTTCTGCATTGCCGAGGCTTGAACCCAGAATTCCTGCATGTTTAGCCAACGAAGCTACACTCCTTTCCTCCGTCCCTCCCACCCCAAGAACAGATAAATATTCTGATTCAGTGGTTCTCAACCTTTCTAAGTCTGGGACCCTTTAACACCATTCTTCATGTTGTGCTGACCCCCAACCATAAAATTATTTCAGTTGCTACTTCATAACTGTAATTTTGTTATGAATTGTAAGGTCAATCTCTGTTTTCTGATGGTCTTAGGAAACTCCTGTGAAAGGGTCACGACCCCACAGGTTGAGAAACCCTGCTCTAAGCTAGTAACCCCAAAGTTCCCAGAGCACAGCTAGATTCTCATTAGGCTAACATAGGTGGTCCGCTTTCAGATGGACTGCCACTATCCTGGAGTTTACATGAGTTCGTAGCTAAGAGGCACTGAGAACTGGCCCTGGAGAGCCTTTAGCGTTTAGAGCCCGAGATTGGCGACTGTCCTTCTTTCCCCCAGGAGACACTCTTTTCATCGCCTCACGGTTTAGTTACTGCTCTTGCTTTTTTTCTAAACTGCCAGCTTAATCTACAGCATAAAGTGGGGTGTGTGTTGCTGGACTCTAAGGGTCGTCCCTACACCGAGCCAAAGGCGGCCTGCAGCGCCCTCTGGCGGTGTCTGTTGCTGGCGTGCAACACTGCGAGAGTCTCCGGAGGCTCACAGGCGCCTGACTGCCAGTGGCTAGGTATCTGAGTTCTGAAACCTTTCTTTGCTGTCTCGCTTCTTTCCAAGGGTTTTCACTGCTCTTCAGGCTCTTGCGGAGGAGTACGCGGCATCTAAGGTGGGTTTAATTGGAATTCATAGAAAGCCAGGGTGTTCCCATTGGAACCTCAAGTGTGGACAACTGAATAACGAGTCTGGATCACAGCGTCCTCGGTATTCCCCCACCTGGTCCCCCTCACACTTCCTTTCCTGTCCTGGACATTGAAGAAAGTCTGACAATGATCCCTGAAGCTAGGGACCTCCAGAATAGAGGGAGCAGCATCTCCACCACGGGAAGTGTGTGTAGGAGAGATTCCCGGTTTCAGCCATTACATACAAACACACAATACAAATCCGGAGTGGTCTGTGACAGTTTATACCCTTGCCACACAGGACACAGATTCAAATGTGATCATGCATGAGTTGTTGGCCTTCTCTGGTTGTCCTACTTTAATTTGGACCTTCTGGAAACCAAAGGTGACATTTCTGTTGAAGACTAGGAACGGAAAGGGTTATTGGGTCAGTGTGGATTTGTATTGGATTCTAAGCAAGCTCTTGACCGGCTGACGGGAGCAAAGAGAGAGCCAAAGGGGCCGTCTGCTTTAGCGGAAGGACAGCGTTTAGGGCCTGGAGAGCCTTCCAGCGGTCCCATGATACTAAAGAAGGACTCTTACTCATTTCCCATCCTTTCTACCGAGTAGCAGAGATCCAGGAGACTAGAGTCCTTCCGAGTATCATGGAAATAACCCTTTTGCCAGCTACAGGTTAAAAAAAATGTATGATTTCCATTTGTCTTTCAATAGCTCAAGAATTTAGGTCTGGACATCCACTTTAATTGATAAAAGGGCTTAGGTAGCAACCAAGCCCTCTAAGACACTCAAAGAGTGGGAGTCAGGGCTCCAGGCACTGCCTAGTTTGCAGCAGCTCCATGTCAGCAGGCACAGATGCTCATGCGCACACTTATTAATAGGGACCCTGAGCAGGGCTGGTGGAAACAGAGGCAGGCCAGCTCTGTGAGTTCAAGGCCAGCCTGGTCTACAGCGTGAGTTCCAGGACAGCCAGGGTTACACAAAGAAACCCTGTCTCAAAAACAAAAACAAACAATCAAACAAAGGACCCTAGAGCCTGAATGGGCCACACAGATGAGGAAGCATTTCGGGGAGGAACATGATTTAAGGTCCTGGAAGCTGAAGTTTGGGTTGGACCAAATTCAGAGCTTCAGAGAGGAGCAAGTTTCTTAAAGAAAACAGGATTCCAAGTAGGGCGTGGTGACACACCCTGCAACAGGGTCTCAGACCTAACATAACTGACTCCAGGACTCTGTCTATAACTAAAGTCTATAATAGCCTTCAAGGCTAGTCATAGCCCATCTATTCTGACTCATTAGCCTGGATTCCTTTAGCCTAGCCACTGATCTGCTCTGCAGTCAGTCAACTCCACCATGGCTTGTAGTGGCATGAAGCACAAGAAAACCTACAGGCTCATTTTCTTTTTCTTTTTTTAAAGGTTTATTTATTTATTATATGTAAGTACACTGTAGCTGTCTTCAGACACTCCAGAAGAGGGAGTCAGATCTTGTTACGGATGGTTGTGAGCCACCATGTGGTTGCTGGGATTTGAACTCCTGACCTTCAGAAGAGCAGTCGGGTGCTCTTACCCACTGAGCCATCTCACCAGCCCCTAGGCTCATTTTCAGAGATGTGCAAATGCACGGCTTGACACTAAAATTCCAGTCTCTTCCTTCGTCCTTTCCCCATTCTGTTTTCACTTCAAGCCTTGTGCTCCTAGGGAAGAGACCGTCTTCCAACCACCCCCAGTGTCTGGACATTGTAGAACTCACAGTCGGAGTTCAACAAGCATTTGTCAGCAGCTCAGCCTCAAATGTCTTTTGGGCTGGGAGAAATGGCTTAGCAGTAAGGAGCGCTAGATGCTGTTACAGAGTTTGTGTCTTAACATTCACAGTAGGAAGCTCAAACCCGCCTATCTCTGACTCCATCGGATCTGACATCATTTTCTGGCCTCTCTTGGGGCAGGGACATCATTTACCCCGGCACAGGCGCACACATATACAAATAAATTTTTTTAATGTCTTTGACTAGGCATGGTGGTGCACACTTGTGATGTCGGTGTCAGGGATGCAGAGGCAGAAAAATCCTGAGTTCCGTGGCCTGATCTAATCAGAGGAAAAAAAAAAAAATCCTCGACGCAGCAGCTCTAAATGCACATCGACTGTATCGACACTCTACAGGTGAGGCCTAGAATAGAGAACAGGATCAATCCATTGCTTCTGACTGCCAATGAGTGAGGAGCGCTGTGATTGGCCGTTGTTTAGGTAAAAGAGTGAGCGCGGGGGTCTTCTGGGAAGTCATGGCGTCGCTGAATTGTAGGACTGCGGTCTGTGTGGTCTGTTTGGAGAAGCCGAAATACCGTTGCCCGACTTGCCGCGTGCCCTAGTGAGCCAGAGCGGGTAGTGGGTTCGGAGGGAGGCCGGGCTGCGGGCGGCGGCTGCGGGCAAGGGGTACGTGCTGCGGCCGCTCGTGCTGATCGTGCTGACCTGAGCCTGTCTGTCTCATTACAGCTGTTCGGTCACCTGTTTTCAGAAGCACAAAGGTAAGACCCCGGGCTAGCGTCGCAGCCCTTGCTCCTTCTTTGTACCGTACAGGCCCCATGCCCCCAGGATCCCGAAGCGGGAGGATTCCCGCCAGTTCAAAGCCAGCCTGACTACAGACTGAGACCCTGTCTCAAATAATCCAAAGCAAGTCAGCTGCTTTCTTGGGAAAAGTCTTAGCTATTTATTCGTCTTGACATTCTAGTGCAGCCCCTCACTATCGCAGAAATTGCCTTGGCTGAGGTCAATTAGCCAGCAATGGTTGTCTTTAAAATATGGTTGTTTATTGTTTACAATAGAAATTTTCTTTTTCTGTGTGGTATTTTGAGACAGGTTCTCCTCCTCCTCCTCTTTTTTTTTTTTTTGTTTTTTGTTTTTCGAGGCAGGGTTTCTCTATGTAGCTCAGGCTGTCCTGGGACTCACTCTGTAGACCAGGCTGGCCTCGAACTCAGAAATCCGCCTGCCTCTGCCTCCCTAGTGCTGGGACGTGCGCCACCACGCCTGACTTCACTATATATTCTATACTCCTCCCAGACTTACAATCCCCATGCCTTAGTTTCCTAATGCTGGGATTAAAGGCACAAGCCACCATGGCCCAGCTGAGACTGGCTCTTTTTTCATGTAGTTCAGGCTGGCCTATCTATCAAGATCATGTTTTGTCATCCCCAAATGCTAGGATTATAGGAGCCACCAGAACTGGCTAAAATAAGTTTCTGACCTATTGAGAATGGAGCTGGAGCGATGGCTCGGCTGTTAAGAGCTTCTTGTTGCTTTCCCAAGGTTCTGAGTTCGGTTTTCAGCACCTGCCTACTGAAGGCAACTTGTAGGTCCATTCCCAGGGGCTCTGATTCCCCTTCAGGGGCTCTGACTCCCTCTTCTGGCCTCCGTAAACACTGCATACATGTAGCACATTTTCCCTCTGTCTCTCTGCTGTTTTCTCCCACCCCAGGCTCAGATCTATCCCTGCCGAAATGCTTGCTTTCTGCTTGTGAAAGCTCGCTCCGTTAAGTCTCTGGGCTTCCTCAGGTAGACTTAGAGCAGACTTTTCTTACCTTATCCATGTCTTCCATGACTACTAAACCCCTCTGATCTGGGAGGGAGTTATGACCTTCACATCTGTATTCCTAGCGGCTCATGGGTGCACACATGCGGTAACTGTTGATGAATTGTGTTATGTTTATAGAAGTAGCTGCCATTAATTCTGGGGGAAGTCCTGTGAAGCTAGGGTGGGGCACACAACCACCTTGGCCAGGTCAGAGCTTAGTCGGCTTCCTTGCCCCTTCTGCCGGACTCACGGTTCTCTCTGACTGATCACTTGGTTTGACCTGTCTCTCTCTACCCAGTACACATTCAGTACACTGGGCGTGATGGAGACTTGCAGCCTTGTTGGCTGGCATGGAGGGTTGTGTTTGGCTATGCCTGAAATTTGTGTCTCTCTCAGAGCAGTGCAGCTCTGAAGCCCGACCTGTTGAGAAGAGAAGAGCAGGGCCTCCTGTGAGGTCTGAGGAGAGCAAAGGTGAGGTGATTGGGGCTTTTGTTGTTGTGTTTGTTTTTCAAGAAGGGGCTTCTCTGTATAGTCCTGGAAATCATTCTGTAGGCCAGACTGGCCTTCCTTGCCTCTGCCTCCAGAGTGCCGAGATTAAAGGCGTGCACCACCACTACCTAGCATGGTGGTTGAGTTTAAACAACACCCTTCAATTGATTTCAGAGATACTAAATGGGAAGGAAAAGAGGGGGTAAATGGACAGGATACAGGAGGATGCCTTTTTGGGGAAGCAGCAGCCTCAGCAGGGTGGAGTACAGACTAGTCACAGGAGTACAAACTAGCATCCTGAAGCATGGCTCTGGGGAGGCTGGGGTTAGGCCCATGTGGGAGGCTTCCTTTGAATTGGGTCACCTCCTTGCTGCTGAAATCGTCTTAGATTTCCAGCAGTAATGTGCTGTCCTCCACTCACACATTTCATGCATCCATGCGGCTCCTCACACATCCGTCCTTAATGCTTCCTGGGTGCTGTCGATCTGCACACAACCCCTTCTGTGCCTCAAAGAGGTTCTTAAGAGTCACAGAAAGAGCTGGGCTGCGTGTCCTTTGAGAAACGTCTAGTATGGGCTTGGGCGTATCTGTCTTTGGTGAAAGTGGGGGGTGCTATGCTTGTCAGGGCTTTATAGGGCCTCGTTCACAGCCATAGCCCTGGGTAACGAGGAGGCTAGGAAGGGTGCTGTCTGCAGACCACAGCATGTCATGCTCTTGTGAAGCGCAGTCACCATTCTGCCACCTACTCTTGGTTTAATTGTGAAGCCAGAGAAGCAAGCTGTCATTTTATTTGAACACGACTGTTAGTGTGCCCTCGCTGTGGCACCCCAGTACACACATGGTCGACATGGCTGCCCTGGCTTCCTGAGGCCTGACCAGCTGTGCTCTACACTCCTCAGATGACGACTCCGTAGCTGATTTCCTCAACAGTGATGAGGAAGAAGACAGAGTGTCTCTGCAGAATTTAAAGAATCTAGGTAAGTCTGCGCTGGACTTGTTAACTGTTAGCCATTTTGTTTGTGCTCTAAGGCCGTGGGGCATGGGAGAGTGGAGCACGGACTAAGTCGTGCAGCAGTCTACCCTTTTTTATCTTCAAAGATTTTCTTTTGGGGCTGGAAAGATGGCTCAGTGGTTAAAGAGCACTGGCTGCTCTTCCAGAGAACCTGGGTTCAATTCCCAGCACCCACATGGCAGCTCACAACTGTCTGTAACTCCAGCTCCAGGGCAAAACACCAATGTACATAAAATAAAAATAAATAAATCATTTTAATAAAAAAAGGAGAAGAAAATAAAAGATTTACTTTTAAGTTCTGTGCACCTGAGTACAGGGGCTGCTAGAGGCCAGAAGAGGGCATTGGGTTCCTGGAGCTGTAGTTACAGGTGGGTGTGAGCCACTCAGCATGGATGTGGGACCTGAACACAGGTCCTCCACAAGAGCAGTGAGAGCATGTGACCAACCACTGAGGCATCTCTCCATCAGTGCATCCCACATTGGTGGGCACACATAGAAGGCAGAGAAGAACTCTTGTCTCAGGTATTGAACTCTGGTCATCAAAGCTTGGCCGTAAGTACCTTTCCCTGCTGAGCCATTTTGCCAGCTCTCCTTTTTTTCCTTTTAAAAAGGGATTTTTTTTTTTTTCTTTTTGAGGAGCTTGCAAGATCACTTAATTGACAGCGCTTACAGTGCAAACTTTATGACCTGCCTTTAATCTCTAGCATCTCTGTTTATTTAAAAACAAGAAAAAGCCAGGTGTGGTGGCTCACGCCGTTAATCCCAGCACTCGGGAGGCAGAGGCAGGCGGATCTCTGAGTTCAAGGCCAGCCTGGTCTACAAAGTGAGTTCCAGGACAGCCAGGACTACACAGAGAAACCCTGTCTCGAAAAAACCAAACAAAAAACCAAACCAAAAAAACCCCCAAAAAACAAAAACCCAAGAAAAAGAGCTAGGTGCTGTAATCCTAGCATTAGGGAGGTAGCTACAGGAGGATCCCAGTACCTTGTTGGCAGTCAGTCTGTCTGAATTGGTAAGAGACTGTCGCACCCCCCCTCCAAAAAAAAGGTGGGGGGAACGAGCGGAGTGTGATGGCATGAAACTTTCTCCCAGCACTCACAGTCAGGGCTACATATGTCTCCCAAAAAAAAAAAAAAAAAAAAAAAAGCAGTTGCAATTGAGGAGGAAACCCAGTGTGGACCTCTGGCTTCCATGTGTTACACAAATGGGATTGATTGATTGATTGATTGATTGATTGATGACAGCCTCATCATGTAGTTCTGGCTGGCTGGGAATGTGCTGTGTAGACCAAGCTGGCTTCACACTCAAGAGGGATCTGCCTCCTCTGCCTCTCGAGTGCTGGGGTTGGGGGCTTTTTAAAAGTTACTATGCAGTGTAGCACGCAGTCTTGTCTAGCCACAGGATTCTGTCTGTCAGCATACTGGTTTCAAGTCTCCCAACTTGTACGTGGCAGATGTTAGGTTGGAATCCTACTGATTTTGCAGGTTGGCATAATTCTGCTCTTAAAAATACAGTTCATTTTCTTTGCTTACCTTTCTCCTTCAGCCTCAGATGAGGCATTTTTCTAGCTTCCCCTAGTACCTTAGATTTACTGATATTTTAGTACTATAGTCACATTTGAGAATAATTTTCTGGCCTTACAGTAGTCTGTGGGACAGAGACCTGTATTACCTGTCTTCAAGGTTCAGTTTACAGTCCAGTCATAAAGAAGACTGGGTAATCACCAGAGGGGGTATGGTGTTCCCCCACATTTTAATTATGTGCATGGGTGTTTGTGTAAGTGTAGGTATGTGTGCATGAGTGCTGGTGCGTCGGCTCTCCTGGAGCTGGAGAACAGGTGGCTGTGGGCCAGCGTGAGATCTTGACTGTGGAGCGCTCGCTAGCCCAGTCATGCACATTTTTGTAGCACTTGTAGCACTGCTGCTTTGGTTTTTTTTTTTTTTTTTTTTTTCGAGACAGGGTTTCTCTGTGTAGTCCTGGCTGTCCTGGAACTCACTTTGTAGACCAGGCTGGCCTGGAACTCAGAAATCCGCCTGCCTCTGCCTCTGGGAGTGCTGGGAACAAAGGCGTGCGCCACCACGCCCAGCTGCTTTGGTTCTTTTAAGAATGCTGGGGGGTTGCCCTGGCCTTTTGGGGTTCAGAAGTGAGTTGGGACACGGTGTTGGACAGAAAGCCAAAAGACTGATGGTCTCTGGCTTTGTAACTAACTGTACTGGATGCTAGTTGCTGATGGCTTCTGGAGACTACACTCTCTTGTTTATTCTATGGCTGAAAATTGCTGGCAACTGTTCTCTTTATCTCCCTGTACTTTATAAATCTCTGTGCTTTATTGAACCCTGGAGACTTAACTCTTTCTTACTGTTTTTTGCTAAAAACTTAACTGTGCTAAGAACTTAGCTCTTTATTACTGTCTGGACTTAAGTGCTAAATTCTGGTGAATTAACACATGCTGTTTTGCATCTGATAATTAAGTAAAAGGATTTATTGCTAGAGCTCCTTTCTCTGGTGAGGAGCCCCTCTCTGGCCAGGGGAGAGGCTCAGATTTCATCTCTGACCCAGAGAGAAAAGAGGAAAGGAGTCACTCACACAACCACACACACTGGGACAAGTGGAAAATGGCTGCACCACCTCCTTCCTTTATTGCTTTCAGCCTTTGTATAGCTTAAAAAGTTCTCTGTGTAAGAAAGAATTATCTCATAGATAAAATGCTAAAAGGGGAGTAACAAGATTATCAATATTAATAGTTCAGTGTTTCGTACTATAAAGTTGTAAGTCCAGAGCAAGTTTTCCCATGGGCTTGCCTAGGTGCGCACACCCGTGGCTTCACCGTGGACCTGAATGTTTTCCTGGAGAACGAGTCTGTCCCAAGGCTCCATCTCTTTTCAGTGTAATTGTGAAGGCTTGTTGCATTTCTTATTATTCAGCATTTACTTACTGTTATGAGGAGTGGGCACATTTTATTCTTGATTCTGACTTTAAATGTAAATCTTTCTAGAAAAACAACTAAAACTTTCTTCCTAAAATTATTTGAATCAAATAAAAAATTCTATAAAATCATTAATTCATCTAAATAGCATAGTTCATGAAAGGTCATCTTTCCGTTGATCTGCAGGAAGTGTACTCAATAGGGTGTGCTATTGCCCAGGAATTCCTAGGCTATGTAATAGTGGCAGGAAAGGCATATCAGCTACAAGAAGCAATCCTGGGGTGAAGTCTCTTGGGGTCTTGATTCTCTCAGCTCACCCATCAAAGTCCATGCAAAGAAGGTGGGCCACCTCTAGGAAGGTCACCTGCTAGCTCACCTTTCCTAGCTGGCTCCTCCTCTGTTACTGTTGCTAATCTCACTGTGTGTGTATGCACAGGCCAGAGTGTAAAACCCTGTGTGACCCACCCACCAGTCTCTCTGCCTTGTTCTGTGCTAGAGTTTTAGGTATATATAGGACCACACTTAGCTTTAAGTGGGTGCTGAGATATGCTTTGCACAGCAATCACTGTATCTTCTCTGCAGCTCATATTTCCTTTGTTTACCTGTATATTGAAGTTTAATTTGTGAATACAGTAATCTTTCTGATGTCCAAGGCAGCTTGATTCCAGGACCTGTTTCTCAAATGGCATAATACATATAACTGTTTCTGCCTCCCGAGTGCTGAGATTAAAGGTGTGCATTAGGTTCTGATGGTTGGTTGTACAGTCTCCCCCCCCCAGACAGGGATTCTCTGTGTAGCCCTGGCTGTCCTGGAACTCACTTTGTAGACCAGGCTGGCCTCAAACTCAGAAATCCGCCTGCCTCTGCCTCCCGAGTGCTGGGATTAAAGGTGTGCGACACCACGCCCCGCTGGTTGTACAGTCTTCGCATATGGGAGTGACAGCATAATGGTGGAGATCTAAGTCCTTCCTAGTTGACTACACTGGAAACACCTAGCTTTCAGCTACTGCCACAGTTCCCCCTTGAACTTAAAGCTGGTATTGATCTTTAAGGTGAATCGGAAACTTTAAGAAGCTTACTGCTGAACCCACACCTGAGGCAGCTGATGATGAGCCTCGATCAGGGTGACAACAAAGCAAAGCTGATGCGAGCCTGCATGCAGGAGCCCCTGTTCGTGGAGTTTGCAGACTGCTGTTTAGGAATCGTGGAACCATCCCAGAAGAGGGATTCCTAAGACTGGATGTGTTCTCTGCTCAAGTTGCCTGCTGCTGCTCCAAGAGGTGGCTGTTTTCAAGGCCGCCATATGTAGCACACACACGTGGGTCTTCCTCTACCACATGGCTTGCTGCAGCGACTTCATGAAGAGGAAACTTGTAGCCCTGGAGTGATGGCTCAGCAGTTAGGAGCATTGACTGCTTTTCCAGAGGACCCCAGTTTTCAGCACCTATTTGACTACTTACAACTGTAATTAGTTGCAGAGGATCTGACAGTCTTTACTGTATGCATGTGGTGCATAGCCATATGTACAGGGAAAACTCCTACATACATAAAATACTTAGAAACAAAAAGTTGGCTATTTATATTTAGATGGTTCTAAATTTTATTTCTTGTACAGTTCAGAGTTACATCATAAATACCAAGTATATCCATTTGAATTAAAAACATAGTGTAACTAAATTTAAGGCGTGGTTCTCTTGATGCTGCATTGTTCTTGGTAACATTAAATAAATCAGTTTATTAAATATTATTGTTCCCTTAGTGAACTATATGCAAGTTCTCCCCCAGCCAAAATTCTAGAGGCAATTTTAGGGAGACTTGGCCCTTTTAAAGTGCTTGTGGATGGCCCAGTATCCATCTTGCTGTAGTGACAACATTCTGGATGGAGCCTGAGCACAAAGATAGTAAGCTGGGATGTTGTGGCCCTAATCCTGGCTTGGTACCCAGCACCCCCAGATCCTGCCAGTGCTGAAGCCACAGCCCTGGAAGGCTGGCACTCTGGCCATGAAGCCCTGGCTCAGGCTGGAATTCGCTTACACGTGCAGTTGGAGTCGCCGTGGGAATAGCTTGGCACTTGCGTGTGGGATCTAATGTCTTTGGCAAGACAGCTGGCAGGAAAAGGCCTTGTGGAAACAAAGGCACTAAAGATCACTCAGGCAGGTGGGGGAAGAAGAGTCACACTTGGACTGGCCTGTGGCTTTCTAGCAGAATCTGATTAAAGCCAGTAACACTGGAGACTGAAGGGTCAGGGCAGATGTCAGCATACTGAAGTGGAGACTTCCTGCAGTGAAACTTTATCGAGCCCTAGGGAGAAAGAGATGCATCCTATGAGTGGCAGGGCATAGATAAATAAAGGAATAGAATCTCACATCCATTCCATGAGACTGGAAATACTAGGAAGGAGTCTATTATTCTAAGGGTATTGGCTGTTGTCCTGCAACTAGTTAGAGCTGGAAGATCAGAACACTTCTGTTTACCCCTTGTCGATTTCAGGGAGAGTCTATACATATTATATAGCATCTTGTTGATTGCGTTTCTTTCCTCTGGTCCCTTGTACAGGCTAAGTATTAACCCAGGCTCACAGGAGAAAATGGAAGTTCTGAGACAACGTGCCATCAATCACAGGTTATCCAGGGAGGGGGCTAAGCTGAGGCCAGGCTTGAGGCTCTGCTTTCAAGTGGAACGAGCTCCACGGTACACAGGACGGCCGTGCCTTTGCTAGTTTTCATTGAGAGAGTGACAACCAGGAACCAAGAGAGACAGTCTGAGAAACTGCCAAATGCAGTGTCATTTGAGGTAACAGCCACACTCATTTCTTCGAAGTGGGACTCACTATGTCCTTCCTGGGTTAATCATGCACTCTAATTCTTACACCTACCCTGTAGGATGCTGCTTGTGTCCATCTGGTAGAGAACACAGGGCTCAGCTACATGTCTAACTGAGGAGCTCATATTGTGGGGTAGAGCCAAACCTTCAAAGGCAAACTGTTTGGAAGTGGTTTTAAAACTGAAGGGCTCTGAAGAGTCCCAGTCATTAGTTGAAAAAACGGCAGTAATCCACCCCTGGAGTTTTTGGCTTACCCAGCAGGGTTAGGGAGTCTTGTGCTGCTCCAAGCCTTTTTCCCTGCCTTTCTCAGTAAACAGTTCGGAGCTGTGACTGCCATGATATCACAGAACGAGAACATACCTGGGGCAGTGCTCTGATAGATGTAATACCAGCCTGATCCTGTTGTGGTGTCTGGACTTTGTTGCTGGGTCTGTCTGAGGGAAGCCGAAGGCAGGCACGGGCTACCAGTTTCCTCTGAAAGCCACGTACACCATCAGCTGAGTTGGCTAGCACCAGTCCCAGGGGCCAGAGGTGGATTATTGCTCCCAGGAACCTAGTGTGTGCTGGGGACATCGAGGAACGCAGGGTACTGGGAGCCTGAGGCATGGGTTTCTCCTCCATACCATCCAGTTCTTTGGAGGCAAGACAGGCCATTCTGATCTAAAGAGAAACAGTCCTTTATAGCTTTAGGTTGTCCAGCCCTCTTCCTAAGAGAATTTAGTTTTGCAGCCATTTATTTGACATAGAGGCATGCTACAGTGGACATGTAGAAATTAGAGGACAACGTGTGTGTCCTGGGGATTAAACTTGGGTGGGTAGGATTTAGCTCTCTTTAAAAAAAAAAAAAAAGCTGGGTATGGAGCACCCAGGAGACAGCAACAGGCAGATCAGAGTTTGAGCCCAGCCTGTTCTACATTCCAGGACAGCCAGATCTATACAGAGAAACTGTCTCAAAAGCAAAACAAAATAAAAGATGACATTCGTTTTGGAATGTATGTATGTGTATGGGTGTGAGCATGCCGCGGGATGCTTGTGAAGGTCCGAAGACAGCTTCTGGGAGCTTGCTGCCCACCACGAGGGCCTGGGGATTAAACTCAGGTGGGTGGGTTTGGCAGAAAGCACCTTTACCGGCTGAGCCATCTTACTAGATCTTTCTAGCAGATAGAAAATAATCAGCTTGATGAGGTAAACTGAAGACCTTTGGCTGTGGTGCCCTGAACTAGACAGACAGGCTCTGTGTGGCAGAACATATCACAGTTGGCAGTTTGTTCCTGGAGTTGCATCTGCACTCAGCCCATCTCATCATACAAGAGGACTGACACAGGGTGAGAGGCTCTGTGGCTTGCCAGTATGCCCACACCACAGCAGCAGAGACATTCTGTCTCAGGTCTGTCAGAAGCCCAGTCTTCAAGTACTGCCCATCCTGGCCCCAGTCATACTCACTCTCCACTTATGCCATGCGTGCTTGATGATTGTGGCAGCTATGTGTAACCTTCTGATGTGTTTCCGAGTTAACCAGGACCTAAAAGCTAAGGAACAGCACAGACGTCAAAACCATCGTTAGAACCAGAGTAAAAGTATGAAATCTGTTCTTCCAGTGATACACTTTGTCAGTACAAAAGTCATTCCTGAGGGAAAGATGGCTCGGTGGTTAAGAGCACTTACTGCTCTTGCAGGACACCCAGATTTGGTTCCCAGCACCCACACGGTGGTTCATAATCTCTTTTGACTCCAAGAGATCTGATTCCCTCTTTTGGCTTCCAAGGGCACCTGCATGCATATGGTAACTCATACAGTCTTAGACTGGGAGCTCTAATTGCCAAGGGCCCGTCTCAGACTCAGTCCTCAGCAGTGCCCAAGGAAGACGTGGGATCTGGGTTATCTGTTCCTTTAAAACAGTTTGTTTGTTTGTTTGTTTGTTTGTGTGGATTTGTAGCTCTGTGGTATAGTACTTACAAAAAGACAAGTTACATATTTTTTTTTACTTGGAGACAAGGACTCTACATACCCAGGCTGGCATCAAACTTGAGATCCTCCCATCTCAGTCTCCCAAAGCTGGGCTCACAGGTGTGGACACTACACTTGGCCTTTGTGTTGGTCACACCCGACATACGGGATCAGCCCCACCTACCTGCCTGGATGAGCACGGCAGCTCGCCTCTGTTTCTCCTGCTTTTGGAGCCGGTGTCGCCTCCAGCCACACTGGATGCAACGGGCACACTGCTCCAGCATCTGGGCACGCCCACATTCCAGAAGCTCTAGCTGAGAGAAGGGGAATCCGATGAGGTGCTTGGTGCACCCCCCAGGACCCCCAGGAGGGCTATACTTGCAGCTGGCACCTGTAATTCATCCCCAGCCAGTTTACCATGGAGTCAGTCATGAAGATCTTTGTCCTGCCACAGTACAGTGGGATTTGTGTGTTCTTAGTCGGGTCACTGGGAGTGGCTGCTGTCTGAATTAAAGCTGGCAGAGCATGGAGAATGTCCTGTAGTAGAGGTTGCAGTGTGGCCTCCTTGGCACACAGAGGCTGCTCTGGGGGTAGGAGAAAAGCTTAATCAGTCCCTGCTTTCCCATAGACTCTGTAGTCTGAAGACACTGGACTCCCTAGAGCTCTTTAAGCCTTGTTCTTGTAGTTCTAGACCTACTCATTTCTTCCTTTCCCCCTCCTTTGTGTTCCCCGAAATCTTGGCTGTTTGGGAGTGTCCTGAAGCTTCCTTGGACAGGCTGGCAAGGGGAGCTGGGAGCCTGGAAAAGGGACTCCCAGGGTGCTTGGCCACTCCCTCAGCCCCACCACTTCCCACTTCCAGTCAGTCCTGTGTAGAAAAGGGAGAACACACCCAGCTGTTCGACAGCCCTCCCAGACTGGGCTCCCAGGGCTCCCTCCTGTGTGGGAGGATTTACCTGAGGGCTCAGACCACAGTTAGCTGCCTAGTGCCTCTCTGGAGACAGAGGCCACCAAAGCAGATGCTGGAGACGAGAGATGAGAGACATCCACAAAATGGACCAGTGCCCAGAGGGGCTTGGAAGAGACAGGAGAGCAAACCATGGAGAGAGGAGAGAGAAAGGGAGGGAGGGAAGGTGACACAACTCCCAAGAGGAGGAGACCTGGCTGATGGGGCCCAGAAGAGCATGGGTAGTAGGGGCACCGTGGTTGGCTGAGATTTGTCCTGTGTCTGTCCTTCCACCTGTCCCTAGCATTTCCACATTCCTAGTTATGGACAGCTACACCGTGCCAGACGACTTCTTTTTTTTTTTTTTTTAAAGATTTATTTATTTATTATATGTAAGTACACTGTAGCTGTCCTCAGATACTCCAGAAGAGGGCGCCAGATCTCCTTACGGATGGTTGTGAGCCACCATGTGGTTGCTGGGATTTGAACTCTGGACCTCTGGAAGAGCAGTCGGGTGCTCTTACCCACTGAGCCATCTCGCCAGCCCGCCAGACGACTTCTTAGTCATAGTCACAGGCTAGACTTGCCCAAGTGCTTTGGACATAACTTTCCTTGCTGCTTCCTGGGACTGGAGCTCAGGCCCTGTAGGGCCAGTCCAGACCCCTAAGATTCCCTTCTCCTATTCTTTCTTCCCACTGCCAAGGCCGGCTCACCTCCATTTTGTCTACCTCTGTGTCTGTATGGAGTCATGCTACCAACACTGATCAGTTTTGTCCCCTTATTACTCAGCTGCCCACAGCTCTGGCCTCTCCACTGGGATAGCTCCACAGCCTCACTCCCAGGACCTCCCACAGGGCCCCTAGAGCAGATGA
The DNA here is from genome assembly GCF_978045245.1 of Mus caroli. NCBI lineage: Eukaryota > Metazoa > Chordata > Mammalia > Rodentia > Muridae > Mus > Mus caroli. The sequence goes on from NW_028227268.1 coordinate 37,592,007, forward strand.
GAGCATGAGGTGGATAGAACACTGGCTCTCTCCCCTGAAGGGTGGTACCCCATCTACCCAGAAATAAAGTCCATGTTGGTTTTGTTTTCTCTGCGTGGTCCTGGCTGTCCTGGAACTCCCTCTGTAGATCATTCTGACCTTCAACTCTTAGATATCAGCCTGCCCCTGCCTCCCAAGTGCTGGGATTAATGGTGTGTGCCACCACTGCCCGGCTTCCAAGTCCATGTTTCTTGACTAGGGCCCAGCTGGCACCCCAGCCTTCCTTACCACTACTGTGTGGACTTGTTCAGATCTTCTGCTCTGTCTTAGGCCTTAGGCTTTTGTTCAGATTACCTTTGTCACATGCAGTGTTGTCACGTGGCTCTCCCATGCCCACCTCTCTCTGGCACCCGAGGAAGCTCTCTGCCTGTCTACACTGTTATCAGCTGGGGTTTATTACCCACATTATTCCAGCAACCGTAAGTCTCTGAACCCTCATCCCCAAGGACGCACAAGTAAGTCCTCAGTAACCTAGGGGTGAACAAATGACAAAAAACGGGCCCCGCTCACCAGAGGACTCTTTGGCAGGCTCCAGGCCCCCAAGGCCAGAGGATGTGCGAGGTCGGAGCCTTCTCAGTAGTTTATATCTTTCCATGAAGTTCTGGTGAGAGACCCTAGAAACCAAAGCAAGCAAAAAGAGAATGACTTTGTCAGCCAGGTCCTAGCTGGGACTGACTCAAAGCCAGCGCTGCCCTGACTATCGCCCCTGGATGAATGAGGAGGGCATGTTCTAGAGATGCCCGAGGTCACTCAGTGGGAAGCCTGCAGAGACCATTTAAAATTGAGTTTGTGGCTGGCAAGACAGCTGGACTCGGCAGATAAAAATGCCTGTTGCCAAGCCTTGCAACCCGAGTTCCATCCTGAAGACCCATACAGTGGAAGAGAACTGTGCTAAGTTGTCCTCTGACTTCCATGTGGTGTGGCGTGTCTCCCTGCTGACAGTGGGGTGCTCACACCCACTGAGGACAGATAGCATGTACCTGCACAGTTCTTAAAACTCTACTGAGGCTTGGCTCTGAAACTTTTCAAATCTGACAAAGCCCCAGGAGAATTCCTGATTCTCACTTCCTTTTTCCTTCACACTCCACCTCGGGCTTCCTCCAGACTAAACCCATTTTGGTAAACTGTCCTGATTCAACCGTCTGCCCCAGAAAGCAACAAGTTCTTTCTACAGGCTGGAAGCTGACTATTCCCTGAGCCCTCACACGAGTCTGAGGAAGCATCCAGTTCTCTCTACTGCCAACTATATCCCAGTCTGCCCCATTGCTCCTGTTTTCGCAGCTATTCTTGCCTCCTAGATGCCAGCAACAGCCTCCTCATTCATCCCTGTCCATCCTAACCCTGCACCAACCTCCAGTGAGCAGACACGGATTCTCTGAGAATACAGATACTGCCGGTCCCTTCTCACGCCGGCAGCTTCCAGTGCACGCAGGCAGCTGTCACGGCCTTGCATAGATGGCCTGCTGTGTCAGCTCCTGTTCTCTTACACTCCCTGTTGCTGCTTCTCTGTGGTCTATCCCTTGGTGGCTCACTTCCTGATAGTATTATGGCTGTTCTCTGTCCTGAGTGCCCCCAGCTGGCCCTTTCCTGTTCTCTGGGCCTGCACTGAACCAGCCCATGGATTTTCCCTGCATGCCAGCAACAAATTGTGTTTCTTTCTGAGCACCAGTTGTATTTTACACTTGTGTGTGTGTGTGTGAGTGTGTGCTTGCACATGTGGAGGCTTTGACAATGGAAAGCCTCTATCTATCTATCTATCTATCTATCTATCCATTCATCTATCTAGTTTCTTATCGAACCTGGAGCTCACTGCTTAGACAGCTGGCCAGCAGACCCATGGCATTCTGTGTCTACCTCTAGCGCTGACATTACAATGCTTGTTGCCACGCCTAGCTTTTAACTAACATGGATGCTGGAGATTCAGACTTAGGTCCCAGCAAGCTCTTTACCCACGGAGCCATTTCCTCAGACCCTTTTAAAACTTATTTTTTAAAAAAATTTTACTTTGTAAATTGAAAACTATGTATATAAGAGTTTTGCTTGCATATATGTCTGTATACCACCATGTGCATGCCTGGTGACTCTGGAGGCCAGAGGAAGGCTTCAGATGCCCTGGAACTGGAATTAATAAACATTTTTTTAGCTGCTATGTGCTTGCTGGGAATTGAACTCTAATCTTTCTGAGAGCAGCCAGTGTGCTTAACCCTGTACCATCTCTCTCTAGCCCCAGACCCTTAAAAACAAAAAGATTTATTTTTATTCTATTTAAGTGTGTGTGTGTGTGTAGTGAGTGGGAGGGTGTGGGCGGGTGGGTATGTGCCTGTAAGTGCAGACACCCATGAAGGCCTGAGGGATTGGATCACCCTGGAGCTGGACTGACAGGCAGCTGTAATGTGCCCTGTGTGGCTGCTGGGAACCAGGTCCTCTGCAAGAGTACTATGTACTGTGTACTCCGAACCTCAGAGTCATCAACCTCTCTAGCACCCACCCAGCCATTTTGTTGATTTTTGAATCATTCTTAGGTGATTCTCTAAGGTCTCACTCTAGCTCAGCCTCAAACTCACTACATAGCCCAGGCTTGCCTTAATGTTGATCTCCCTGTCTCATTGTCTCTAGTGCTGGGCTCATAGGTGTGTGCTACTGTGTCAGGCTCATACTTGATTTTCTTGTTTCCATAGGAATGTAGGCCCTACCGGGGCAGAGACTCCACACTGAGTGACAGAATAAATGTAAAGGTGCTATCCCTTGCCTTCCCGGTGCCCACCTCCCTCTGTCTGGCCCAAGTTCTGAGTGCCACCAGGCTTTGGCCCTACAGCAATGTGGCTTACTTACCGGATGGGAAAGCCAGCAGCACTGATGTGAATGGTTTCCACAAGGCCACAGGCCTCTAACTGGTTCAGGACCTATAAGGGTGGGGAGAGAAAGTAAGTACCTACAGGCCAGAAATGTCGTTTGTATCTCTGGTCCTGACCTTTATTTAATGACAAGCAGAATTGGCTGATGGAGATGTCTGTCTCTGTGGGATCATGAGAAACCGAGGGGTCCTGACAATCTCCTGCTAGAAGTCCTGGTGGAGCTGCAAAGGTCCTGCCCAGTACCTGGCTCCTCATATAGCTAAGGCCTGCAAAAACATACAGGCTTGGCTCTGTCTCTCACCTCTCCAGGGCTGACACTGATTCACAATACAGAACTGCCTATTCTCTTCCTGCATCAGAGTTGCTCAAGCAAAGAAGGCCGTTTTGTGAAGATTCTTACGTGATTTGAACCCAAACTGTGCACACAGCCCAGTTATCTTTGGCTACACAGCCACACTTAGCAGGTGACTGTGGGACATTCTTCAGTGCTGTCCAGAACTCACATATCATCTGTATTCCCTCAGAGCCTGAAACCCTGAGGAATGATTTTATGTAGACTGGAAAATGAGATTGACAGTCCAGAGATAGCCATACTTCATAGACTGTATAGATGTTGAACAAATCACAAAACACCCATTGCCCTGAGCAGTTTCAAGTCTCCTGTCAGGGTTGGCTAGGTGAGCAGGGAGCAAGATGCTCTAGTGTCCCCATGTGGCACCTTGGTCAGGCTTTGGTGGAGTGTACAGAGCATACAGCCACTCATGATTGCCCTGCCAGAGCAGGGAAATAAGCCACCCCCTTTTTATTTGTTTTTTCAAGACAGGGTTTCTCTGTGTGTCCTTGGCTGGCCTCGAACTCAGAAATCTGCCTGCCTCTGCCTCCCGAGTGCTGGGATTAAAGGCGTGCGCCACCACTGCCCGGCCAAAATAAGCTCTTCTTAACATCAGGCCCAGCCCAAGAGACTGCCAGTGACCATCCCATCTGGAGATGCTCTCCTCCGTATTCTTGGTGCTAGGTAGCTGTAGCTCAGGGTCAGTTACCTCTTCTTGGAGGAAACTCTGTGGCTGACTCTGGCTGTTGGGCTTGATGCAGCGAATGTAGTGGGGTGTTGTATTATGTAGGACCTGCAGGAGCTGTTCCAGTGAGGCCTGAAGACACAGAAATCGGGTTAGGCAGGATTGGGGCAGCTCAGGGGCCTAAGCTGGATGCTGGCTGTGAGTGTGTTGTGTCTTTGGAGGACCTCCCAGCCTTGAGATCAGGCTCACATATACCCTGGGATTACTCCAAGTTTTTAAAGAGCATGCGCAAAGCACTTGGTAACCACCCCTTACTTCTCACCTTTCTCTTACTGACTGAGCCTCTGGTCTGGGGCTTTTCCCTTTCCTCTCTTCCTCGGGATTATTTTCCTACAGATCAGCTTCACGCCACCCCTGCGGTTCCATTATTAAGCCTTCCCTCTGTGCCAGAGGGATGAGACTCAGACGTTGCTTATGTCACAGCTCGTCAGCAGAGGCTGGGAGTCCCTACCATCCTCATACCCAGTGATGTCTTGTCTGTCCCCTCCTGTCTTTTACACTGAAGCATAAGCTTGATGAGACAGGGACGATTTCTGCACGGCACATCACTGCTCCCCAGTAAACAGCCCCAGTTTTGAGGGGCTCTCAGTAGACAGTTGTATTGAGCACTTCATGTCAGCACAACTAGACCCACCTTGAACTTGGACACCACAGTCAATGCAGGAGCCCGGCTCTGGCCAGACAGCTCTTCCTGGGTCTTCTCTTCAGGGTTGGCAGGAAACAGCATCGTGAGCAGGGGGTCTTGGGATTGCTGCAGGAGCTCAGTCAGCTCAGGGGGAACAGGGTCCTATCGGAAAGGGCGGCAGACAGAGAGGTGAGCTGCTTCCTAGTGCTGGCCACCCCCTCTCCTCAAGTACAGGGCTCCTGGGGAGGGCAGGCTGGAATCCCAAGAAGACTGGGTCTGCGTGCCAAGAGGAGCCATGTGTAACATGGACCACTTCCAGGCAGCTCAGGATGGATTAGCAAAGATCCTAGGCAGGGCTCAAGAGAGTGAGCCTGGATTTTGAGGGAAGGAAACTGAGGAGAAAGTAGATGCCCTACAGGAACTACTTTGTACATGCAGCAGTGACTCAGCTTCCTTATCCGGTAGCTCTATGCTGTGGCCCAGGCTCACCTTGTTCTTTTCCACCAGGCCAGCTGTGTGGTACCGTACAGGTCCCGCGAAATGCACAACCACGAAGCTGGGCTCCCGGCTGAGCTTGTTATGGCCCAGGCAGGGCCGTCCTGCCAGCGTGCTCTCGATGCGCGTCTGTAGTTGTGCTGCACTGCTTGGCCGGTTAAGGCGGCATTCCTGTGGGATGGGAGTAGGCAGTCATCACAGTGTTGAGGTCTTCACACACATGCAGCATCCTCAGTGTCTGGACCCACGGTAGCAGAGTTGTAACATAAGCATTATAGCAACTCCAGGGAGAGTCCGGGGATTAGCACACTTATTTGTAGATGGGGGAGAGAGGCGGACAAAAGAGCACACAAAATAATCACCAAGGCACCAGAAAAGCCCAGAGACCGGCTCTGTTGGCCGGCTCACTGGCCTAAGCACCTTACCTCATTTATGAGGGAACAGATGCTGATGGGGCTCCCTTCAAGGAGATCTAAGCAGGTCTGGTTGTCCTGGTAGTTGACAAATGACCACTCCAGGCCCTCAACTTCGTACTCCTCCTAGAGATGGAGCAGGGATGGGAGAAAGCAAGTTCCAGAGGAGCATTAAGGAACAGAGAATATTAAAACAGTTTCTGAGCCGGGCAGTGGTGACGCATGCCTTTAATCCCAGCACTCGGGAGGCAGAGGCAGGCGGATTTCTGAGTTCGAGGCCAGCCTGGTCTACAGAGTGAGTTCCAGGACAGCCAGGGCTATACAGAGAAACCCTGTCTCGGAAAACCAAAAAAAAAAAAAAACAGTTTCTGACATAGTTATTATTTCTCAATTCATAAAACAAGGAACAAAGGTGCCTCCGGAAGGCTGCCTTGCCTTGCCCTATCCCTCACCTGCTGGGCCCTGAGGTAGTGAGCCACGAAGTGCTGCTGTAGCTTCTCATTGGCATAGTTGATGCACAGCTGTTCCAAACTGTTTTTAGGAAATGACTCAAACCCATACACATCTAGCAGACCTGGGAAGAGAGGAGAGAACCATGGGGCTACTACACAGTGGTAGAGATGACAAGGACAGGAGCCCAAGTGGCTGCACCCTTGTGGAGGCCTCAATCAGCCTTGGGATGAGGTTGAGTGATGACAGTCTCCTGCTCCCATAACCCACCTATGTAGGCCCCAGGACCTCTTCCCTTGCTTCATACTACATCAGAGCAAGCAGAAAGTCACACATCTGAATGAAGGGCGGCTCAGGCATCAGCCCACCTTCAAGTCTGAATCCTCTGGTCCCAACAGGTTCCCCCTTGAGGCTACTGGGTCCTGTTTTTTTGTGTGATACAGCGAATGTCCTCTGTATCGACCTTGTTCAGAGGACCTTATTTCACCAGCCCAGCTGATGCCCCTTTTTAAGCGAACTGTGTTGGCATCTCTAGGCTTTTAATTTTAATTAATTCCCTATTTGATTCACCCAACCCAACGTACAACAATGCTGCCCTCAACTGTGCCCCTGACTACCTTCCTGGGACTAGGAGAAAAAGGACCATCAGGGATAAGGCGTAAACTGGTCTGTCTAGAGAGCCATGGATGGACATATCTGTGAGCAATCAAACGTAGAAATATCACCAAACTCTTGGATGAATGGATGGGGACACTAGCAGAGAGAGGGAAGGAGCTGCTCCCAGGCACCCACGTGATCCAGGGACCCTTCCTCCACCCTGGGTCCAACGGCTTATTTTCTGGAGGGTTCCCTGCTACCTATGAAGGCAGTCCATGATTTGGAGTCTGCACAGATGCTGCTGTTGATCACAGACACCAGCCAGTCGAACAGCCTGTTGGTGAGAAAGAGTAAGATGTGTTAAAACTGCCCTCCCAGGAAGGATGCCACGTGCTAAAAGGTCCTGAGTTCTGAACCTACCAGGCCAAAGGCTAAATCCTCTTGTTCCTGGCTTATGCAATCTTGACCTACAGCAGAGGCAGGGTCTGGGCATATATTTCTAGGTATACACAGATCTAACCTGTTCTAGCAGGACAGGACAGCTAGGCTCCCAGGTCAGGCAGGGTATGGGTCTGCATTAGTCACACGACCCATCGCCAGCTAACTCCATGACTAGAAGATACTGGCAGGCCCCAGTTGCATTTGTGTAAGCTGAGTACACTGAGTTCCCCAGGAAGACTTCAGGAGCTGCCACCTCCTCCCCAGCCCTAACATGTGTGTGTGAGTAAATCACAAGGCAATGGCATTCCCTATTGCAGCTGTCGCTAGTCCCGAGAAAATGACACTTCTATACAAGGTGGCACTGAGCACAAAACTGTTCAAAGGACGTCTTCCCTGCACACTGCCTTCCCCTGCCCCATTGTGGAAACAGGGCCTACATAGAGACTCTGGTATGGAACGAACAGCCCCTACTTCAGCCTAAAATATGCTGGGCTTAGAGGTGGCCACTACGCCTAATTTCTCTTTAAGTAATTATTCTCCAACTGGTTTAATTCAGTAGACTTTTTTTTTTTCAACAGGGGTTCAAACTTTCATGCAAGATACTTAAAGTAAAAGCCGGGCGTGGTGGCGCACGCCTTTAATCCCAGCACTCGGGAGGCAGAGGCAGGCGGATTTCTGAGTTCGAGGTCAGCCTGGTCTACAAAGTGAGTTCCAGGACAGCCAGGGCTGTATAGAGAAACCCTGTCTCAAAAAACCAAAAAAAAAAAAAAAAAAAAAAAAAAAAGATACTTAAAGTAAGTAGACTATTGTAACATGGCGGCTTCCATGTGGACTATTGTAACATGACAGCTGCCATGTGTAAATGCTCTTTAGCTAGAAGAGCTCTCTATCTGTAACTTTCCATTGTGCAGTAACTTGTAGAGTTACTTAAAAAATCTTAAAAATCTTTTGGCTGTTGGGTGTAATGTACACACCTTTAATTACAGCACTGACATTAAGTTCCAGGCCAGCCAGAGTCATACAGTAAGACCCTGTCTTAAAATAACTCGAACTACAAAAATTCCACAACTTCTGACCTAAAACCTGCTTTGAGGCAGAAGTATCTGTCTCTAGTTGACAAGGGCTTAGGAAGACCTCAGATTCTTGGCTCTGAACGGGGTTGTCCAAGATTTCACATACTCCTATCTAAACACCGGCCACAGTAATCTCAGGGGAGTCTGAGCCTCTCATAGCCTTTACAAGGTACTCTGAAGGTTCTCAAAACTCAACATAAGACAGTGTTTGACCACATAGCCAGAGGATGTCATGTTCCAAGAAAGGTGAGGACCCACCTTCCCTGCCATGCTGGGCTCCTTCCTGCCTGTTGTGTATTCTGGTGACGGGACTGTTGAGCTGAGCTTCTGGCTAGGACCCCTCTCTAATTCCCCAGATGAATGACCTAAGGTCCCAGGGTACAGGTGACAGAGAAGCCTATATACTACTCAACAGTCTCAACCTCCAGCTGTAAAGGTGGAGAGCACCTTTGGAGCAACTTCTCCATTCAATAGAGGCACAGAGGCCAAAGGCAGGGTTTAGGGCAAACCTGGGAGTTATGCCCTGAATCTCCTGGGAGCCCAGCAACTGGTCTGCGTTCTCCAGCTTCCACTATCTTGGACCTGTATCTATTGTCTCACAATGTTTGGTCCAACCCTACACAGGCTACGGGGAAGTGAAGGCCCAGAGTGAGTCACTCACCGTGCATAGATCAGTTTGGCCAGACAGTCTCTGCGTGTGTCACACTCGGCTCGGGAGCAGGGCTTCTGGAACACCTGCTGCTGCCTGCCTGCCTTGATGGTTCGAATCTGCATACTCTCCAGCAGCATTTTTTCTGGGAGCTGCAGCAGCAAGGCTGAGGTCCTCACAGAGACTGGGGGAGAAAGGAGGGCCCTCCTTAGGCAAACACTGGAACTGAGTGGGTGAAGAGGCTTGCCCAAGGCCTCCTTACGTGGCAGAGGCAGGACTTGAAGTCACAGTGTTAGAATTGGACAAATCACTTTCCAAGCCACCTGACTCTGATTGTTGAAGACAACATTGCTGGCTTCATCAGAGGCTGTGGAGTAAATTATCCATGGTGGGCCTTACAGCAGATGGTTTAGTCAAGGGCGCTACACTGAAAAGTTCACCCTTCAATTTCCCACCACATTCCACAACAGCTAGCCATTCCTGCCAGGCGCATTATTCCCCCATCCTCTTCTCTCACCCTTGGTATCATCCATCACTTGGCAGGGCAGGGCTTCATCCTCTGAGTCAACAAAATGGACATTGCCAAGGTGCAGCAGTCCAGCTAGGACCTGAAGGGCAGAAGGGATGGTCAGGAGGCAGGAGCTTGGCCTGACCAAGAAGATGAGTCCTCATGCTGATGTCACAACAACAGAAGGGAGCTCCTGATGACTGCCCCTTTGGCTGTCTCTGTCAGACAAGATTTCGTATGGTAGAGATCCCAACACAATCTCTACAACATTCTGTGGGCACATGCCATGAGGATGCCCATAGCAGAGATAGGAGGTTAATGTCCAGCCTAGGAGAGAGGTGAGATTAGCGACTAGGCAGCAGGACTTCAGATACCTTCCAGAGCAACCAGCAAGGCCTGCCTCCATCCATCGTCTGTCCCACTGCTCACTTCACAATGGTCTGCCTGGGAGTACCGCTCCTGTTACGGGCCAGGGCATTTCTGCCGGGTGAGGCTTAGCCATGGTTTCCTGGGCCCTTTCTCAGCATTACTGGGCTGTGATAATTCAGCCTAGGGGGCTGTGATCCTGGTCTCTGCAGTAGGTGCCACCCTTCTGCCCGTGCCTTCAATGACCTATATGGGTAACTTCAAGCCTTGGAAGGACCAGTAACCTTGGAGCCCCTGGACCTCATAGTAAGAGAACAGAGCCTCTCCTGCCATTACTGTCTGGCCCCAAGACAGATCATCTCTATGTGCTACTGGCCTTTTGGTCCCAAACTACCAGGGCAGCATGGCTGTGGCATAATGTCATAACATCTTCAGTGGAATGGATGAGTCCTGCTGATCATGGTGTCTTCCCTGCCACGTAAATACGTCATAACATCTTCAAACCAGCACTAATGCGTAGACTCCTAGTGTCCACTTCCTCTGGCTGGTCTCCATGTACTGCCCTTCTGCACAAACACTTATCTCAGTGTCCATATTGGGTGAGGCACCTTAGCTTCCTAAACACCATGTGGAGGCCATCAATATCCCCATTTTCCTGCAGTGGCTTCCTTGTCCCTGTTCCCATCTTGTTGCTCTAGGGCATGAGGAAGAGGGGGAAGCAGTTGGCCTTCAGCAAAGGCAGATGAGGCTAGCTCTCTGGGTTCCCAGAGGAAGAGGGAGGCAGAGGATGGGTTGGGGAACAGGAAGAGGTGGGCATTCGGAATAACAACTCCTGAAACCAACTTTGTCTCTTTGTGGTGTCTTCGGTTTCTCTACTTCAGATTTTCTCAAGTATAAAATGGAAAAAAATCTTTATGCACAAGAGACTTGATAAAACCAAGTGAGCTAAGAGATGTGAATATAATTTCTAAGCTTTCAAGTGTTAAACAGAAAAAGGTGATTTCTCTATTCTCGTCATGGTAATAAAACCTGCCCCAAAGTGCTTGTGTTCTGGGCTTGCGAGTCACTGCACCATGTTCATTACTCAAGGACTACATGACGTGTCACTGACCCTATGGCCCAGTCCAGTCCAGCACACGTCTCCAGGCTCCCCACAGAGTGGCAGCCAGCTCCTTGGATATGGTCCAATAGGGCCTGAAGTCCTAGGCACTCATGGAAAGAGGGTTCCAAGTCCAGGGACAATCCATGAGAAGGGCTACCATCACCTCTAAGTGTAAGTAGCATGGCTTTTCTTCTGACCTTAAAGATGTTGTTCTGGGTGGGGGTGTCGATGCCCAGATGGAGCATGGCCTCTCTGGTCACCTCGAAACAATCCTCTGAAAAGAATCCATGTCACAGCCCAGTGGTCAGCAGGGTGAGTGGGGGACAGGAGACAGGCCCTGGGCAGAATGGGTAGGGCTTTGGGGCAGTCTGGGGAGGCTCCTCCTACCTTCCAAACTGCTTTCTGGATTGGGTAGCCAGGAGAAGGCAGTTCCCTCAGGGAGGTGCCATTGGAGCCTTTCATCCTCGGTGGCTCCTTTGCAAATCTGTGGGAAGGGGTGGACAGGAGGCTGAGTTGGGGGTGGGAGGCCCTGCAAGCCTGGGGTTAGAATGAGGAGCAAGAAATGTCAGCAACTGAAAGGCTGAGTGCAGAGCATGGGGAAAAGGAACGTCTCTGTCTGGGATGTCTCCAGCCTCACTGAAACAACCATCTTCCCGGAAAACTGGTGGTCTGATGCAGAATACCTGACTCTTGCAGGGGAGTCCTTATCTCGATTAGAGAGGTATCTCTCCTTGCCAAAAGAAGCTGCCTCTGGGTGCGAGGAGCTCTACCAACGCCCCGGAAAAGCCCAGTCCTGGGAAGGGACAATTCCAGAGCAGCCCTCACGCTGTTGAGGGAAAGTGTCCACTCTAAAGTGCCCTCAGTCTACTGTGGGTAATGTAACTTCTATTTAGAAGACAGAGCCCTGCTCAAGGACCTTCTGGTCTGATGGAGGCAGGAAACCTCTGTGCCCAAACTGTGCCTGGTGAGCAGCTCTGCTTGAGAGCAGGCCAAGGGGCCAGGGATAGAGCGTGCTAGGGTAGAGGGACAAGCCACCCAGCCTTGCCTGAAGCACAGTGCATTTCATCTGACACAGACCTGGTAGAAGATGTGAAAGTTCCTCTCACTGGAGGCCTGACAGGCCACACGGGTTTTCTCTAGGAGGTAGGTCTGGACTGCAGCTCCTGTCATCTGCTGGGCTCTGGCACAACACACAGAAGCAGAGCCTGGTATCATTATCCCTCATTCCACAGCCATTAGCAATAGCTGTACACCAGACTGCCACCAGGCAAATCCCTTCCAAGCTTTTCTTGGGTAGGGAACATTCAGAATGTCCTTGGAAAGCCAGGTGTAGTGGCCAGGAAAAGCAGGAGTTCAAGGTTAACCTGGGCTATACGAAACTCTTGTCTCAAACAAGACTCAGAATGTCTTTGAGTGTTCTGGGACATTCTCTTGCATGGTGGTCACCTCTGTGAGCTGATGCCCTAGCTTCTATCCTAAAGAGGCATTTAACAAAGAAGTTTGTGAGCACAGAGCCCATGAGAACACTATAGTTCCAGGTCACAGCAGCTATGACTTTCTAGGTTAAAACCAGGCCACCTCCAGAGTTTACTGAGCTTGAGAAGCCCATAGATACAGCGTATAAGCTAAGGACAGCTTTGCCTACGGGGGTGACCCAGGCTGGTGACTGCCCGGCTCCGTCCAATCCCCGCCTCTGCTGCCCCGTTTGCTGCCCCAGCCTCTGCTGCCCCGTTTGCTGAGCGGCGGTCGCCCTTACCTGTTGAGTTGGAGCTGAATGAACTTCCCGAAGCGGCTGCTGTTGCTGTTCCTCAGTGTGCACGCATTCCCTAGAGACCACACCCGGGTTTACACCCACTCTCCTGGCTTGCACAACTTTCATAAGCTGCTGTGGGTGTGCCCCTGTCTCTACAGGCCCTGTCACCTAAAGGCCCCTTTGCTGATTTTTCTGTCGTGGGGGTCAAGATTATGGAATGGGCACGTGGGCTTTGGCAACTGGGTTCTGGACCAGGACCAGGAAACAAGCCTAGCTAATCAGGGCTGCTTTCTTCTTCTATGTGTGAGTGTTTTGTCTGCATTCATGTATGTGTGCCACATCCGTGCCTAGTACCCGCAAGAGGTCAGAAGAGGTGGACAATCCCTTGGAACTGGAATTATGGGATGGGGTTATGGGAGGTGTGAGCCATCATGTGGATTCTGGGAACTGAACTCAGATCTTCTACGAGAGCAATAAATGCTTTGAACCACTGAGTTCTCTCTTCAGCCCCAGTCAAGGAAGAGGTGAAAGCAAGCGCTTCCTACAGGTTTTAGACAGACACAGCATGTGGACACTAAAAGGTACGCCACCGTAAGCCAGGTGTCACTGCATAATCCTTTAATCAGAGCTGGAGGCTGACAGATCCGTGAGTGTGAGGACAGCCTGGTCTTCATGAGTTCCAGGACAGCCAGAGCTAGATAGGGGGAACTGTCTGGGGGGTGGGGGGAGACAACAAACCAAAAACTCACAAAATCCCAAACAAACCAAAACAACCCCCTTCCCTAAAAACAACAAAAACAAAAAAGGAAAATACCTCCCAAACAACACCCCCACAAAAGCTATGCCACCTTTGACAAACTCCCTTCTTTTGGCCCGTGAGGAAACTCAGCGGAAAGACAAGCCTTTGACTAGATGAGCAAAGGCACTTTCTGTGCAGCTGTTTTAGATGCGCCAGATGGTGCCTGGTCTATCTAGAAAAGGGGTCTCGCAGATGCCAGGCTCTAGCACCAAGCTTCTCCCCATACGGTAGCACCTTTAACACAGAAGCTGAGGGAATCTGGGAAGAGGTTAGCACCTAGGTAGTTAAAGAGTCTCAGAGGAGATGGCACCAGAGGGCAGTGCAAGGACCCTGAGCTCACCAAAAGCTTCCATGACAGGGTTGGAGTTCAGAATCCGCTGTTCAATCCTCTCTGCAATCTTATGGTTCTCACAGGAAGTAGGTGAGGCAGCCACCACCGCATAGAACTTCATCAGGCATCGGGATGTCCATGTCTGTAGAAAAGCAGCCATGCGGGTAGAGTCCTGGTTCTTATTCCCTCCCACGACAGGGCCCGAGAGAGATGCCCACCACAGCGTTCATCCATCAAATGCTGCCTGCACAAATGCATGGATGCTGAGTTCAGCTGTGCCTTGGGCAAGGCACTTCCTGCCTGTGAAGAGGGGGTGCACACCTCTGCTTCTCTCAGCTCAGAAGATGCTCTAAGGAAAGAGGCTGGAGTGCATGGGCGACACCCTCCCCACTCCGCCAGCCGAGACCTGGTAGGCTACCCGCCATCTCTGAGGCCTCAGAGCTGTCACTGATTCTTTCATAGGAGGCTTGTGTGCATTTGCTTATGGACCCTGGAGATGCTGGGCTTATATCTATCTTTATTTATTTCTCATATCTAGTTTATGTATCTACTTTTGTCCTATTTATTTATGTTTGGGACAGGATTTCACTATGTAGTCCTTTCTAGCCTGGAACATTCTTTGTAGATCAGGCTGGTCTTGAGATCACAGAAATCTTCCCGCTCAAAGGCTTACAACTCCATGCCAAGCTACATCTATTTCCCTACTCCCAATACCAGGTTTCTCTGTGTAGCCTTGGATGTCCAAGAACTCCCTTTGTAGACCAGGCTGGCCTGGGACTCGGGAGATTGAGTGCCTCTGCCTCCTGAGTGCTGGGATTAAAGGTGTATGCTACCACTGCCCAGGGGCTACATCTATTTTTTTAACTGATGAAACAAACAGAAAAATGATACAAAAAAGCCAAACCTAGACATTTTAAACTTTATTCTCACAAAACCTACTATTGGCTGAGCATGTGGCATGTGAATCTAATCCCAGTCCTCCAGAAGCAAAGTCAGGAGGACCTCTGTGAGGGCCAGCCTGGTCTACACAGTGAATTCCAGGTCAGCCAGGGCTATCCAGAGACTCTGATTCAAAACAACAACAAAAAATAAACAAAAACAACCTACTAAATGACCATGCTCTATTTTAAAGTCAATCTAATAAAATTTATACTCCTTGGTTTTGATCAGCCAAAATGAGATATAGCTACTTAAACTTCTAATACTTTGTCCTTTAGTCTCTTTAGAGGTTATAAATGTACACTATATTAGAAGAATAGAGTTGGATCTTTCCACGTTGACTTTCTGTCCTATAAATAACTTTGATAAATTACTCTACAGCTTTCCCTGATTTTTTTTTGAGACAAGCTCTTATGGTTCAGGCTGGACTTGAGCTCCTAACAACCCATCCCACCTCTTCTCTTATCAAATTCTTTAGGGTGGAGGTGTTCACTTTCTTCTATTTTCTGTCAGACTTTGAGGGTTTGTAGCATTTCTTCTTTTAATGCTTGGCAGAATTCATAAGTGACGCTATCTGGGGCTGGCACTTTCTTTGCAAGAATAATATCAATTTTAACTTTTTTTTTTTTTTTTTTTTTCTAAAAAGAAAGACTTGCCCGGTGGTGGTGGCACACACCTTTAATCCCAGCGCTTGGGAGGCAGAGGCAGGTGGATTTCTGAGTTCGAGGCCAGCCTGGTCTACAGAGTGAGTTCCAGGACAGCCAGGGCTACACAGAGAAACCCTGTCTCGAAAAACTAAAAAAAAGAAAGAAAGAAAGACTTAGTTTATCTAATTTTATGTGTCTATGTGTATGTATGTGCATCATGAAGGTGCAGACTTTATCCACCTTTTTTAAAGGCTGTGTTTGCTGAGTATGTGGCTCAGTGGTAGAACATTTGCCTTTCATATACCTGGTCTGTAACTCAAAACTCACACTGCAAAACAAAATCCTTGGAATCCATTTGGTTTTTATACTGTTTTTGTTTCCTAGCGTATTATTTTCACCGTCTTTCTTCTGCTGACTTTGGATTTGATTAGTATTTAACTTTGATGGAACTAAGGAATGAATTCAAGGCCTTGTGAATGCCAGACAGGTAGTCTACCCTCAGCTATGCCCTAGAACACTATGCAAGCAAGCTTAGTTCTGCATTGCTTCTGTACTTGGGGCTGAAGGCAGGTAACTGATTTTTCCCTTTTGTTTAAGGTATTATGTGGACTGAAATATTGTCTCCAATTAATAGGTAATAATAGGGGGACCCTATCCCCCATTCTGACTACCTGGAAGTAGGTCTTTTTTAAGGTTATATTTTAGGTTTTAATTTTATTGCATTGTGTTTACAGGTGTTTTGGTTGCAGGTATGTCTGGTGCCCATAGAGGCCAGAAGAGGGCTAGACTATGCAAGTGAGTTCAAGGCCATCTGGTCAACTTACTGAGACCTTGCCTCAAAAATAAAACATAAAGTAAGGTCTGGGGATGTATCATAGTTCGTTGGTAGCATGCCTGCATAGCACATTCAGGGTCCCAGATTTAATCTCCTGTACAGCAAACATACAAACAAAGGGCCAATAAGATTGCTCAACAGGTCAAGGTTCTCAATGCCGCGCCTGATGACCCGAGTTCTATGTCTCAGATACACATGCGGAAGAGAGAACTGACTCCCAAGAACTTTCCTCTGACCTCTACACATGTGCTGTGCACAAGGACCACCCCACCCACAACTAATTAAATGTTAAAAAATAAAAACAGAAAGCAGGCCCAGCCCATGGCCATAATGGCTACTCAGTGAAGGGTAACTGAGTTCTGCTTGTGTTGGTTGTTGGCCAGGTTCTCCCCAGTCCTAGAGTACTCTGACATCAGTGTAGGCTAAAGGGGCTTATAGTCCAAAGAATCCCTCATAAAGTGCCATGGGAAGGGAGAGGCAGCTGGGCGAGGCCTGAGTTGACCGTTTCCTCTCACTAGCTGTAGAAATCCTTGTTTATGCAACCCCTATCTCTCCTGCTGAGGTCCCATCTATAAGGCCCTCTGGCCATGCCAGGAGCTGCTTCTCATACACGGCCCTTGACGTTACCAATGTCACCGACAACCCCAGCAGGGTTCGTAAAAAGTTTTTTTTTTTTTTATAAATAGCATAATTATTTTTTATTTTATGTGTATGGTTGTTTGCCTGAATGTATGTCTGCAACACCTCTGTGCAGGGCCCACAGAGGTCAGAAGGGAGCATCAGATCTTCTAGAACTAGTTTCGGATGCTTATTAACCACCACATAGTTGCTGGGAATTGAACCTGATCCTCTAAGAGTAACAAGATAAAGCGTCTCACTACCTGCTCCAGGCTGCTGTGTGATCTTCCCACATCACTTCGGAAATCCTGCCATTACAGGTGTGTGTCGCCATGTCACAAGGCAGAGGTTCCTTCACGCTCACACAGAAGTCCCATGTTGGTGCTCTTCCATGTCACAAGTGAACTGACTGAGGCCTTTGATGTTAGGAGCCTTTCTGAGGTACTCTAAGTGTTGAGCCACTACGCGGGACTCCCTGACCGCTGTTTCTAAAGATTCTAGAGAGATTCTAGCGAGAGGGTGAAGTTGTGAGGGGAAAGTACCTCACCAGGGTGGCAGCAGAGCTAGCAGTGGAGGCTGCCCTGGAGCCCTATCTTCTGACTTCTGGTATGGTGCTTTCTGACCCCCGCACACAGACTCCCTATCTGTGAGTGACTTGGCGGCCAATGACGACGACACAGGCAGTGGCCCTTGCCTTCCTGCTTACCGAGCTAGGTTGAGGGGCTGGATCAAAAGCTGG
Source organism: Mus caroli (assembly GCF_978045245.1). NCBI lineage: Eukaryota > Metazoa > Chordata > Mammalia > Rodentia > Muridae > Mus > Mus caroli. Next base: position 37,609,357 of record NW_028227268.1, read on the forward strand.
CACTCTTACCTTCCCGGCTCCACTCTCTCCACTGACCACGATGGACTGGTTGACCGGCTCAATCAGGCTCTTGACATTCCTATAGGTCTGTTCACCCACTGTGAAGATGTGGGGTTTCAATTTCTGGAATATCAAAGTCACATGAGTACTGGTTTTCAAGAGTGAGCGATTCAATGACAGCCTAGACTGGAAGGCTACCAGGAGTGGTGCTAGCATCCTTCCTTCAAAAATACCTGCCCAGACGCCATGAAGTTAGGCCCAATTGCAAAACACCTATGGCTGATTCATCCACTAAGCTTCTCTCAGCATGGATGTAGCTAGCTTCCAGCACTCTGTGACCTTATGCTCTCGTCTGATTTTATTTCTTAAATTAAAAAAAAAAATTATCTTATGTGTATGGGTGTTTTGTTGCATGTATGTCTGTACCACATATCTGGCCCTTCGAGGCCAGAATTTGATGTCAGATTCCTTGGGACTGGAGTTAAAGATAGCTGTGAACCATCACACTTGTGTTAGGAATTGAACCCTAATTCTCAGAGAGAGCAGAAAGTGCTTTTTTTTTAAGATTTTTTTTTTTTAAGATTTATTTATTTATGTATGTGAGTACACTGTAGACACACTTCATACACACCAGAAGGGGCATCAGATCCCATTACAGATGGTTGTGAGCCACCATGTGGTTGCTGGGATTTGAACTCAGGATCTCTAGAAGAACAGCCAATGTTCCTAACCACTGAGCCCTCTCCCCCCACATCCCACTAAGGATGGACAGGCTTCCCTGTAGTCCGGGTGACCTGGGTCTTGCTCTGTAGCTGAGAGCAAGGAATGAGCCTCTGGTCCTGCTGCTTCTCCCTCCCGAGAGCTGCTCTACCTGGTTTGACAGTCCTGGCGATGGAACTCAGAGCTCTGTATGCTGGGGGAGCACCTGAGCAGCAGAGCTACCTCTACATTTTCCTTGAATAGTCTGGCTCTGCTGCCTATTTATTTTATAATTTTGAAAAAATTCTTTTAACTTACTGTCTGTATTAGGATTTCTATGGCTGTAAGGAAACACTGTGACCAAAGCAACTTGGGGTGAAAGGGTTTATTGTGCTCACACTTCTAGATCAGAGTTCAACTTTGAAGGCAGTCAGAGCAGGAACTCAAGGAGGGGAAAAAACCTCAGGGTTCTTGCAGAGGCCATAAAGGAGTGCTTGCTCATACTGCTTTTTATAGCATCCAGGACCATCCAGGACCACAATTGGCTGGGCTCTCCCACATCAATCACTAATTAAGAAAACGCCATACAGGTTTGCCCACAGTACAGTCTTATGGAGGCATTTTCTCTGTGGAGGTTCCCACCTCTGAGGCGACCCCAGCTGCTTGTGCCAGGCTGACATAAGTTAGACAGCAGACTGCCCAAGAATTAGCAGGCTAACCTAAAGATGAGCTATGTGAGGCTCAGAGGCATTAATAATATAACCTGCCACAGACCTCAGCACGTAAGGACGTCTGTGGGATTTCTTCTTTCAACAAATACTGCCCTTAACGTGCTGGCTGACATCCAGCGGGCAGTGTGGAAAAGCGGAACCATGATTTGCCTTTGAGGAGTGGGTAGATAGTGTGTCAGACCAGGTGGGCTCTCAGGATCGACTTCTTTGCACTGCACTTGGATTCTTACATAAACTGCAGGGCAGTGCCCTCTGCCCCATGCCTCACCAGCCTAGCCAGCTGAGAGCTGTCTGTCTGTCTTTAACTGACCTTGCTGCAGCTGCCTAGTAACTGGACTGTTAAGATGCCTCAAGTGCTCTCTGTTTCTTTCACTTTTATCATTCCCCTGGCAGATTCTGTCCCAAGGCCCACCTCCACACGGAGTAAATTCTGCTCGCTGTGGGAGTTCTGCCCAGTGTAGTCATCTTCAACCCTTTACCAATTACCTCACCCCAGGCTTTCTCCAGCCAGCCAGCTGGTTCTTGCCTCCTCCTGAACACATGTCCATTCGCAGCCTACACCACTGCCTCCCATCCCTCAAATAATTTATTCTCAGTATAGAAGAACATGTGCTGACTGTTCAAAGACAACCCTTTTTATATGTACTTTTATTCTTTTCTAAAAAGATAGCTAAGGACACAATTATACCTGAAGGTCCTTCGTAATAGTAGTCGAAGAAGTAGTAATAATAATAATAATAAATCCTTTGTTTTATGTTTCTATTATAGGTTTCAGTCCTGATTTACTATTTGTCTTCCACGTTGTACCTTAGTTATGTGTCCAAATTTCTGAGAGTTCTTGTTGAGCTAGGACATGGCACCAATGGGGATGGAGAGTCTGCAGGGAGGCTTAGACGGAAGCCTGGGAGCCTTACCTGAGGCTGAGGTGCAGCATGGTACTCTTGCATCAGCTCTGGTGCATAGAGTTGAGGGACGTGCTTAAAGGGGTTCAGAGCTACCAAGGTACAGCCAGCATTGGTATAAAATATGTCTTCTGTGTATCGGGCCTGCAGGCACCTCAGGACTGAGGCAAAGATGCTGTTAGCAAAGTCTGGCTCAAATACAGACAGAACCCCAGACACACATCTGTTAAGCAGCCTTCCCTCTATAATTAGCTAAATGCCATTAGAACCCTGTAGCTCCCCACTGAATAGACATAAGATCTAATTAAGACGAGTCCCAAACCTAGAGCAAAGCCTGCCCTGGGGAGCCCAGGTGCAGTGCCAGGCTCCCTGGGGCACAGGCCAGGCCAGGAGTCTCAATTCGTGGTCTCAACTGAGGAAACAGTGTTGAAGACTTTTGCTGTACCCTTATTCTTTTGGAGCAACATTCTGGAGAAGAGGAAGGCCCATACCTGTTTCCAGTGTCACGGGATTCACCTTGGTGAGGTCATCCAGCTGGTGCAGTGGGATCTCCCCACCCAGGAACTCCCTTAGGTCTCCCTTGAGGGAGGCCCTACCTTCGGCATCAGAGCCTAAACTGTGGCCATTCACCTGGAGGGAACAACACAAGAGCCATGAAACCTGGGTCTCAAACCAGTTGGCAGGTAATACGGGTGGAGCCTGCAGAGGAGAAAGAACAGGTTTCTACAAGATCCAGGTGGCTCAAGTTTCAGCTCTGCTACTTATTAGCATGAAAGCCTGGATAATTCACCTCTAAGAGCCATGTTCCCCACCTCCACCATCAATAAAGAAAGATAAACTCAACTACCAGGTTATGGGGGGAAGAGACACACAACATTTAATCAAGGCCTTGATAGTACGTATTATAATCAATGCCGTCCTGTCTCCTCTGCTATGAGCTCCAGCTAAGGCAGCTTTTAGGCTACAGTCTACCAGCCTTACAGAGCTGCTGTCTGTCCTCCAGAGAGGATGGAGTGGGAAGAGAAGCCTGGCTGGAATCAGCTTAGGGAGGTTAAAGTCTTGGTATGATGTGTGCTTCCAACAAAACTGATAAAAACTCTCAATGCTTCAGGAACATGCCAAGGTAGCTTGTTTCATTTAAGTAGCACTGTAATGAGTTTCTTTTAGACTGTGAGGCCTAGACACATCATAATGTACAAAGCAGGCTCTTGCTAGCTAGGGTAATTGCTGCAGCCAGCAAAGCTAAATCTTTGGAAGGGCAAGGACAGAAGAAAGACAAGAAAGAGAAGGGAGGGGGAGAGGAAGGAAGAGAAAGGAAAGGAGGAGCCTACTTAAAAAACAAACAAACAAACAAACAAACAAACAAAAAACCCAGCTACAATTTAGGAACATTTTTTTTTGTTTGGTTGGTTTTTTTTTTTTTTTTTTTTTTGGTTTTTCGAGACAGGGTTTCTCTGTGTAGCCCTGGCTGTCCTGGAACTCACTCTGTAGACCAGGCTGGCCTCGAACTCAGAAATCCGCCTGCCTCTGCCTGCCGAGTGCTGGGATTAAAGGTGTGTGCCACCATGCCTGGTTAGGAACAGTTTTGATTCACCTGGGAGTTGAGTATGGTGATCAAGAGCTTGGATTAGAAAGCTAGATTGTGCTGGGTAATGGCGCATGCCTTTGGTCCCAGCGCTTGGGAGGCAGAGGCAGGAGAATTTCTGAGTTCAGGCCAGCCTGGTCTATAGAGTGAGTTCCAGGACAGCCAGGGCTACACAGAGAAACCCTGTCTCAAAAGCCAAACAGAAAGTCTAAATGTTCGTCACAATGTTGTGTTTGGACACTGTTGTGAGGTAACTTTAGTGTCCTTTTCAGTTGCCTTCCTTTGTTCTTCCAAATTCCTGATGATGAATGTGGCCTTGAGGCAGTCATTTCACCTGTCTGAGCTGTCTCTCCAAGATGGGGACATAAGAGCACTGTGTAGTACACAATACTATATATTTTCACTGAAACCACACTCTCCAGCAGAGCGCCTCCTATTAACAAGGGCCAAGCATAGTACAGTCACTAGTGCGGCTGTGGTTAAGATGATTACTTTTGGAATAAGGAAAAAAGAAAATACAACAGCCCAGAGCAGATAAATGCCTTGCCTACTGTTCTTAGCCTTCAAGTCTATTTCCAGGCAAATGGCTCAATGGTCCAGCAGCATCTACCATGGCTTTCTTGAGCCTGACAAGCTCTACCTTGGTTATTCTGCTGGGGCTCACTAGAGCACAAACTCCCTGAGCCCTTGGTATGGGGCAAAATTTAGTAAAATAAAATTTCAGCAAATACATACCACTGTGCTGTCTGGATCTGAGCTACTTACAAAGAAAGGGTGCTATGTGTATGAGACAGAACTCTACAGTGAAGGGTGGTTCTCACCTTGCAGGCCAGGGATACTAGCCTTTTCACAGGCAGAATGCCAGACTCCACCTAAGCTACTTACCTTCTCCTACATTTTTGCACAGGCTCACCTCTTGTCTGAACCGTCCATGTTCCTTCTCCACTTGGATAATTCTTTTTCTTTTCTTTTTTTTTTTTTTAAGACAGGCTTTCTCTCTCTCTCTTTTAGACATTGAACTCACAGAGATCTCCCTGCCTATGCCAAGTGCTGGCAGTAAAGATGTGTGTTACCAAGCCTAGCTTGCTTGGCTAATTCATCCCCCCCAACCCCCCCTTCTAAGGGTTTCTCTGTGTAGCTCTGGCTGTCCTGGGACTCATTTTGTGGACCAGGCTGGCCTCAAACTCAGGTATCTGTCTGTCTCTGCTTCCCAAAGTGCTGGGACTTAAGGCATGCACCACCATCGCTGCTGGGCCTCTTGATTATTCTTAAAGGATCAGATTCAGTGTACAACCTTCGAAGTCCCAAACTTCCAAAGGGATGCAACAAAACAGCCTGTCAGGGACTTCTGTCAGGATACGCCCCCGTTTTAGGTTATCAGCATGGCTTGGATTGATTTCTTTATTTATCTACCCATAACCTTTGCAAGGAAAAGAGCCACCAAATCACAAAAAGGGAGTCATTCAAGGTGGGTATCAGGAAGAGTCCTGGGATACTCTCAAGAGTTCTTCACTAGAAGCACTGCAGTCTTTCTTCAGACAGGCAAGTGGGAAAGTGCCTGGTGACACTCGGCTTGAGGGATTACCTGCTGGAGCATCGTGCTTCAGTGTGGTCGGCCAGAGTTCTGTGTCACCGACACAGGCAGTGCTGTCTGTCAACCTGGTCATGAGGTCATCACTCCAGCAGAAGACTCAGGAGTGTGGGAATCGCAGCCGAGTCATCTTGAAACCTGTAGCGTGAGACAGAAGACAAGGGCCACACACAGGTTAGGGCCTCTCTGGGATGACTCAGTCCTGCTCCTCCCACCAAGCGGGAGCATCCCAAATGAGAACCAGGCAGGCCTGGGCAGAGAGGGAGAGACTGTGCATCCCCTTGCCAATTAGGAAGTAAGGCTCCTTTGCTGAGAGCCTCCAGAGAGTACCTGGGATACTTTCTGATGTTTCTCTTACAGCAAAAGGCCAGGGGCAGTTTTAAGGGAAGTAAGTGATGGGCGGGGGTTGCAGAATCTTCTGGGTCAGTATGTCATGGAGAATGAAGAGATAGCCTTGGCCCTATCATCAGCATTAGACAGAAATACCCAACATAAATGTAGCCAGCAGCTGAGAAAGAATAGGCTTGGTGTCAACTACTGATGTCCCTTGGAAGCTGCCATATGAGAAGGGAATTGGTATGTGAGCCCAAGGCAACCCTACTGCCTTGAAAATAGGGGTAGTTAAATGTACCTTACATAGCGAGGTTATGAGGGCCAATGAGGTCAAGGTTTGAAAGCACAGTACAAGTCTGAGTATCATATCATTGTGCAGGAACATTAGTGTTATGCATGGAGCTGATGGTCCATTTGGAGACATTAAACAGATAGGGAACGCCCACTGCCCAACAGAGGAGATTGAGACTGCTGGCATGTGCCTGTAATCTCAACATACAAGAGGCTGAGGCAGGAGGATTTCAGAGTTTGAGTCTTGTCTGGGCTATACTGTAAGACAAGTGTGAGACCAGGAAAGAATCTATTTGAGAGTACCTGTATGAGGACAGTATCTGAAAAGTGGTGAGCTTCAGTCAGACTTGGGAGTGTCCCAGACTCCCATCCTTGCCTAGCAATGAAGCGTGAGGATGAGGGACATCTATAATGGATTGATGAGTCAATCCTGATACAGACTTTTTGAAGCTTTGAACACACCTAGTCTTCAAAGAAGCGGGACCAGGGAAGTCCATGAAACAGGAAGAGGTAAAATTCAAGAAGAAAAGGGAATCAGGGCTGGGCTAGGCAATATCATTGTGTACACTGTACCCCATCACCCAAGGGTCTCTGGAGACTCAACTGGACGCTGATCTCAGCGCATTTAAGTTAGAATCCAAAGCTCACAACCCTCTTAGAATATATTACAGGAGATACGCCTCATTTTTATACAATTGCCAATGGTATAATACCATACCACAAAGATCAAAATTATGGCTCGTACAGGCGAGACCTGCGAGAGAGCTTAGTAAATGCCGGTTATTACTTCGCAGCGTCAGCTCCTGGTTGAAGTCAAATCAGATCAGAGCAGTTTTCTCCAGTTCTCCTGCTCCCTCCTCTTCGTGGTTACCACCAAGAATTTCGGGAAAGGGTGTGACCACAGTAGGCAGAGGACAGTAATGAGTACGTGAAGGAACGACCAAGTCAAGGCAAGTGGTAACCAGATTGCCACCCCCTCCGCCTCTGCTTCGGATTTCTTTTTGTAAGAAGTACAGAAGAGGGCTATAAGGAAAAGAGGTGGGTCCTGGGGGGTGGGGATGGGGGCTCAGCCTGCTTTGCTCCAGATTCCTGGAGGGCTCCAGCACTTCCAGCACTGGCAGCGTGCCCAAGGTGCCCAGGGCCGGGATACCACTCCGGAAGCACCTGGTACTGAGAGAATGTGTCCTTTCTGGGAAGGTGGCTATGACCCTAGTCAAGGGCGCAGTTTCCTTAGGTCTCTCCCGCCGTCCCCGGGTAGAACAAGGAAAGAGACGTCCAGCCTCGGTCAGCCAGAAACACCCCCTTTCCGGCCCCCTGCTGGCAAGCTGAAAAGTGACCGTGAAGGTCCTTGCCCTGGGCAAAAGCCACGAGCTGTGTGTTACCTCCTCCTTGGTCAAAAGAGGGTAAAAAGAGAAATGCTGAATTAGAAAGTGAGACGCCTCCTTCTGTTTTAGCTGAGCGACTCACTGACCTCCCTACCTCCTCAGGCGCTGAGGGATTTTGGATTTAGGCGGAGAGTGGCACTCACCGGTCCCACGGCCCGGGCGCCCAGCGTGGTAGTCCCCCAGCCCAGGTCGATTGGAAGGGCGGGTGGGCAGGGTGAGGCAGCGGGAAGAGCCTGTGGAGGAGAGCGAGCGCGGGAGCGTCCGGGAGAGAAAGCCGGGAGCTCCAGGCCGCCTGGCGGAGCACTGCAGCCGCGGCTCGATGGCCGGGAGCCGGCTCCTCCCCAGGGGCGGGGCGCGCACACGCGGCGCGGGACGCACGTGGCCCGTACCAAGCCGCCGGCTCCGGCTAGCGGGCTACTCGCGAGGTGAGGTCTATTGAGTCTGGGGTGTGAGGTGTGGCGTTTCCTTGGCCTCCCGAGTTCTGAGTGGGAAAGTGCGGTTCCCGAGAGCCCTTGCGCTGCTCTGCTGCAGGTCGCGGTGCCCGAGGCTGACGCGGGCTCCCTGGACCCTCTACCTAACCCGCCTCGCCCTGGGGCGGAGGGGAAACCCCCCTCCCACGGACCCGCGGCACGGCTATGTCTGGAGAGCACCGGGCCCAACCCAGCTCAAGACCCTGAAGGGCGTGGGGAGTTCGGCGGGGTGCGGACTGTCACCATCCCCGGCGGGGGCGCGCGGAATCTGCGGTCCCGGAAGAACAGGCTGCGCCGCGACGGCCGGAAGCGCGGCTCGCGAGGCGGAAGCGGAGGGTGCCCGCAGGTTGCGGTGGGAGCCTGTTCTGTCCACGCCGGAGACCCTCAGTCGTGGGCAGGGCGTGGTTGTGGCAAGGTCTGCCAGGAAAAAGACTTAAAAGGCCAAAAGAGCAGGGCCACTTACGGTGAGGTGCTGATGTAGGGTCTCGCCTTCAGGGACATCAATTCACATCTGACCGTCGGATGTGTTCTCTCAGGGTGCAACTTTTCAGACATTAAAATGTGACAGGTTTTAGGTTGCATTAAAAAGAAGCCACTGGCGCTGGTATGCACAGTGCATCCATTCTGTCCACCTGCTCCTTAATCTGAAAACATGGCTGTGTGTAAAATAGGGAAAGAGCAACCCGAGGCTCATGCATTCTTTATGTACCCAGTGTTGGAAATCAAGGGCCCTAACTCTAAAATACATTTACAACTTCTCTCTCTCCCTGAAGTTACCCCCCCCACATGGTTTGTTGTTGTTGTTGTTGGTTTTTAGACTTATTTACTATGTATACAGTGTTCTGCCTGCATGCCAGAAGGCACCAGATCTCGTTATAGATGGTTATGAGCCACCACGTGGTTGCTGGGAACAGAACTCAGGACTTCTGGTAGCTCATGTCTTTAGGTATTGCAGGGGATCGGGGAGGGTAGCTGGATTTCTGTGAGTTCAAGGCCAGACTGATCTACATGTTAAGTTTCAGGATACATAGCGAGACACTGTCAAAACCCAACAAACAAACAAAATGAGCTGGACAGTGATGCTTTTAATCCCAGCACTCTCATGGCAGAGGCCTGAATTTGAGACCAGCCTGGTATGCAAAACAAGTTCCAGGACAGCCAGGGCTACACAGAGAAACTGTCTCAAGGAAACAAACAAACAAACAAAAACAAGACAGTTGTTTGGGAGCTAAGCAACTTTTGTTTTGAATTTGCCTTATATTGAAGATAAAACTGTGTACTAGAACTTTTATACTTTTCTCTTAATGTGTCAATGTTGACTTCTTCCTATAATCTTAGGTTCTAGGAGAGTCAGGACAGTTCTGTCCATGAATTGAAACCAGTAGGGCTTAAAGTTCTGTTCTGCCCACATGTGTGTCTGTATGAAGGTGTCTGATACCTTGAAACTATAGTTACAGACAGGTGTGAGCTTCCGTATGGGTGCTGGGAATTCCTCCGGTACCTAGGTATTTACTGACCTCACCACAATGTTGTGTTCTTCAAATCCATTCTTCTGTTCTTGTTTCCACAGGAAGGGAAAAAAAATGTCTCAAAAGCAGTTGAAGGAAGCCTTTGTCAGTAACCTCAGTGGGACCAGTGTGCTGGAAGTGACCCAGGGCCTGTGCTTTCCTGCCTTCTGTATCCTGTGTAGAGGCCTTTGGATCATCTTCTCACAGCACGTATGCTCTTTCTCAAACACCTGGAGCACAGGATTCCTCATGGACTTTGTTGTCTTGATAGTCCCCCTAGTGATCACTCTGACTGTATTGTCTTCCTTTATCCTTCTCGAGAACCTCACTGTGATTGTCTGGGGGGCATGGCTGTTGTATCAGATATACCACAGGAGGACGTGCTATGCCAAAGTGCCTGTCCGGAAAGTCTTTGCAAACTTCTTGAAAATCAGCCTAGAGTCAGAGTACAACCCCGCCATCACCTGTTATCGGGTCATTAACAGCGTATTTACTGCTATTGCCATTTTGGCCGTGGATTTCCCACTTTTCCCTAGAAGATTTGCCAAAACTGAACTTTATGGGACAGGAGCAATGGATTTTGGAGTAGGTGGCTTTATTTTTGGGGCGGCAATGGTTTGTCCAGAGGTTAGAAGGAAATCTATAGAAGAGTCTAGATTTAATTATCTTAGAAAATCGCTGTATTCTGTCTGGCCATTAGTCTTCTTAGGAATGGGACGGTTGGTCATTATAAAGTCCATAGGCTACCAGGAACATTCTACCGAGTACGGCATTCACTGGAACTTTTTCTTTACCATCATAGTTGTGAAATTAATAACGTCACTGCTTTTGATTATTTTTCCTTTAAATAAGTCATGGATTGTGGCTGTCAGCATTACTGTGGTATACCAGCTAGCCCTGGATTATACTCCACTCAAGAGGATACTTTTGTATGGCACTGATGGCAGTGGCACAAGGGTTGGCTTCTTAAATGCTAACCGAGAGGGAATCATTTCCACTTTGGGGTATGTGACAATACACATGGCTGGTGTACAAACGGGATTGTATGTGCTTAAGAGAAGAGCACAAGTCAGAGACTGGATAAAAGCTACTTGTTGGGTTTTCTCAGTAGCTGTTGGCTTCTTCATTTCTCTTCATATAGTACAAGTAAACGTAGAAGCAGTGTCTCGAAGAATGGCCAATTTAGCCTTTTGTCTGTGGGTGGTGGCTTCCAGTCTGACGCTTCTCAGTTGTCTGTTACTGAGTGGTATAATTTTGAGTTTTGCCCAATTTCTAATTAAAGGGTCTCTAGTTCCATGTTCTTGGAAACTTATACAGTCTCCTACTACACATAAAAACCATTCTGAATCTCTAATCTTAGAAGCTGAAAAAAACCAACCCAGTCTTTGTTTGATCACAGCTCTGAACAGAAACCAGCTGTTTTTTTTCTTACTGTCAAATATAACAACTGGTCTGATTAACCTGACGATGGATACATTACACACTGGTGCCCTATTGACCTTAGTTGTGCTCAGTACTTATATGTTTACCAACTGTTTAGTTATATATGTACTTGATTTACAAGGTAAAACCATAAAGTTTTGGTGATGAGTGGGTAAGAAATATGTATTTGAATAGCATTATTTTAGTGGAGAAGAATAAGAAGGGAGGAAATGTGTTCTTAGCAATCTAGTCTTAACCATACTTTATTATGAAGTTTTAGTTTTCTACGATAGAAATTAAACTTTACCTTTTTTAAAGGAAGATTCATGGATGTTTAATACATATCAACATTATGTAAAATAAGCCAACAGAAGTGGCACAAAGCCTTAATCCCAGAACATGGGAGGCAGAGGCAGGCGGATCTCTGAGTTGGAAGCCAGCCTGGTCTGCATGTTGAGTTTCAGGACACCCAAGGCTATGTACAGAGACCCTAGGGGCGGGGGAGGGGGGGCGGCGGCGAAAAAATAGAAGTAAAAATCTTGTTACTTATTGGAACTTAGAAAACACCAGTATTTTAAAGAACTTGTTCATAGATTTTGCTTTGCCTGGAGCTCACAGTTGTACTCTTACCTCAGGCTCAATGCTGGGATTTCAGGCATGAGCCACCACACCCACTTGTTGATAGTTTTAACACTGGAAGGTGAATGGTGGTAATTTTTACTTTCTATATATCATTATGGCACTGTATTTGTGGTTTTTATATGAATATGTAATTATGTGATTATGTTTATATGTTTACATTAAGATGAATTTTTAAAAATTTTTATGTGTATGCATATTTTGTCTGCATGTATGTCTGTGCATCATATGTGTGCAATGCCTACGGAAGTCAGAAGAGGGGGGTTGAATACCCTGAGACTAGGATTACAAATGATTGTGAGCTGCCATGTTGGTGCTAAGAATTGAACCTGGATCCTCTGGAATATCGGCAAGTAAGTGCGTTTTTTTGTTGTTGTTGTTTTGGGTTTTTTGTTTTGTTTTGTTTTGTTTTGTTTTCGAGACAGGGTTTCTCTGTATAGCCCTGGCTGTCCTGGAACTCACTCTGTAGACCAGGCTTGGCCTCGAACTCAGAAATCCACCTGCCTCTGCCTTCTGAGTGCTGAGATTAAAGGCGTGCGCCACCATGCCTGGCTTAATTGCGCATTTTTTTTTCAGTTCCTTTTTTTCTTTTCTTTTAGTTGGGAATCTCACTATATATTCCTGGCTTACCTGGAACTTGAGGTTGGCCTCAGACTCAAGAGACCTGCCATCCTTTGTTTCCTGAACGCTGGGATCAAAAGCATATACTACCATGCTAAGCAAATTGTGGCTTTTTCAATTCATCTTTAAAAGCATTTTTTTGTATTAGATTTATTCATTTTTATTTATATGTGTGTGTATATATATATATATATATATATATATACATATATATATGTATCGTATGTATATGTATAGGCATCAGAGGCATGCTTGGCGTCTGAAAAGGTTAGCATTTGTTCTGATGGAGTCATGGATGGTATAAGCAACCCTGTACGTACTGGTCCTAAGTCCCCTCCAAGAGCAACAAGTACTCTTAACTGATTGAGTCGTCTCTCCTGTTCCTTCAATACCTCTTTCATACTGAACTTCTGTCTTTTAATAAAGTATAGGAATAAGAAGCAAGTGTTTAGCCGGGCGTGGTGGCGCACGCCTTTAATCCCAGCACTCGGGAGGCAGAGGCAGGCGGATTTCTGAGTTCGAGGCCAGCCTGGTCTACAAAGTGAGCTCCAGGACAGCCAGGGCTATACAGAGAAACCCTGTCTCGAAAAACCAAAAAAAAAAAAAAAGAAGCAAGTGTTTAAAATCAGATGCATTTCAAGCCACCAAACAGTTAAATGCAATCAATGATTGAGTTGGGTGATGTAGTTTATATATATAATAATTAAAACAAGATTTTTCAGGTACCTGACACATTTTACTTTTTTTCTCCAAAACAAACTTTTGATACGTGATCTTATTATGTGGTCCATACTGACTTTAAACTATCCCTGCAGCCAAAACCAGTCTGGAATTTATGATGTCCAGCTCAGTTTCTCAAGTGCTGGGATTTTAAGTGTGTCCCCTCAGCCCAGCTGTACAAGTTTTAAGACGGATTCCTTGTTGCTTACTCTGTGCTAGGAATAAAGCACACCTAGGTTTGCAGCCTGTCTAGCTTCTGCTAGAGCTCAAGGCTAGCCTGGGCTACATAGAGCCTGTCTCAAAAAGATAAAACACATTTTTAGTACATTGGAGTTTGCAGTCTAGTGAGGGGAAACATATTAAACTAATGTAACAATTAAGTCATAGTATTGTTACAGATGAGAAACTGAGAACCAACCCAGGAAGAAACAAAAGTTTTCTCCAGAGATGGGCATTTTTAAGGCATTTTGAGGCTGATGGATGATACATATATCTGGGGAATGAAGGTAGAAGGTAGATGGCAGAGAATAGTCAATGTGTAATGAATCTTGTCAGCAAAAGTAAGTTGGGAGGAAATTTAGGTAACTCAAAGAAGTGTGGGCTATAAAGCTGGAGAAATAGGAAGGGACTAGGTTAGGTGGCCTCAACCATGGGAAAGAGAATCAAGAAAATCAATGAGAAAGATGAAAGCACTAAGTCTAATAGAACTGGTTACATTAAGGCTTAATAGGCTGTTGAGAACTGGAATAATTTAAAAACTTTAAGCAGATCTTTGAACCAGCTGTTAAGTCTAAAGATTTAAAAATCACATGATCTTTAGTTTCACATCTGTATAGCCTAGGCTGGTCTGGAACGATGCAGTCTAGGTCGGCCTTAAACTCACAGACATCCATTTGCTCCCAAGTGCTGGAACTAATGGTGGATGCCACCATGCTTGGCCAATGTTTATCTTTTAAAGCAGGCTGATACTAGCCAACTGCCCTGACACAAACCTATAATCCTAGGATTTAGAAGATGGAGGAGGGAGGATTTGGAGTTAAAGGCCAGTCTCATCTCCATAGTGAGTTTGAGGCCAGGCTGGATGTGTGGGGCTGGGGTGGGGCTGTGGATAAGAATCCATGAACATTTGCTTCCCTGACTCCAAGGACACATCAGAAATAGCTGCTAATCAGGGTGTCTAATGTGGCGTTTATTAGCAATCTAAATTATTGTGTAGTTTAGAGTAGGTGGAGCCTCCTGATACAGGTTTGCTATTTTAAACTAGTTGTCTTCATATTATAGATTATGTTTTGTGGTCCTGTGAATCAGAACTTCAAGTGTGCTGGGTAAGCATTGTACTGAGCCATACCCGTAGCTCTCAAAATGTATTTTTTATTTAAAGATTTATTTATTTCATGTATGTGAGTAAGTACACGGTAGCTGTCTTCAGATACACCAGAAAAGGGCATCATATACCATTACAGATAGCTGTGCGCTACCATGTGGTTGCTGGGAATAGAATTCTGGACCTCTGGAAGAGCAGTCAGTATTCTTTAACTGCTGAGCCGTCTCTTCAGCTCTCAAAAAATATATATTTAATGTAAATATACTAATTATTAAATGTGTCTTGTTTACTTCAATTTCTTAACTTGGTGGCTAATTTAACCTTAAACTTGATGGCTGATTTAGTGTTACTATGACTTTGTATTTGCTGACTACAATTACAACAGATTTTATTTTCAATTAAAAAGACTTGAAATTTAATCAATAAGATCATAGTGTGTAAATTTGTCATGACTAGGAAAGGTGATTGACTTTTCTGCTGTGTCACACACTGTACGAGTACCTCACAGCTTATCTGTTGGAGCAGCCAGAGGCAGAGTAGCTTCACTAGTACTTTCTTTAGGAAAAGCAGTCATCTTATGACTTAATGCAGGCCTCATTTGCTGTGTTGCATTTTGTTAATAACTGCCTTTTTTCTTTTTTTTTTTTTTTTCTTTTGAAATGGGCTGTCACTATATAGGACAGGCTGGCTTGGAACTCACTGAGATCTACCTGCCTCTGCCTCTGGTGTGCACCATATCTGGCACTTTTCTTATTTAATATTATGGTATTTAAGTACTTATTTTTGTGATACTGGATACTGAACCTTGGGCTTAAAGAGCCTGCTAGACCAAGTGTTCTACCACTATATCCTCAGCCCTCCATACTTTTCTAGTCTCACTAAGTTTATATCTTTGATAATTACAGGTGTTAACTGAAAAGGACAAAATGTACACTGTTTTTCCCCTCTTCCAATTCCTAATGTCCTAAAGAAAAGCTAATGAATTCATAAAATCAGAATTAATAGGCAGAACTCCTGATTAGATTGCTTTTCAGAAGAGGAAGGTCACAGTTGATTTACTGAGCTCTAATGTGTCAGGTTATAGGTGCCAGGAATATAAACAGATGAGACAAAATCCCTGCCTTTAAGGAGCTTACATTTTCATTCATGTTTATTAAAAATATGCAATATGTCTACTTAATTCCTATTTTGAGAAAGGGTCTGTGCAGTCTAATCTGGTCTTGAATTTATGGTAAACACTCTGCCTTGGCCTCTCCAAGTGCTGGGGTTACAGGTGTGTGCTACTATACTGGGCTTGTGTTTTTTGTTTTTTGTTTTTTAAAGATCTGTTTTATTTATATGAGTACATTGTAGCTGTCTTCAGACACACCAGAAGAGAGCATCAGATCCCATTACAGATGGTTGTGAGCCACCATGTGGTTGCTGGGAATTGAATTCAGGACCTCTGGAAGAGCAGTCAGTGAGTGCTCTTAACCACTGAGCCATCTTTCCAGCCTATGTTTCTATTTTTAATTGATAGAATATACTCATACTGTCAGATCAAGAAAAGGAAAATCCAGCTTACAGATTTTCAGATGTACTAATTTAAATAACATTATGCCAGTGATTTTACTACCATATCAAATACAGCCATTATAGTGAAAACAGAGGTATTTTAGCTTGTCAATTGCCATTTTTTTTTTTTCATAGCTTGGTTCTTTCCTAGTACCTGGTGTGTATTTAATAGTGAAAATTAAAGTTAGTAGCTATATACATATTGGCTCAATATTTGTTACCAAGCATAACCTAAAATTCAAATAATCAAAGTAGGTACATAGATTGTAGACATAAAACACAAGATTCTCTAAAAATGTCTGTAGTTTTACTATGTATTCTAACCTGTCAGAAGGTGCGTGAAAAACTGGATTTCAACTAAGGATTGCACTGTTCTGCTTTTAGTATGGCCCAAAGACATATTTACTGGATAATCACACCTTTGGGAACACACAATGGTTCTTCCAGTTTATTATGTCACCTACTCTAACAATGACCACACAATGTCATAAGTCAACAAGGCTAAGGATGCACTGTGGAATTTTTTTTTTTTTTTTTGGTTGTGACTTGAAAGACTTCATGTGATCAAAATACTTTTAAAGGTCAGTAACAACAGCTTTAGCCTATTTTACCCGAAAATATTCGATCTGTCCTTAAGATCCGGTAGTTGTACAAGCAGCGAATGGATTTATTATTAAAACCATCAAGACGAAACATTTCCCATCTTTTTGGCTTTACAATGGACCTCCTTAGACTAGTACCTGAGAAAGTGGCAGTAGTCAGAGTGCAGAGGAAACTCTCTTTACAGCAGCTCTGGTTCTCGGAAGATGGTCAGACCGAAGGGCCTTTGGCCACTATCAGTACTTTGCCCAAGGGAGTCCCTTAAGTTAATATTAACTCAAGAAGTTCCTTTGGTCGGAAGCTACACATAGACTACAGTTCAGTTTTCTGTCTATTGTAACAACAGATCCTGCACATATTTTTCCATCCTGTCGAGATCTTGCTGCAGTCCCCATAAGGCGGCTGGCTCTGGGTGAGTCAGGTAGCAGAGCCCTTTCCTCCAGTCTTCCAGGGGTGGAAGTCCGCATGTGTGCAGCCTGGAAAACAAGGTCAAAGGTCTCTGCAGTGTCCGTTCTCCTAGACCTCGACCGCGCCAGCTCTTCCAGCTCTTCATCGTTCACCTAAGTCTTATCTGGGTCCCCCCGGAGTGGGCTTTCCACCCCACCGGTCTCCAGAGAGCAGATCCCGGGTCGTCACGGGCAGGGACCCGGGCTGCTCCTGCTCGGCCTCCCCACTGGCCCTATTTTCACGCTCGTTTTGGTAAATCCGGGGCACCACGCAGGTCAGCCAGCCGAGCGCGACAGCACAGGGGGTTCCCCCCACCCCTACACGCCGATTTCGAAAGTCGGGACACGAGCGAGGCGGCCGCGGTCTCGCGAGAAGAGGCAGGCCCCGCCTGGAGTTCGCGGCCCCCCCTCCCCGGCCCCACCCTCCCCACGTCCCCCGCCCTCCCTCCCACACTCCCCGTGGCGCGAGCGGCTGACTGAGCCTGGAGAGGAAACGGCAATCGCAGCCGCGCTCCCGCCCAGGCCGGCCCTGACGCGGGCCTCGTCAGCCGGTAACGGGGAGCAGAGGTGGGGGTCAGGGAGGCGTCCGCGAAGTCAGTGAAGGTCAGAACCGAGAGCTCTCTCTCTCCGACCCGGGTGAGGACTGGGGTCTGAGCTCGCCCCCACCCCGAACTCTGCAGAGCCGAGGCGGGGTCGACCCCTCCCAGGGGCGGGGTGGCGCCGGGCAACTGCAGCCTAGGGGGCCACCCTGGGCGGGGCGCTCCGCCAGGGGAGAAGGGGGTCAGTGGCAGGGGGTGCGGGCATGGGCTGTGGAGCCGAGGCGGGGATGGGCTCCTGGAGCCCGGACTCCCGAGCCGGGAGGGGATGTCCCGGGGCCAGCAGGTCCTTTTCCGCCTCTCCTTTGGACCCTGACTGGAGGCCAGCGGGCGGGCGGTCGGGGGGGGGGGGGGGAGTGTAGGTGGGGGAGGGCAGGCGGCGCCAGGGGGCGGGTCCCGGCGCTGCGGGGCGCTGATTGGCTGAGCGCGTGTGGAATCGGGTGATGGGAAACGCAGCGCGGCTCTCCCGTCCTCTCTCGCTCCGCGCCCCCCCCCCCCTTTCACCCGTGGCGAATGTGCTGCGAGGTGGCGGGTGCTTACGCTCGCGGGGTTTGGCTGTTGCAGGCAGGAGCTGGGAGGAGGCAGCAGCAGCGGCGGCGGCGGCAGGAGCAGCGGCGGCGGCAGCTGGGAGGAGGTGGTGACGGTGGCAACGGCAGCGTCGGGGACGATGGCGCGACTGGTGGCAGTGTGCAGGGATGGGGAGGAGGAGTTCCCCTTCGAGAGGAGGCAGATCCCCCTCTACATAGACGACACCCTGACGGTGAGCGAGCGAGCGGGCTGAGCGGGCCGGGCCGGGCTGGGCCCGCTGCTTCCCGGCCTGGCAGCTGTTTCCCCTCCCCCAGGCCGAGCGCTGCGCACTGGAGAAAGAGTGTGTTGCAACTCCTAGGCGAGGCCGCCTCTCCGATGGGCCCCACGAACTCGCCTTTGCAGCGGGGCCCCTCGGTACTCTTGGCAGGCCCCAGATCCAGCGCCCCGGAAGGCACTTGGAGGTCCCCTGCTCGGGTCTTCCTCCCTCTCCGAACCCTTAGCCTTTAGGCCTGCCTTTGAGACGCTGTTTGCCTAAGCACGCGCCGGGGAGAAGGGTTGAAGGAGCTGGGGCATTTAGGGCCTGTCCTCTCCAGAAAGCACTTACCCTCCGGGAGGCACAATTAGCTGAAAATGTCGCAGCTGCATTGTTACCTGTGTGTTTCCCGTTTGAACACTGTAGCTATCTCTACATAAGCGTAATTACTAAGGGCAGAGTGACATTCTCTTGCACAGCGAAGATTCCACCTAAATGATTTGATTTCCTAATACGTCTCACATTGCCTAGTACATTATAATTCTTGAAATGGTTGGGTTAAGCCATGACTCTTCAAAATGGGCCTTCGTGGCATTTTTTTGTTTTACAAGTAGCCCAAGACCAAATTATTGACTGTGTAAAGTAGTATGAAGAGCTGACTGCTCATTGTGGATAGAAAAACACAAACGTGGGAAGATAGTTGTTTTAAGACTTGGTGTTGGTATACCTTTGCCGACCCTCTCTCTGCCCGGTGTTGTAGTACTGTTTCCTTTAAAAGGAAATGGCAGAAATTTGAGTTGATTCTGAGCAGGAAGTGAACGCAGTTGCTTACCACAGTTAAATGAACCTTCTCCGAACAAGTTTTGAAATCTTCATTTTGATGCTGACGCTCCTGGATTTTACATTCGCCCATTGTGATCTGATGTAGATAAGTCTTCCAGCCTTTGACTTTTTTTCCCACTCAAAGGCAGATTCCTGAAGAAAAAAAAAAGTGTAGTTATGTACTGAAGGTTTTAACATTTTATGTAAAATGCAAGTCATTGTGGAGATGCCAATCTGAGCCTTTTTGCCAGTCTCAAGAGCTTCAGTACTTTTAAAAAATTAGGGGAGCTATTGACTGGTTCACTTCGATGGAACTTTGCAATGGAAAGCATGCTTTAAAAAAATAGTCTAATGATTTGACATAAAGTAGAATTTATGTTAGAAATTACTTGTATGTATTGGTTATGGTTTCTTATTTTCTTGAATTTTAATTTTAATGGGCTTGTATTTAAAATAGTTTAAAAAAAAACAAGCTAGAAACCAGTTAAATGATTTCTTTCTCAGTATGATAGTGCTTGGTCATAGTTCATTTGTTATTATTACCTTCTGTACCCTTCACCATAGAACCTTAAAAAAACACAGTTTGATAACAACCTTTTTTGTACAAGTGCATTTTCCCCCCTTAATCCTGAGGTTTGGGTTAATTTTTTTATTAGTATATAATATGAAAACAAAGCCATTTTAAATTTTGTCTATTTACAAATTTTAAGAGAACTTATACTCTTTCACATAACCACCTTTAATGTGAATGTAGCACATTAGTCAATGCTTCACAAAGCACTTTAAAGTGAACAGTATGTTACATTCTTGATGACGTGAGTTTGCAGTTCTTTTCATAGATAAACTTACATTATGGTTTAGTGTCACCTGCTTTTGCCTTGTATTGGGTGTCTGAATTTTTCTTTTATTACAGACTCATTACAAAGACAATTTAAGCTTATTTAAACAACTTCAAATAATAGGTATCATTTTTCCTTGCTTAGGAATGAGTTTTGGTCACTAAGGAATTAATTTTGTTAGTTTGTCTTGGAAACTTGTGAACTGTCATTGAATGCTATTAATGAATGAGTATTATCAAAAATTCACATAAAGCTATGCTGTATGTAGGGACACAAGCTCCTTTCAAGATTTGTCAATCCCAGTTAAAGGGAGGATATAGAACAAAGCACCTGTTGGGAGGGAGGCGGGAAGAGGAAGCAGAGGTGTGTGTGTGTAGTGGTCCATTGATATTTGATGGCAGTGTTTGCCTGAAGTTAACTCGGTTTGATCTTTGTTCCTAGGAACCCAAAGGGGAACCTTGTGATCTTTGAGTAAATGGCTTTAGCAATCTTGTTTGCAGAAAAATGTTAGTCTAGTTCATTCTAGTTATCACTGCACATAGGCTAGGTTGGGATACACTGAAACATTTTATACTTGTGTGTGTGCATATATGTGTGTGTGTACATGTAGGTGTATGTGCCATAGTATATGTGTGGAAGATAGAGGGCTGTTGATGGGGAGTTGGTTCTTTCCACTGTAAGTTTTGGGATGAAGACAGGTTGTCAGGCTTTACAACAAGCACCTTTACCCACTAAATCATCTCTCTGACCCTCTCTTTGGGGTCTCAAATTCCTGGGCTAAAATGATCTTCCTATTTTAGCCTCTAAAATGTTAGGATTAAAGAGGTATACCACTACTTTTTGTCATCTTTTAATGTTTTTAATGGTTGTACAAGTTGTATGATATTCCATAGTATCACCCTTCCATGAGATTCTGACTTCTCATTTTTGAATAACACCATAAGAATATGGATAATGCATTGAGTTATTACTTTTCCCCTTGGGCTTTTGGAAGTAGAATTACTGAAGGATAAGAACATTTTACAAGTTTCTTGGTTTATGTTGTTAAATTATTACATTTCTAGAAGATAACCCTTTTAATTCAAATCGATCCAAATGAACTGTAAACTGGGGTGACAAAATGGCTTAGTGGGTAAAGGTGGTTGCTGCCAAGTGTGATGGTATCATTCATTCCTTGGGGTATAAATGGTAGAAAGGAAGAAATGGTTCCTGCAAGTTGCCCTCTGACTTCTACACAAGAACATCTGGCATGGATGTGCTCTGCTCCAATAAGATTAATGAGTAGATTAGAAATTGATAGGAGTTCTGAAGTGTCTGAGCCCTAAGAAGCAGGAAATGGTAATCCTAGGGGATTAGGAGTTTAGCATTTGCTACAAGTTTAGTATTTAGTGTTTCCTTTAAGCTCTTTAATATTTAACTTTCCAATTGTATGTTAAACTTTCCTGATGCATGTTAAATTTTCCTGGTGCATGTTAGAAGTAGTTTTGTGAATAGTGATATAAAAGAGTAATACTAAAGTGACATTTTGATAAGTACAAACTTAATCTTATTGATTAGAGCTCATAGAAATGTTCTGAAACTTTTTTTTTTTTTGTGGTCTGGTAAAACTGGGGCAGATGCTTAAGAGTGAAAGTCAGTAATGGATGCAATAAACTTTACAAAGCAGTAATTGCTGCGCAATGACTTGTATTTTTGGATGGCTCTGGACAGGCATCCCCATCATGCAGCTGAACGCTAATGACTCCCCTGTGAAACCACACCTCATGTGCTTTACAGGGCTGCCTTCCTCTAGGTAACGTGGACTCTAAGGTTAACTCAGGGAAGTGCTCTGGAAGAATGGAGGAAATAGTGCTAGCGGTCCCTTTTCCTTTCCCTTTCCTTACTGTCCTCTTAAAACATTAAATGACATACACTAGTTGACTAGAAAACAATACAATAAAAAGCTGTTACCCTAAATGTTTGAAAGGCAAGGATGAGGCAGTTATTTAAGGCAGAGTATGTGGTTCAAGAGAAAATATAAAGAGGCCAATTCAGGAAGGATTTGATTTTGATAGTTATGCTAGTTGCTAAGAGGATTGACACCTGTGTATTTGTTCTTTTTTCTTTCATTTGTATGCATATCATATGTGTCTATGTTTTACTAGTGTTTGAACCTTGTCTTTCCCACACGCTATGCAAATTATCTACTTCTGAGTGAACGTCCTCATACCTTCAAAAAAAAAAGTTTTTATTTTTATGTGTGTGGTTGTTTCCCCTGCATGATGTGTATCTGTGCACCATGTGTGTGTCTGGTGCTCTTGGTCCAGTAAAGGGAGACTGAGCCCCTGGAACTGGAGTTCAGATGTTTGTGAGCCACCATGTGGATGCTGGGAATGAAACCTGGGTCCTCTGGAAAGAGCAGCTCTTAACTGCTGAACCATCTTTCCTGTGCACCTCCCTCCCCTTTAAATTTTCAGATGTGGTTTCAATAAGGTAGTTAGGCTGGTCCCAAACCTTTTAAAAAGTGCATTTATTTATTTGTATGCATGTTTATGTGTATGAACATGTATACCCCACCCCTATTCACATATGTGTAGAGGTCAGAGGACAACTTGAGGGAGTTGTTCCTTTTCTTTTAACATGTGGGTCCCCGGGATTGAACTTTGGTCATCAGGTTTGGCAGCAAGCACTTTAACCTTCTGACCTTGCTGGCTCTGGCCTGAACTTTTGATCCCCTTTCTTCAGCCTCTCAGGTCACTGATTGCTATCTAAAATTATTTTCCTTCGTTGTGCTCTGGAGCCTGAACACAAGATCCGCTCATATTAGACAAGTGCTGTACTCCCCACTATAAGCCCAGCTTGACAGCTAAATTCCTTAGTCTCTTAAATCCTGTGAGGTGATACTGAAAAACATGTGAATTAATGGAACATTTGTTGTTGTTTTGTTTTGTTTTGTTTCCCCCAGAAAACTGGAAGGTCAATCCTAATGCTTTGTTTGTAGTAGACAAGAGCCACATCTCTAGCCTTTGGGATTAAAAATGAACTATTCTTAGTTTTAGATTTCAGGACCAAAATTTGGAATGAGGATGTTTATGAGGTAGACACATAGGTAGTTTTTTATATGTAGCCCAGGCTAGCCTCAAACCTATGATTTTCCTGCCTCAACCTCCCGTGTGCTGGGATTATGAACATGTACTATCATGTCTAGCTTGGACCAAGGCTTCTAATATCAGGATTATTACTTTTAAATTTTTTAAGTTTGACTATAATAAATATAATGGACAATATTTATTATTAGATATTTTGCCTGTACATTAAAGTGATTCTCAAATTATTTATAGCTATAGCATTATATGAATGACTTCAGTTTTATTTAGTAGTGTTAGTAAAGATGATATTAGAGTGCTTAGAGCATACTTAGTATTGAAGCTACAGTAAATGTTGTTACCACCACCTGTTCGAGGTAGTAAAGAGAAGATTGGCTGGGCAGCAGTGTGGCCTTTTAGAACCAGCACTCAGGAGGCAGAGTCAGGTGCATTTTTGATTTCAAGGCCAGCCTGGTCTGCATAATAAGTTCCAGGACAGCCAAGGCTACACAGAAACCCCGTCTTCAAAAACAAAAAATGAGGGGAAGGGGGAAGATAAAGTAGAAACAAGATACTATGATTGATAAACTTGAAAATTGAAAGCTTTTAAGCAGTAAGATTGGGGCATTTTGCATGTGCATGTTGAAGGAGAAACTATAAACAATAGAAACTACTGAAGTGGAAGCATGTTTTACAAGGTGATAAAGAATTGGAAGCAGGGAGTACCAGCTCCTTGATAATAAGTAGTATGTGTGCATTGTAATACACTAGAAAAAGAAAACCTCACACAGTAGCTCATGACTGTAATTGCAGCACTTGGGAAGATCAGGAGTTTGAGGCAACTCTTTTTTTTTTTTTTCTATAAGATAAGCTATATACATGTAAAATTGTCTGTGCAGTTTTCAGTCTGAAACTGGAGTCCTCTGGATGACCTTGAACTTCATATCTTCTTGTTTTAAATGCTGAGATTATAGGTTTGTGCCTATATGCACATGAAGATTTATGCAGTGTTGGGGATTGAACCCACAGCTCTGTACATGCTAGGCAAGCACATATCTACTTTACACCCCCAGCCTGTAAAGGATCTTTTAAAGGCAATATTCAATGAAATGGAGTTTACTATTTTTGTTTTTGCCTCAAATGGCTCTCTCTTTACTGAGTTTATAGGAATTTGAAGCCCTTGTTATCTGGAAATAGTTTGTCCTTGTATAGTATGATTGGTATTTTTTACATTGTTTTAGTTAAGACAGGTGTACACATGTATCTGTGCACAACTTGTGCGTCTGGTCCCCTCGGAGGTCAGAAGAGGGTGTTGGATCCCCTGAAATTGGAGTTGCAGACAGTTGTGAGCTGCCATATGGATGCTGGAACAGAATCCAGATCCTCTGAGAACTAGTTCTCTTAAGTGCTGAGCCATCTCTCTAGTCCTGTGTATATATTACTGGAGGCATACATTTTCACCCGTCTCTGAATTGTGATGCATCCTATATCTTACAGTTAAGCTTTTTTTTGGTCAATATATAACTTTATGGATTGAAAAAGAAAAACCATCTATTTACTCACATGGGTGTATGTGCTCGTGTGCCTGTAGGTGCATATGTACACATGAGTGTACTACCAGCAGAATCAGGCACTGGATCACCTTGGAGCTGGACTTGCCCTCCCTCCACTTCATGGATTTTAAAATCTGTAATGTCACAGATCAGTGAACCTACTAATTTACATTATCACACACTGAAGCCTCCTAAATTCCTCTGGTAGTGGTTTTTAATAACTGAATAAATACCTCAGTACTTCATTTTCCATCATATGTAGCACAAACCTTTACTGAATGCTAGATACTACATTACATAAATGCTAGTTCTAAGTTACATGAATAGATATTTTTGGGGAGTTGGGAATTGAACCTAGAACCTTTAGTAGATTCATTAGTACTAGCTAGGCTAGTTAGTATTCTAGTGCCAAGCTATATCCCAGCTCAAGATATGTATTAGTTTTCAAAAAAAATTTTTTGTTGGGGTATGGAATGGGCCAGATATCCCACAGTGAACATTAGAGGTTAAAAGGCAATTTGTAGAAGTTTATTCTCTTCCTTTCACCATTTGGGTTCCAGGGCTCAAACTCAAATTATCAGGCTTGAGAGCAAACATCTTGATGGCTACTTGAGCCAGCTCACTAGGCACCAAATATACTTTTTAACAAAAGAAGTCTTACATTCCACAGTTGCGGGGAACTAACTCAAATTGACGTATCTAACTAAATATTATTGTTCACTACCACTTTAGAAAATACAACTTAGCCGGGCGTGGTGGCGCACGCCTTTAATCCCAGCACTCGGGAGGCAGAGGCAGGCGGATTTCTGAGTTCGAGGCCAGCCTGGTCTACAAAGTGAGTTCCAGGACAGCCAGGGCTATACAGAGAAACCCTGTCTCGAAAAACCAAAAAAAAAAAAAAAAAAAAAAAAAAAAAAAAGAAAATACAACTTATTCTTACAACTGCTCTATGAAGTAGATACTAGAAATTATTACTTAATCTTATTTTACAAATAAGGTAATAAACTGGCTAAAAAACTTGCCCAGTCTTGACATAGCCTGGATTTCTACTATGTGTTTAACTTTAGTGCCTTTGGTCCTAATGACCACACTATGTCTGTCTTTAGAAATTTATATACTTTTGGCCAGTAAGGTAGCTCAGCAGGTAAAGGTACTGTGTCCACCAAGACTGGAAAACTGTATTTGATTCCCAAGGTCCATGTTGTATAATGAAAATGCTGACTCCTGCAAGTTGTCCTCTAACCTCAGTGCGCGCGCATATGTTTGTGTGTGAAATTTTAAAATAGAAAAATTTGTACACTGAATATCAAGACCCCTTTTTGAAGGAGACAATCTAGCTTTATACATGTTTCTGTCCTGATAGTTTATGCTGTAGAGTGTGTACAAAGAACCCAATGAGTAATTTCTGTTCTGTTTGCCTTTCAAGATGGTGATGGAATTTCCTGACAATGTTTTAAATCTTGATGGGCATCAGAATAATGGTGCACAACTAAAGCAGTTTATTCAGGTAATGGTTTTTAAATCATTGTTTTTATATGTCAAGTATATGTATGTTTTTAAACCATAACTTCTAATTTCTTTTTGTTGTTTGTTTGAGAACAAATCTCACTGTAGTTCTGGCTGGCCTAGAACTCTATGTAGACTGGCTTTGCACTCACAGAGATTCTGTCCCAAATGTTCTGGAATTCAAGATTTGTTCCACCACACATTAGCTGTTCCTGCTCCTGCTTCTGCCTCTGCTGCTGCTCTTCCTCTTCTCCCTTCTCCCTTCTCCTCCTCCTTCTTCTTACCTAGGCTTTTGCCTAGGTATTAATAGTGTACTGAAGTTGATTTCATTTTTACTGTTGTAGTAAATATATTTATGTACCTGATTTACAGATTACTCATGTGAAAGAATTGAGTTGTGTTCACGTTTTACAGGTCTAAAAGTCTTTGATCAGGTCATCTCTTCTAGTTTTATAAGATAGGGTGTACAACATTTTATTAAGAACTTGTTAGGGGTGGGGGGCTGGAGAGATGGCTCAGCAGTTAAGAGCATCTCTTTGCTCTTCAGGAGGCCCTGAGTTCAAATCAAATCCCAGCAACTACATGGTGCCTCACAACCATCTATAATAAGATCTGATGCCCTCTTCTGATGTGTCTAAAGACAGTTACAGTGTACTTACATATAATAAAATAAATAAACCTTAAAAAAAAAAAAAAAAGAACTTGTTGGGGCCAGGGATGTCACTTGGTGCCAGAGTATTTTCTCAGCAGTGTTAGGTCCTGAGTTTGATCCCCTGGACCACCAATAAATAATAAAATATATATATATGTGTGTGTGTGTGTGTGTGTGTGTGTGTGTGTGTGTGTATATTTTTTTGGTTTTGGTTTTGTTTTTCAAGGCAGGATCTCTCTGTAGCCCTGGCTATCCTGGAACTCACTCTGTAGATCAGACTGGCCTCAAACTCAGAAATCTGCCTGCCTCTGCCTCCCAAGTGCTGGGATTAAAGGCATTTGCCACCACTGCCTGGCTAGACATAAGATACTTTTTAAATACTCAAAAATACATGATTAAAATAATAGGAAATGAATTGTTAGATTAAGAATTCTTTTTGCTTTTAAAGATCATTTTGAAAAGCTAATGGTAAAAATGAAGAAATTCTTGAATATTACCTTCTTATCTGTTTTTCTGGAAGTGTTAGTTGTAACATAACAGTTCCCTTCCTTAAGTAGAAGAGATTACTTATCAGGGTTTTGCCCGTTTCTCTGTTGCTGTGGTTTCCATTCACTTTTCTTCCTTATCATAACCAGTAGGTTACTTTCATGTATGCTAACTTATTAGTTATTCATTGCAGGCCTGGTTCTTTCCCAAAGATAGAAGCCAACAGTAATAAAAGAGTAGTTTTATGTCTTTAGGAATCTTCATTTTTCTTTCTCTCTTTCAGCGACACAGTATGCTTAAGCAACAAGATTTAAGTATTGCCATGGTGGTAACATCACGCGAAGTCTTGAGTGCACTTTCTCAGCTTGTCCCATGTGTTGGTTGTCGTCGAAGTGTGGAACGCCTCTTTTCTCAACTTGTAGAGTCTGGAAATCCTGCCCTTGAACCCCTGACAGTAGGGCCCAAGGGAGTACTATCTCTGACTCGGAGCTGCATGACTGATGCAAAAAAGCTTTATACATTATTTTATGTACATGGGTAAGTATAGCTAATTAAGAAAAATGCTTTAATTTTAAACAACTTGGTAACAATAGGCCTTGCAATGAGGGGAAACCTCTATTTGATTAGAGCAGAGATAGAAGCTTCTTCTTTCTGCTTTTCTATGGAGAAAGGTATAAAGTAAGCAAAAATAGTGTATTAAGTACAAGTTACAACAAAAACAGTAAGATGAGTGGATTAAATTAATACGAAGGGTGTGATCTGACAATGCCCTCATGATAAATGAATAAAGGGAGGGATCCTACATCTGTTTGGATGAAGGAACAAAAGGGATAGCAAGCATAATGGGCAATAGGCTAGAGTTTTCTTGACGTGTCTGGGGAATAACAAGAGCATGTTGGCTAGAGCCAGCTGAGTAAAGAGAAGAGTAATAAAAGATGAGGTCAGAAGAGTAATAAATATTCAGTTGTGGTAGTTTGTGCCTTATAAGTTATGCTGAGGTTTGTACTCTTGAGTACACAGGAAGCTTTGGAGAGTTTTGAGAGATGAGCAACACAGTCTCACTTGAAATTTGGCCTACAGTGACCTTTGTATTGAGAATACCATGAAGAAAGTACAAGGGTAGCTACAGAAATCAACAAATAGGTTGTTCAATGTTAAGTGGAAAAAGTGACGTCAACTACAGGTGATAAAGATACCAAGAAATGATAGGATCCTGAAATATTTTGAGGACTCTGTAAATAGGATTTTTGTATAGATAGATAAGGGAGGGATAGCTTTAGTGATGGATTTGTGTTATAAAGCAGTATAGGCAGACCAAGGTACTAATAGATCCCCTCGACCCACGTGGTTTAAGGAAAGAACCAGCTCCCAGACCCTCTTCTCTGACCTCCACATGTGCTTGAACTCACTCACATACATGCATTCATACATACTTATGTAAATGTAATTAAAACAGTTTTTTAAATATAGCATGATTTCATTTTACTGAGATGGGCACAACTAGGTAGTAGTTTTTCAAAGTTCTTTTGTATGAAGTTTAAGATGTCAACTGGATATCCACAGTATTTGCTTGTGTCATTTACTGAGGTAGGAAAAGGGATTGAAAGACCAAACCCAGAGGTTCTTCTGTTTGGAGGTGGTAGAGACTTTCAATTTGACTTACTTACTTTCTTTCTTTCTTTCTTTCTTTCTTTCTTTCTTTCTTTCTTTCTTTCTTTCTTTCTTTCTTCCTTCCTTCCTTCCTTCCTTTCTTTCTTTCTTTCTTTCTTTCTTTCTTTCTTTCTTTCTTTCTTTCTTCCTTTTTTAAATTCATTTTGAAGTTTAGGGAACTGATCTTAAGACTTCATAAATATTGGGCAAGTGTGATACCTCTGAACTATAGCTCCAGCTTGAACAAGGAGGAAGAGGATGGGGAGGAAGAGGAAGGGGAGGAGGAAGAAGAGGAGGGAAAGAAGGAAAGAAAGAAGGAAGCTTTAGAGCTTTTTAACATAATAACATAATCTGATATTCTGATTTAAAAGGATTACTCTTGCCAAGTGAAGCCTAGAATGTAAAAGGCAATGGGAAATTGTAGTTGACTAAACTAGAAGTTGGTGGGTTGGACAAGGGATATAAGTGATAGGATTGTAGCTCTATATAAAGGTTATATAAGTTGATGTGCTTTGCTAGTTGATTGGATGTAGGATGTCTTTCTTTATCCATTTAGCCATCTTGCCAGTCCAACATTGTATATTCATATAAAATTTCTGTGGTTTACCTCTCAAGGGTAGTATGTATTTATATAACATTTGAGGAAAGAAAGATGGGTGAAAGTCATGTAAACAATGTCTAAAATACCAGAGTGTCGGACACACTGGCAGCCAACAGATAAGAGTTGTATCTAGAGACAGAGGGCATTGAGTAAAAGTGGGTTTGTTCCAGCTGGACTGGCTAGGTATGGAGAGGGGAAATAATGTAGACCGCTCTGGGTATTTACTGTAGAGACAGTCAGGATAGGTGATGTCTCTGTGATACTGTTAAATACTCCTTTTCAAAAAAAAAAGGCAGCTGATACAAATTTCTAAAATTTGAAAGCAAAATGACAAACCCTTAATGGTTTATTTTTTACTAGGTCCAAACTAAATGATATGATAGATGCTATTCCAAAAAGTAAGAAGAACAAGAGATGTCAGTTACACTCTTTAGATACACACAAACCTAAACCTCTGGGGTAAGTAGAAATAAATGTTAAAAGGTTTCATCAATGTTAAGCATATTAATGTTAGTCATATTTAGTGAAAAGGATAACATTACTAGTTTTGTTAATTGGATTACATTCTGACTGATGTCAAAATAAGCATGTTCTTAGGTTCTGTGGGTTTTTATGCATTGAGCTATATATAAGGTCACTACGTTTTAAGTTTTTTTCCTTTATGTTGTAGGGTTTAAGAATTTTGAGAAATCTATGCCACTAATTTTAAAGTTTTCAAAGTAGTAGTATTTGATTTGTTAACCATCATGTTTAAATTGTTTTTGTCTTTCTTATTTTTAGGTCTCCCTAATTTATTAAGGATTAAAAAAAAAAAAAAGGCCTTACTCAGTTATGGTGATGTGTATTTGTGTAACTAATTTTCAGTTTTCTTGGATGGGTACACAATACGGCTTTGCCCCGTTTCCTGGCACAGTGCCACAGTTGTTTACTGCTTTGCCCCAGGTGTTCTTGGAGAGGATAGCATCAGCATGATTTACAGGGAATTGAAATAAAATTTTGTTTGGGGAAAAATAAAGTGATATAAAACTGTTCTGAGTTAAATATCTCAGTGTCATTGGGAACATTTTGTAGACGTTTTTTTTCTCTAACAATAAAGATCCACATATCCAGGTTTTCTTATGGCCAGGAAAAAAAAAAGTTTTTTAAAAAATTTTTACATCAAGACTTGGTGTGTAGCACAGCACATGGAAACAGAAACAGGCGAATCCCTGTGAGTTGAGGCTAATCTGGTCTACGTAATAAGTTCTGGCCAGTCAGGACTATATAGTGATACCCTGTCTCAAAAATAAACAAAAAATCATGTAAGCTATAAAATACAGAAAAGTAGAAAGACTTATTTGAGACAGCATCTCATTATGTTGCCCTAGCTAGGCAGGAACTCCTTAGTGATCCTCCAACTTCAACTTCCTGAATACAAGTGGACTCTACAGAGACTCCTGCCCTTCTGTGTATCTTACTCAGATTCACCAATTATCAAACTTTCAATGAAACATTTCTTTCATTCATCTGTTTGCCTTTTTCTTTTCTGAAATATTTTAAAGAAAGTTCAAGGCATCCTGTTATTCTCCATTTACATGCATCTCTAGAATGATGAATATTTTCTTTCATACCCACAATGGTATAGCACCTATTGAAGTTAATTATAGTAATTTTTTTTTTTTTTTTTTTGGTTTTTCAAGACAAGGTTTCTCTGTATAGCCCTGGCTGTCCTGGAACTCACTTTGTAGACCAGGCTGGCCTCGAATTCAGAAATCCACCTGCCTCTGCCTCCCGAGTGCTGGGATTAAAGGTGTGGGCCACCATGCCCAGCTCAATTATAGTAATCTTATACCCAGTTGATACTTAGATTCCCTTGCAGTGCTTAAAAATACCTTTTTGCATTTGTTTATTGAGGTAGAATCTGAACAAGGCCCATATATCCCATACTATCTAAACACTCTGAAACCAATGAACATCTCACAGTTCATAGTGGGTCTCAAGCTATTTCATACACTTGTTACTGTGCTTTGGTTGTGGAGACAGGGTCTCATGTAGCCCTGGCTGGCCTTGAATTTTTTGTATAGTTTGTTTAGTGGAAGATTACCTTGAGCTCCTAATCCTGTCTATACCTCTCTAGTACTGAGATAGCAGGCATGGACTGACTACTGTATCTTTCTTTAGTATTTATTTTTCTCTATTGTTAGAGGATTCCTCTTGAAATGTTCATTTCAGTCATAATTTTCCCATTAGAAAATGAGCTGAGCAATATGACATGGTAAAAAGTTCTGCTTTCTGGTTTTGTTTTCTTCTTTTGTGGTTCTTTATTGAAGACTAATAAAAAGCAGTAGATAGTCCAGTACCTTATATACCTGTTCTCACTGCTGTTTTCCTGTGAAGACCAGTTCTTCCTGTTTTGCTCCAACTGCTACTCTGGTTCTGCAGTGACTTGCTTTTTTGTTAGTTGTGTATGAGGCTGTATCTTCATATCTTGTAGCTTACAAAAGTAAGTTTCTATAAATTTCATGTTTTCTTTAGAGTACAGCTTCTCTACATGGAAAGTCAATCGTTTTTTGAAGTTTTTTTTTATTTAATGAGAAGTTAATATAAATGGAGCTAATTGATCTTAGGTAGTGTGACTTGAGGTAGCTTTAGCTATTCCCTAGTGTGTGTAGATGGTAGTCAGTGATTATAGTCTTGTCTAGTCAGAATACCTGAGCAGGTAGAGTACTTTGAAAAGCTTCTACAATTGTTTGCTATTAAGTCTTCATTTTATGTTTCTTCCTGGTCCCCTAGCCTCAGGTTTTTAATCAAATGTTTTTCCAAGGAAAGTATACTCACTGGGTTCCAGCTTTATAAAGAACAGTGGTTGAATCACCTTTACTGACAGTGTTCTTTTAGCTATGCAAGTAAATCTCAGGGTTTTTTTTGTTTTTGTTTGGTCTGGAAGTTTGGTATCTGAAAGACAGATCCAGGCCAGACTTGTAGGCCAGAAGTTAGTGATTAAGGATACTTTGAGAAAACAGAATGTAAAGCCATGTAGAAAGAAAGTAGAGGAAGAGCAGAGAATGGTGGGAGGTTTCAGTTAATGAGAAGAGTATGGATAGCTGGGTAGGAGGAGACTGAGAAATGGTGTTTGGTGTTTGAGACCGGTCTGGTCCGCGTACTCAGTGTTCCTTAGTCACTGAGGACACTGATCAGACACTGGTTTAACAGCAGTATTGATGATCAGAGCTGGCGGTTGAGTGGATAGAAAATGAATACAAAGTTATAGTGTTCAAGCCCTAAATGGAAAGTATAAGAGTAGAAGGAGGAGCCGGGTATGGTGGTGCACGCCTTTAATGCCAGCACTTGGGAGGCAGAGGCAGACAGATTTCTGAGTTCAAGGCCAGCCTGGTCTACAGAGTGAGTTCCAGGACAGCCAGGACTGCACAGAGAAACCCTGTCTCAGGGAAAAAAAAAAAAAAAAAAGTAGGCGGAGGAAGTCACTTTGAAATTCTTCAGAAAACATGTCTTAAAGGAGTCATCCAAGTCATAAGGCCTAGATTCTGATTTGAGTGGTAGGTTATTTAACTTAACTATCAAAAGAGGAATATGAGACGAGACAGGATTTAACATGTAAGATAGAGCAGAAGTTGACATTTCATTGTCAGTAGGTAGAACTCAACCTCATTTTGACCTTTTCCCCTTAGTGGGATTAAAGTGCTGTAATGACATGTTAAGCTGAGATTTGAGAAATACTTATTTAGCTATGGAAAGACTTGGGGTTTACTACCTTAAGCAGGCATGACATGGAGTTTCTAGGAGTGTAAATCGACCTGCAGATGATCAGGCAGGAGCCAGTTCAGAATTAGTGAAAAGTCTAGAAGCCTATCCTTGAATGGAATACAGACAGACAGACATTTTTGTAGGAAAGCACATCTGCCACACAGCAAAATGCAGGACCATGGTCACACTGGAACTAGTCTGGGAGGAGGGTCTGGGAAGGTCTCAGTAAGTTAAAGAATTATGTGTGTAGCACTTGCTACTTACTTAGACTACTTAGAATATGCATCTTAGTATGCTATTTTATTATGTATAAACTTAGGTACTTTATTATATTAATGTGTGACTTTCATGGCTACTTGGAAATTAAAACTAGATAAGTTTGTTGCCAGAGCTAGCTGTAAATAAGAGTGACTTAATCATTTATGATCACATTAAATAAAGAATTTTCAACTGGTTAAAGATTGATCCTTGTTTAATAGGTGAAAATAATAGCTTTTTAAATGCCTTTTGGCTTTAGAACATTTGAAGTACATTTGCTTGTAAAATGCTTAATATATAAACAAGTTTTTATATTTATAACTGTAAATAATGTTAAATTGTATCAAGTAAACTTGATAGTCAAGTGTTTGATGTAAATGTGTGAAACACATTAAATAATAATGTATTATGGTTAAATATATAATTCATTATTCAAAATTGCAGATTTATATACTAATATCTTAATATGTTAAAGAATTCATGATTGTAATATAGACCTTAGAGATTATTTCTTCAGGTTATCTCAGTGTCACTAAGCTTTGTACCATACTGTACTGCAGTGAAGGGAGCAGTAGCAGTGTCAGTTCAGAGAAGTTAAGTACAGATAAGAGAAGTAGTGAAGACCACAGGAAGGACAGCAAGTGTAGGATCATTTTCCATTATGGACCTTTCCAGGGAACAGCCAGGTAAAACCAAGCAATCCTTTATTCTGCCTTTTTAAACCTTTCACCTCATGTATGCCTCCTTTTCACTAATATTTATTCTTTTTACAGAGGATGTTGGATGGATGTTTGGGAACTCATGTCCCAGGAATGCAGGGATGAAGTAGTTTTAATTGACTCTAGTTGTCTTTTAGAAACACTAGAAACATATCTTCGAAAGCACAGGTAAGTGCAAAGGTCATTATGATATGGCAGGCAAGGGATCTTAGATGCAGAGTAGCCTGTCACTGGCTTCTTTAGTGTAAAAGTATTCCAGTTGTCCTGTTAATATCTGCACGGGGGGGGGGGGGGGGGGGTCATGATAGTCAGTTTTTAATGAGGTGCTTTGAGTGTTAGTCTTCTTGTTTCTTCCTTTTAAAGATTTATTATAATTATTTGCTTGGTTCTCTTTCTCCTTTCCTTTCCTCTTCTTTCCTTACTTTTCTTTCTTTCTCTTTCTTTCTTTCTTTCTTTCTTTCTTTCTTTCTTTCTTTCTTTCTTTCTTTCTTTCGAGACAGGATCTATGAGCCCTGGCTGTCATGGAATTTATTATGTAGATCATGCCTGCCTTTGTCTCTTAGAGTGCTGGGATTAAAGGCATGTACCACCACAGCCAGTGATTTTATTTTTAAATTTTGTGTAGTATGTGTGTGTGTGTGTGGGGGGGGGGGGGGCGCTTGTAACCAGAGATGTTGGGACTCCTATAGCTGGAGTTACAGGTGGTTGTGAGCTGCCTGACATGGAGGCTGGGAATCAAACTCCAATCTTTTGCAGGAGTAGTTTGTACTTACTCTCAACCATGGAAACGATTGCTGTTGTTTTTGCCTTTTTTTTTTTTTTTTTTTTAATTTACTATTCCAAGTTTGTTCTTTCATGAGACAAAGGTTGACTGAATCTATTGAAATATAATTAATCAAGCCAGGCGTGGTGGCACATGCCTTTAATCCCAGAACTCAGGAGACAGAGGCAGGTGGATTTCTGAGTTTAAGGCCAGCCTGGTCTACAGAGTGAGTTCCAGGACAGCCAAGGCTACACAGAGAAACCCTGTCTCGAAAAACCAAAATATATATATATATATATATATATATATATATATATATGTATATATATATATATATATATATCACTTTAGAAAAGTATAATATTCGTTTTTTTTTTTTTTTGTAATAGAATCATGCTTGCTAAAGTTTCAAAATTAAATTAGCAGGCTTTTGGCCTGGAGTTGTGGCTCATTTGGTAAAGTGTTTGCCTAACATGCATCAGAGTGGGTTTGATCCTCAGCCCCAGCATAAATTAGGCATGGTTAAACTAGATTGTAATCCCAGCAGGTAGAGGCAAGATTATAATGAATTCAAGGCAGCAAGAGACCATGCTTCAACACCCTCCCCACACACAAAGCTTTTTATTTCCTAATTTGAAATATTCTGCAATTATTTGTCAGAATCTTTTGGTTTTGGTTTTGTTTTTCGAGACAGGGTTTCTCTGTATAGCCCTGGCTGTCCTGGAACTCACTTTGTAGACCAGGCTGTCCTAGAACTCAGAAATCCGCCTGCCTCTGCCTCCTGAGTGCTGGGATTAAAGGCATGCGCCACCACGCCTGGTTTAGTCAGAATCTTTAAATAGAGTTAGAATATATTTGTTTCTTGTAACCTTGTATTTTTCTTTGTAGAAGACTATGACAAAGGAATTCTTTTAAGTGCGCTCAGCATTTGGAATCCCTTAGGAAGGAGAGAAACTGACCAAGGAACTATCTAACTCTTTTTATTGGTGTTCTTGTTGGGATGGGGCTGTTAGTACAGATTTGTTACATTTGGCTTTGGGTTCACTTTAAAAAACAAGAGTTATAGCCTGGTGGCTATGCTTTTAATCTCAGCTCTTGGGAGACAGGGGCAGGCAGATCTCTTGAGTTTGAGGCTAGCCAGTTCCAGGAGAGGTAAGGCTACACAGAGAAACCCTGTCTTGAAAAACAGAAAATAAACAAAAAGAATTAGAAACATATGTGTTAAAGAAATCCATGTTTTTAAAATGGTCATGAACTAATTGACTGAATACTCAGTTCTTTTTTTTTTTTTTTAGTTATAAACTTCCTTATTTTTGTCTTTTTGATTGTTTTTCAAAAAGTAGACAATATATTGATGATTTGGATTTGAGAGAAGAGACTAGATGATATAAAATGTTTGTCCTTCTAGGGGTCATATAATAAACTAATGTTTTAAAGTTTCCTATATTTTGGCTTTATTTTAAATAAGGTAATATAGAATATTTTATAAATATCCTAAGAATGAGAAGAAAATTTGATTAGAATAGTCATTTTTATGTAGAAAAGAAATTGAGATTGCATAGAATTTGTTCTACCCATTAAGACTTTATGACATTTCTTTTTCTGTGTTGTTTGTATATACTAATATTTGTGCATGGATGCATATGCCACAGCTCCAGTGTGGTGGTAAGAGAACAACGGACTCACTTCTTTCCTTTCATCTTTACATGAATTCTGGGTTTGAACTCAGGTTACTAGACCTGCCAGTCAAGCACCTTTACCACTGAGCCATCTCACATTATATTACTTTATTTTATATGTATGTATGTAGGTTTGAATGTATATCTGTGCACCATGTGTGTGCATATGCTTACAGAAGCCAGAGGAGGGTGTTGGGTTCCCTGGATGTGGGTGGTGAAAAATGAATCTGTATCCTGTAAGAGCAGAAAGTGTGAACTTCTGAGCCACACCTCAGTTTTTAAGACAAAATATAGTTGGTTGTTGTTGGTTTGGTTTGGTTAGGTTTTTTGAAACAGGGTTTCTTTGTGTAGCCCTGGGTTGTCCAGGAACTCACTCTGTAGACCAGACTGGCCTTAAACTCAGAGATCTACCTGCCTCTGCTTCCAAAGTACTGACATTAAAAAGGTATACCACTTTACCCAGCTAAAAATGATTACAATATTAGTGCAGGGTTTACTATGAGATTAGATTAAATTGTGAAGGTTGACAACACAGTACTGTTTTCTTAGGATTATATTTGACAGTATAGTAATGTCAGAATGTTTGCAGAGCATTATCTCTGGACTTTTGAGTTTTCCTTTTAGTTTTTGAACTGTAATCTGTTTCACTTGCTTTCTACATATTCACTTACTTATTTTATGTATATATGAGTACATTGTAGCTGTCTTCAGACACACTAGAAGATGGCATCAAATCTCATTACAAATGGCTGTGAGCAACCATGTGATTACTGGGAATTGAACTCAGGACTTCTGGAAGAGCAGTCGCTGCTCTTAACCACTGAGCCATCTCTCCAGCCCTCACTTGCTTTCTAAATGGCCTTATTATATAACATCTCCCTTCCTCCTTTCCTATCTTTTTAGTCACCAAGTCTGACAATCCACCCTTTATAGTGGAAGGAGAGCCATGACTCTTAAAAAGTTTTGCTATTAACTTTCACACAGGTTGACATGAAATTCCAAGGCTCAAGTGTTCCTCTGTTTCAGTCTCTCAAGCAGTGAGGGCTGTAATCACATACCACCATATACTCAGCTGTCTTCCTTTTTAAAAGTTGTGTCTGTGTGTATCAAGTACATTTCCTTTATTCATCTATGAACATGTAGATTATTTCCATATCTTGGCTATCATCAATATTGCTATGGTGAATGTGGGCCTGCAAAATGTACATATAATTGTTGCAGGGATTATTAAAAAAAAAAAAGAGAACCAGCACCTTCCCACCCTGTGCTAGCAACTCTCAAGTCTTAGCGGTCTGGCAGGCCATGCGCTGGCCGGCAGTTGCTGACCTGTTCTTATCTCTGGAGACTCTTTGGCCTGGAGCTCCCAGAAAGCATCCACCCAGCTTGCTTAGTCTCCACTGGTGAGTCGCCACTACACGAAACATGTACTTCAAAATCCCCCACGGCATTTGCGGTGTACATCTGGTAAACCTACCCTTTGCCACCATACCTTTCTCTCTTGAACCCAGTTGAACCACCACGTGAAGGTAAATGCCACACAGACTTAGTTCAGAAACAATGGTAACTCAGTCACTAGGTGTAACAACTAAACCTAATCTTGTAAGCCATATTAAAATCTGATTCCTGGATCTGCCATGATACTAGGAAACTCTAGCAGCTACATCTTACCCATACGCTGTCCCCTTTCCAAAAGGGCCCAACTCTCCCCTGCTTCCTTTTTTCCTCCATCCAACCTGGAAGTCCCACCTACTTGCCCAATGATTGGTTCCTTTATTCATTAGGGAATTGGTTCACAAGAAGCCATCTGAGTATGTGACTCATTCCTCCTTCCAAACAGCATCTCCAGGGAGAGCAGAATTAACATAAAAGTACAAGTAGCACAGAACCATCTACAACACTTCTCCCTTTCTGTTCTAATAAAAAACAACCTTTCTCTCAATACAGAGCACAACTATTACCATTTTGTAATTTATAAGGTATAGATAGACCTAACACCCAGTCCATCAGTTCTGTCATTAAGATAGAACATTGTCATCTATCCTAAATAAAAAGACTTATCATTCTACACCTGACTCATGTCCTGGCTTTAGATTATAAGTCATTTGAACATCCTCTCAAATCTATATCTTTCTCAATGTAAACAGCATGGGTTGGCTATGAGACTACCAGTCTTCAACCCTATCACAAATCTAAGAAAAACTAATATTACCTGAAAATATGAGAAGCATAAAATATAGCTTCTAAAATTTAGCCAATTTATAGAGAGCGCTGATCACCTGGACAGTCCGTTATACTTCAAAACGTTGGAGCATCAGTCTTCAGCCTTCTGTCACAGGATCACCTGGCCTTTGTAATGCAGAATTTTGAAGGGCTGATTACCCTGTCTTGACAGAGATTATCAATCCACTACTCTGCATACTTGATACTATATTTCTGGACAGTATTTTGTCTGTAGATGAAATGAGGCAAATTTTGCCTAGTGGGTGTCTCGCCACAACTGGAGCAACTCCACTGATGATCCAAGAAAGGGTATGATGTCAAGAGCAGACTTGTCTCAACAAATAAATAAACATTAACTATCACATTCTGTGGATTGCTGATGTTTGTGAAAACCAACTATGTAAAGTAATCTGGACTATTCTCTGTTAGCTACTCTCAGCTATTGCTAATTAAAATATCTGAAAACACCCTAACAAACTCAGAGCTATGATTAACTCACGGGCTTAATCATCTCAGATCAGTTTATAAAAACAGTTGTGGAAGGATTGGGTCTAAGCCCTGTACTTTTAAATTTTCTGTATCAATAGAAGAAATTTATACCAATGAAAAACTTGATTTTGCAGCAAAATCAATTCTATACCAAAGTAAGTTATGACTTCAACTTAGTAACAATTAAAAAATTTCTACCAAATCAGATTATGGCTGTGCAGTCAATCCTAGCTGCTACTCCCAATTTCAATTTTGACCCATTTCTACATTTCCCTAGAAAGACAACTCATAATAAGCACCTCCAGCCCCAAAGCCCAGGGAACTGGGTTGATAACTCTTCATAAATTCTTCGAGCTGAATGAATATGGACGTTGAGATATTTTAAAGGAGGAGGGTCGAGGTGGGAAATTGGAATTGGTTGGCCTTAAGGCCACACCAATGATTGGTTTAGTTAGTCTCTGATGTCTGTGTTGTGACTGGATCCGGCTGAAAGTCCAAGACATCCAGAGTTCAAGCGGAGACTCAAGACTATATATTCTGTACTATACAAATCTCAAAATCAAAATTTTAATATCAAGATAACCTTTTGTTTGATTCTCTGGAATGTAGTTCTTTAGGGGGTCTCCCTCTATCAGCTCTGTTCCATTTTACTCTGGAAGGTGGGTAGGCACTAACCACCTTCTCTAAAAACAAAGACAAAACCTTCTCCCAGATCAGCAGATCCTTGAGCTAGCAACCAGAAACACCTTTATTTTGACCTCTCCCAGAGGATTAATATAACCACAGAGCTCAAAATCACACCTGTTTTAAAAGTTAAAATAATCCAAAACACGTGAAGTAAACTAAAATACTGTATGTGCCTATTATTAGGCCTTCTCTATTTTGCCGTGCAGGATAATAACCCAGAATTCCCAAGGAGCCCACGTTAGATAGAATTTGAGTATCCTATAAGGTGTATTAGAGGAATATATCTTGATACCATCTTTAAAGCAATTCAAACTTTCACTAATATCTGCCTATCAGAAACAGGTAATTTTTACTTGTTAAGCTCTCTTGTCTAGAACAGCCACCTTGTTATACCATCGATCTGCTTGGCGCTTTGCCTAAAGCCACAGACATTTATTAATGCCTGTTCACTGCCCTCTCTATTTGAAGTCAGTGACTAATTTTCCCTATCCTAGTCCCAAACCGCAGGCAAAATTCCCCATGTGATTCGGACAAAATCTGTATATAAATATCCTAAAAGCAAATAATGCCAATTTTATAAATTTACATTTCAATCTTTGCTCCAAGAAGTAGGCAACTTCTATTCTGCAGCTCTCTTAACTCAGAGCAACCTGAATACCCCACAGCAGGGGACCTCGGAGCCTGCTTTCACTGTTTCAATTCCCCGGCTTGAGTCCACGTGACTCTCATCTCAACGCCACCTAGCTACTCACTTAAAAATAAACAAATAAATAAAACTCTCTCAGGCTAATCTTACATTTTTAATGGATTCTTGCCTCATGTTGGGCGCTATCTGTTGCGGGAATTAAAAGACAACCAGCACATTCCGGCGCAACTCTCAGGCCCCAGCCCGATGTCTCCACCCAGCTTGCTTAGTTTCCACTGGCGAGCCATTACCATGCCAAAACCGTGCTTCAAAAACCCCCACGGCCTCTGTGGTGTACATACCTTTCTCTCTTGAACCCAGTTGAGCCGCGGCGCGAAGGTAAATGCCACACAGACTTAGTTCAGAAACAATGATAACTCAGTCACTGGGTGCAACAACTAAACCTAGTCTTGTAAGCCATATTAAAATCTGATTCCTGGATCCGCCATGATATTGGGAAACTCTAGCAGCTACATCTTACCCTTAATGCCGTCCCTATTCCAAAAGGGCCCAACTCCTTTTTCCTTTCTTCCTCCAACCTGGAAGGCCTGCTTACTTGCCCGGTGATTGACTCCTTTATTCATTAGGGAATTGGTTCACAAGAAGCCACCTGAGGTGTGTGACTCATTACTCATTCCAGACAGCCTCTCATTTCAGAT
This sequence comes from Mus caroli, assembly GCF_978045245.1. Taxonomy (NCBI): domain Eukaryota; kingdom Metazoa; phylum Chordata; class Mammalia; order Rodentia; family Muridae; genus Mus; species Mus caroli. The sequence goes on from NW_028227268.1 coordinate 37,650,632, forward strand.
AACCTCTCCTGGGAGAACAGAATTAACATAAAAACACATAATTAATTCTTTGAAGTGGGATTCCATAGCTGGGCGTGGTGGCGCACACCTTTAATCCCAGCACTCGGGAGGCAGAGGCAGGCGGATTTCTGAGTTCGAGGCCAGCCTGGTCTACAGCGTGAGTTCCGGGACAACCAGGGATACACAGAGAAACCCTGTCTCGAAAAATCAAAAAAACAACAACAAAAAAGTGGGATTCCTCAATCATATGGTAGTTTTTTATTTTTTTTAATAACATTTTATTTATTTGTATCAGTGTAGTGTGGGTGTGCACATACTAAAGAGTGCATACAGAGGTCATTGGAAAACTTACATTAGTTACATTCGTTGGTTCCCTTCTATCATGTAAGTCCTAAAAGTTAAACTCGGGACTCTAGTCTTGGCAGCAAGTGCCATTTACTCACCAAGCCATCTCACTTGCCTCTAGTTTTTATTTTGGGGAACCTTCATATTTTCATGGTGTTCTGTTTGGTTTTTTTGTTTTGTTTTTTCCGAGACAGGGTTTCTCTGTAGAGCCCTGGCTGTCCTGGAACTCACTCTATAGACCAGGCTGGCCTCAAACTCAAGAGATCTGCCTGCCTCTGCCTCCCGAGATCAAAGGCATGGGCCACCACGCCCGGTTTATGGTGTTCTGTCTTATCTATCTTATCTAATCTGTCAATCTTCCTGGAACTCATTCTGTAGACCAGGCTGGTCTCGAACTCAGAAATCAGAAATCACCTGCCTCTGCCTCCCAATGCTGGGATTGAAGGCCTTAACTTTTTTTTGGTTTGTTTGTTTGGTTGGTTTTTTGAGCTTCCTTCCTTCCTTCCTTCCTTCCTTCCTTCCTTCCTCTCTCTCTTTCTCTTTCTTTTCTCTTTCTTTCTCTTTCTTGCTTTCTCCCTTTCTTCCTTTTTTCCTTTCTCTCTTTTTCTTTCTTTGTTTCTCTTCCTTTCTTTCTTTCTCTTTCTTTTTCTTTCTTCCTTTTTCCCTTTCTTTCTTCCTTCCTTTCTTCCTTTCTTTCTTTCTTCCTTTCCCCTCCTTTCTCTCATTCTTCCTTTTTCTTTCTTTTTCCTTTTTCTTCTCTCTTTCCTTCTCTTTCTTTTTCTCTCTCTTTCTCTCTTTTTCTTTCTCTCTTCTTCCTTTCTCTTTCCCTTTTCTTTTTCTCTTTCTTTCTTTCCCTCTTTCTCTCTTCCTCTTTCTCTTTCTCCTTTCTTTCTCTTTCTCTTTCTCTTCCTCTTCTTTCTCTTCCTTTTTCCTTCTCTCTTTCTTTTTCTCTTTCTTTCTTTCTTCCTTTCTCTTTCTCTCTTTCTTTCTTTCTTTCTCCCTCTCTCTCTTTTTTCTTTCTTCCTTTCTTTCTCTTTTTCTTTTTTCTCTCTCTTCCTCTCTCTCTTCCTCTTCCTTTCTTTTTTCTTTCTTTCCCTTTCTCTTTTTCTTTCTCTCTCTCTCTCTTTCTTTTTTTTTTTTTTTTTTTTTTTTTGGTTTTTCGAGACAGGGTTTCTCTGTGTAGCCCCGGCTGTCCTGGAACTCACTTTGTAGACCAGGCTGGCCTCGAACTCAGAAATCCACCTGCCTCTGCCTCCCGAGTGCTGGGATTAAAGGCGTGCGCCACCACGCCCGGCTTCTCTCTCTTTCTTTCTCTTCTTTTTCTCTTTTCTTTTCTTTTCTTTTCTTTTCTTTTCTTTTCTTTTCTTTTCTTTTCTTTTCTTTTCTTTTCTTTCACAGGCTCTCACTGTGTAGCCTTGGCTGCCCTGGAACTCTCTCCATAGAGTAGGCTGGCTTTGAAATCACAGAGATCCACCTGCCTCTGCCTCCTGAGTGTTGGGATGACAGGTGTGCACCACCACTCACTCATGTGTTGACAGGTTCTGATTCTATGACAGCATGCAGCAGTAATTTCTCTGCATTCCTATGACCACTGGCTTTTCATCTAGATATTTGTTTCACTTTTTGTCTAGTAATGGTAACTGTTTTAGTAGGAATGAGGACAGTTGTGGGTTTGACTTTGCATTGGTGATGCTGAAGGTCTTCTCACTTGTTTATTGGTCATATTTATATCATATCTGGAGGAATGTAAACCAGAGGCCATATGAGTGTCCACAGACCTGCCCATTTTTTAAAATTGCGTTTCTTTTGGCCTAGGCATGGTACTGCATACCAGAATCTGAGAAATCTTTGTTCTGCATGTTTGAGCTCATCTTGCTCTTGCTCCCTAAATAGAGTTTCAAGTTAGCCAGGGCTACATAGGTGGGGTGTGGATGCTCTGTTTTGTTTTGTTTTGTTTTTGTAGATAGGGTCTCACTGTGTAGATCTGCTGTGCTGGAACTCACTATCTGCCTGGCTAAAGGGGCGTTTTGTTTGTTTGTTTGTTCTGTTTTGGTTTTTGAGAATTAAAAAAGATAAAGTATAACCTGCTTGGCCTAGAAATTGAGTTGTATACCCGGCTGACCTTGATCTTGGAACAGTCCTTCTGCCTCTGACTCCTCTGCTAGGATTTTAGGCATGCACCATTATGCCTGGTTTAAGAAAAACATGTTTGTTTGTCTCTATATCTCTCTCTATAAATATGTGTGTACATTATTAATATAACATTTCTATGTAGGCTAGGCTGGCTTGATCCTTTGCCTTGACTTCCTCTGTGTTGGGATTACAGGTGTAAAACACCACGCCTAGTTTATAGGGACCCTTTATATCTGGATAGTAATCGCTACCCAGATACTTTCCCAGATTTCTGTGGTTTCCTATTCAGTAGTAACTCCTTTTCTTTTTCTTTTTTCTTTCCATCTACCTTTTCTGTCTTTCTCTCTCTGTTTCTTTTTTTCTTTTTGGTTGTTTTTTTGATACGGGTTTCTCTTTATGTTCTTGGCTGTCTCAGAACTCACCCTCTAAACCAGGCTGGCCTCAAACTCAGATATCAGAGATCCTCCTGCCTCTGCCTTTCCAAAGCTGGGAATAAAGACATGTGCTGCCACCACCTGGCTTCCTCTTTTTCCCTTGCTATTTATTGTAGTAGTGTGTGTGCGTTATGTGTATATACGCGTCTCATGGGGATTACCTTGGAATTAGAGGCAGAGACAGTTATGAGCTAGTGTGTGTGTGTGTGTGTGTGTGTGTGTGTGTGTGTGTGTGTTGGGAACTGAACCCAGTCTTCTATGGGTGCAACAAGTACTCTGAGCTGCTGACCCATTGCTCCAGCTCTAGCTTAGAAATTTTTAAGTTTAATGAAGTCCCTTCCTTCCTTCCTTCCTTCCTTTCTCTCTTTCTTTCTCTTTATATTTGCTTGTGTTGTATTATGATGCCATATCCAAGAAATTGTTTTTTAGTTCAGTGTTGGGATATTTTCCTCCTATATTCTAAGAGATTTGTAGTTTAAAATTTTAATATGTGTATCTTCAATCCATTTTGAGTTAAATATTGTGTTTCCATACATACATTTTTCAAAGCATTAGTGATTTAATATGACTTGTCAGCCAATCTTACTGCCTTCTAATCTTGTAGGCTTAGAAAGCCTCTAACATGTGCGTCCTTAAAGAAAATATTATCTTCTGATGGGCCAGAAAGACCTGGATATAGTAAAAATAACACATGATAGTTGTAAAGATAAAGTAATAAGAAGTGTAAGACAGAAATAATAGGAGATTGGTTGGTGTCACCTATACTCACTGGTATTTCTACCTTCTGGGGATGCAGAGGCAGGGAGATTATACAAGTCCAAGAATTCAAGAGCAGCCTAAGCCTTTTCCTGTGTGTGCATGCTATGTGCATGTGTGTACAGTTACACATTCTCATAAGGATACTTGTCGAGGCTAGAGGCTAGTTTCTTCCTCTATCAATTCTCATTCATATTCCCTCCCACCCCCACCCCACCTCTCCTTCTCTCTAAGCAAGGTTACTCGCTGAACCTGGAGCTTGATATTTTGTTAGACTGACTAGTGGGTAAGCCCCTGAGATTCACCTTTCTTTTGGCCTTCAACATGTAGTTCAACTACATGTACAACTACATGTACAAATGCCAAATGCATCTTTTTTATGTGGGTACTAGGTCTCAGGTCCTCATGGTTACAAAGTAAGCTCTTTACACTGATTCATTTCCTAGGTCTCCCTTGCTCTTTTTTTTAAAGATTTATTGTTTTTAGTTGTGTTTATATGTGTAGGTTTGTGCACATGAGCATAAGTACCAATGAGGTCAGGAGAGAACATTGGATCTCCTATAGCTAGAGTTACAGGCCTTTTTTTTTTTCCCGAGACAGGGTTTCTCTGTGTAGCCCTGGCTGTCCTGGAACTCACTTTGTAGACCAGGCTGGCCTTGAACTCAGAAATCCGCCTGCCTCTGCCTCCCGAGTGCTGGGATTAAAGGCGTGCGCCACCACGCCTGGCTGAGTTACAGGCATTTTAAAGCTGGGTCTGAATTCAGGTCCTCCTGAAAGATAGGGAAGCACTGAACCCTAGAGCCATCTCTCCACTCCCCACAGGGTTTCTCTTTGTAGTGATGGCTGGCCTAGAACTCACTCTATAGACCAGGCTGGCCTGGAACTCACTGCCTCTGGATCTGCCTGCCTTTGCCTCCTGAGCGATGGGATTAAAGGCATGCAGCCACCACCACCCTGCAAGCCATCTTTTATGTTGTTAAACTGTTTCTTCCCTTTTCTGTGTAGCAGTAGACTAGGTGTCTCTAGTGTCTTTTACATTATAGTTCTAGCCCTCAGGCAAGAAGAATAGGTCTTGGTCATGAATCATCTTTATAAACATGACTGAAGCCATAGATGTGTGCCTATGAGTGCAGCTGACCACAGTGTTCCTTGAGAAATGAATTTAAGTGAGGGAGAGTCGTGTTTGGGGGTTTTTTTGTTTTTGTGTTTTGTTTTTTTGTTTGTTTGTGTGTGTGTGTGTGTGTTCCATCACAGCAGCTCGCCTCTGACAGCCAGTTGGTAATATTATAAGCCTAGTGTTTTTATCTATCCAGGGTCTTTCTTGTTTTGGGATTCAAAAATAAAGAAGCTAGGTTCTGTTGATCTTTGTGGTATATACTTACGTGTGAACACTCCAGGAATCTTGAGGGGGGAGAATCATATGTGTTTTATGAAACAAGAATATACCTGCCTATGTTTAAAGTTTAAAATCTTTAAACTTAAGCCCATGTTCTAGTTTAAAATCATTTCCAGCCGGGCGGTGGTGGCGCACGCCTTTGATCCCAGCACTTGGGAGGCAGAGGCAGGGGGATTTCTGAGTTCGAGGCCAGCCTGGTCTACAAAGTGAGTTCCAGGACAGCCAGGGCTATACAGAGAAACCCTGTCTCAAAAAACCAAAAAAAAAAAAAAAAAAAAAAAAAAAAAATCATTTCCAGTTGACAAAGCTGCATTCATGTGATCTTTAAATTTGTATTTAATGTTGATATTTTTAGTTTTATTTTTATTATTTTTTAGACTTTATAACTCTGGCTGGCCTTGAACTCTCAGAAATCCATCTGCCTCTGTTTCTGTAGTCATACCAACCACATCCTTAATTTTGAAGGTTTCTGTTTGTTTGTTTGTTGTTTTAAAACAGGTTTTGCACTGATTGCAAAAATAAAGTCCTCCGAGCATACAATATCCTCATTGGTGAACTTGACTGCAGCAAAGAGAAGGGCTACTGTGCTGCCCTGTATGAAGGGTTGCGGTGTTGTCCACATGAGCGACACATACATGTTTGCTGTGAAACAGACTTCATTGCACATCTCTTGGGTCGTGCTGAGCCAGAGTTCGCAGGAGGGTATGAGTATGTAGTTTGCTAGAATGGGCTATCTAGCGCTTTGCTTCATTTTATTACTCTTCTGTCACCTATGCCTTACTACATAAGTGTACAAATTCAGGTATGCTGAGATTATGCTTTCTTAATTGAATGGAAATATAGGAAAAGTGTTCTGGTGTTTGGTTTAGTCCTCTGGTCCTTAGTTTGAAAAAGAGGTAAACTGTCATTTTAGATTATCATTTTTACTTGAAAATAATTGAAATATTTCTTCATGCATCCTGCTTTATCATGTTTAGATTTTATTCACAATGGTGATTTTTGAATAGAGGTTAGGTTTTTGCAGCACGGGGGTTAAGAAATGCTTTATTGAGTATAATTCATTGACTGTGTATTTTTAAATTATGATTTGTGATTATGTAATATTTAAATTATAGAATAGCCTAAATTAATATCTCTGGCTTTGTGATGAAAATGAAATTAGAATTAGGTTTTTCATAGACTACCTCAAACTCATTTTTCCTTTGGGTTTTTTATGGGTGCCAACTCTCTCTTGAGTCCTAGTTTCATCTAGCAGTTTTTAAATTCAGAAACTCACTGTAGTGATATGAATATTACGTCTACTAGACTGGCCCTAGAAGGCCTTTGCCTATGATTGAATCACTTTGGAATTGCCTTTTTTTCCCAATCTTCCTCAAACCAGCTTACCAATCAACTAAAAAATAGTTGGCAGTTTGCTGGAAGTTGAAAGGAGCCTACCATATTTACTATGAGGGAAACGGTTCCTTGGCACCTCTGGGCCCTAAGACCCGTTTCCTTAGAGCCAGTTTCTGAACTTTTACCAGTACTAGAATTCAGTTTTACTTGCATGTATATTTCTCATTGATGAAAATCGTGTGTGTGTAAATGTGTGATTGTCAGATAGACTGTTTAAAATCTGAAATTTCAGGTTTTACTATTTCAGTTAAAGCATTAAGTATTAATGTTTGGTTGTCCTGAATAGGCGAAGAGAAAGACATGCTAAGACAATAGATATAGCTCAAGAAGAAGTTCTGACCTGCTTGGGGATTCATCTTTATGAACGACTGCATCGGATCTGGCAAAAACTACGGGCCGAAGAGCAGACATGGCAGATGCTCTTTTATCTTGGTGTTGATGCTTTACGTAAGAGCTTTGAGGTAAGTGGATCACTTCTGGCTGCGGTTTATTAATCATGGGCCTAATCTTTTGGATTTTTTACATTCAACTTTATTTTTATAGATGACTGTGGAAAAAGTGCAGGGTATTAGCCGCTTGGAACAACTTTGCGAGGAATTTTCAGAGGAAGAACGAGTTAGAGAACTCAAGCAAGAAAAGAAACGCCAAAAGCGGAAGAACAGACGAAAAAATAAGTGTGTGTGTGACACTCCTGCTTCCTTACACACCGCAGACGAGAAAGCAGTGAGCCGAGAGAAGGTGTGTGCTGTTCTTGCTTTGGGTGGAAGTAAGACTGTAGATTTGGGCATTATTTACTCTTTTTTTTTTTTTTTTTTAAAGATATAAAGTCTTGTAGTTTGTATGGTTTTTCCTCCAAAATCCTGGGTAAGCCGTGTTTAATGTGTGGATTTGTTGTATAAAGTCAGTCTGCTGGATAGTTGTTTCTATATAGCAAAGTCAAAATATGGATTATTTTCTTTGTGACTGACCTAGACCACTTAATCGTAGAACCCCTATCTCTTAAAGTACCCAAACTTTTTGTGGGTTATACTTAAGCAGTATTTACTGTAATAAATATTAAACTAGGGATATCATAGACCATTTAGAAAATTTTAAGAGCAAGAGACCTGGCTCAGAGGTTAAGAGCACTGACTGCTTTTCCAAAGGTCCTGAGTTCAAATCCCAGCAACCACATGGTGGCTCACAACCATCTGCAGTGGGATCTGATGCCTTCTTCTGGTGTGTCTGAAGGCTGCTACAGTGTACTCATATTCATAAAATAAATCCTTCTTAAAGATTTTAAAAACATTGTGAAACCTCATATCAGCAAAGAGTAAGTTTTCAATATTCTGGCCATTGTTTCAAGATGTAAAGGATTTTGCTATTTTTTTTAAATGATGGAAAATACTGTGGGTTTTTTTTGTTTTTTGTTTTTGTTTTTTGTTTTGTTTTGTTTTTTCGAGACAGAGTTTCTCTGTATAGCCCTGGCTGTCCTGGAACTCACTTTGTAGACCAGGGTGGCCTCGAACTCAGAAATCCACCTGCCTCTGCCTCCCGAGTGCTGGGATTAAAGGTGTACGCCACCACGCCCGTTTTTTTGTTTTTTTTGGTTTTTGTTTTTTTGTTTTTTTAAGTGACAATTGACTTTTCATTTTGGGGGAAGTACCTGTTAAATACAGGAGTTTGAAAAAGCATAGTTTGTCCCAATCATTCTTTGAAGTAAAATTGTTCTTGATTCAGCTTGCAACTTAACTAGTTGCCAATGGTAAGGTATGGCACAAAAGATTTTTACTTAGTATTTAACAACTAAGGGGATACAATGACTTCAATACATTTTGGTTGCCCCAGTCTTGACTTACTAAGGCTGGACTAGCAGTGTTTTAATGTAGTGAGAAGGAACATAGTAACATCTAAGGATTAGGATGAAAGACATTTTGCCTCTAGGGAACTTCTATGGGGTAAGCAGACACAGAGCATTGATAGCCTGATGTACTTGATATTTTTTAAGCTTTTTTTTTTTTTTTTAAAGATTTATTTATTGATTATATGTAAGTACACTGTAGCTGTCTTTAGACACTCCAGAAGAGGGAGTCAGATCTCCTTACGGATGGTTGTGAGCCACCATGTGGTTGCTGGGATTTGAACTCCCGACCTTCGGAAGAGCAGTCGGGTGCTCTTACCCACTGAGCCATCTCACCAGCCCCGCTTTTTTTTTTTTTAAGTATTATTTATTTAATTGTTTGTTTTTCTTCCTTTCTCCCCCTAGTCCTCCTTTGGCACTCTGTTTTCTGGTTTTTCATAGGGAAATTATTTAATACTTTTTCTGGGTTTTTTTTTTTTTTTTTTTTTTTTTTTTGGTTTTTCGAGACAGGGTTTCTCTGTATAGCCCTGGCTGTCCTGGAACTCACTCTGTAGACCAGGCTGGCCTCGAACTCAGAAATCTGCCTGCCTCTGCCTCCCAAGTGCTGGGATTAAAGGCGTGCGCCACCACGCCCGGCTCTTTTTCTGGTTTTTAGTTTGTATTTTTTGTTTGTTTTGTTGTTTTGTTTTTCGAGACAGCATTTGTCTGCTTAGCCCTGGCTATCCTGGAATTCACTCTGTACACCAGGCTAGCCTCAAACTCATAGAGATCCACCTGCCTTTGTCTTCCCAGTGTTGGAATTAAAGGCATATGCCACCACTGCCCGGCCTAATTTTTTGTTTATTGTTATTAATGTATTTATTTTGAGGTAGGCTCTTCTGTAGCCCTGGCTAGCATAGAACTTACTATGCAGCTTAGAGAGGCCTCAGATTTAGAGCAGGAGCCAAGCATGGTGGTGCACGCCTTTGATCCCAGAACTTGGTTGTCAGAGGCAAGCAGAACTCTATGAGTTTGAGGTCAGCCTCCTCATACACCCAATTCTAGAGCATCTAGGGGGCACGTAGAAAAACCCTTTCTCAGAAAATTGAAGCAATCCTCCTGTCTCAAATGCTGGGATTACTGACATGAGCCTCTGGATAGGCTCAGTGATTTTTCATATGGATACTCTAAAATTTTTAACCTAAAACTGACAGTAACTAGTAATTAGAAGTTAAAATATAGCCATTATGCAAGTAATTTTTTTTTTTTTTTTATTATTTCTTAATGTCCATCCTCAAAGGAAACAGACTTCATTGAAAACAGCTGCAACGCCTGTGGCAGTGCTGAAGATGGTGAGACTTGTGTAGAAGTAATGGTTACCAATGAAAACACATCATGTACCTGTCCGAGCAGTGGCAATCTTTTGGGGTCCCCTAAAATAAAGAAAGGTGAGTTAAGAATTATCTTTACAAATTAACTCTTGCTGGGCATGGTGGCACACACCTTTAATTCCAACACTCAGGAGGCAGAGGGACCCTGTCTCAAAAAAGAAAAAAAATCTTTTTTTTTTTTTTTAATTATCCATTCATTTCTATTTTATGTGCATTGGTGTTTTGCCTGCATGGATGTCTGTGTGAGGGTGTTGGATCTGCTGGAACTGGAGTTACAGATACTTGGGTACCACCATGTGGATGCTGGGAACTGAACCTGGGTCCTCTGGAAGAACAGCAGTGCTCTTAACCACTGGTCCAGCTCTCCAGCCTCCCTCCCCCAAAACAACATTCAGATATATTCTTTTAAATATAAGTGGTTTTTAGAGATTTTTGGAGTTAGGCTCTTTTGTTTGTTTCTTTATAATTTTTACCTATTTTATGTATTTGAATATACTGTTGATGTCTTCAGGCCCCCCCAGAAGAGGGCATCGGATCCCATTACAGATGATCGTGAGCCACCATGTGGTTGCTGGGAATTGAACTCAGGAACTCTGGAAGAGCAGCCAGTGCTCCTGACCACTAAGCTATCTCTCCAACCCTGGGATTAGTATTTTTTGCTTTTTAAGACAAAGTTCCTTTTTTTAGACCTGACTGTCCTGGAACTCACTATGCAATCTGGGCTGATCTCAAAAAATCTGTCGTGGGGTTGGGAGGTAGCTCAGTGGTTAAGAACACTTGTTCTTAGGGCTGGAGAGATGGCTCAGCAGTTAAGAGCACTGACTGCTCTTCTGAAGGTCCTGAGTTCAAATCCCACCAACTATATGGTGGCTCACAACCACCCTGATGCCCTCGCCTGGACTTCTTCGTCTGGAAGACAGCTATAGTGTACTCATGTACTCACATTAATAAATAAATAAATCTTTAAAAAAAAGAAAGAAAAAAAAAAGGAGCTGGTGAGATGGCTCAGTGGATAAGAGTACCCGACTGCTCTTCCGAAGGTCCAGAGTTCAAATCCCAGCAACCACATGGTGGCTCACAACCATCCGTAATGAGATCTGGCATCCTCTTCTGGAGTGTCTGAAGACAGCTACAGTGTACTTACATATAATAAAGAAAGAAATCTTTAAAAAAAAAAAAATCTGTCTGTCTCTGTTTATTAAGTTCTGGGATTAAAAGCATGTACCACCACTGCTATGCTGGAATTAGAATTTTAAAGTTGCTTTATCACCTCAATATCATGTGATCATCAGATACTTAATATTTATTATAAGACACAAAACATGTAAATGGTAATCATACTTTTATTACATTCTTTTTTTTTTTTTTTTTTTTTTTTTGGTTTTTTTAGACAGGGTTTCTCTGTGTAGCCCTGGCTGTCCTGGAACTCACTTTGTAGACCAGGCTGCCCTCAAACTCAGAAATCCACCTGCCTCTGCCTCCCAAGTGCTGGGATTTACTGCCTGGCTCATTACATTCTATAAGCAATAAAATTTGATATTTTTCTCTGGATACTGAGTTAATTTTTATTTTCACCTGCTGTATTTTCAGGTATGTCTCCACACTGTAATGGTAGTGACTGTGGATATTCATCTAGCATGGAAGGAAGTGAAACAGGTTCTCGAGAAGGTTCAGATGTTGCCTGCACCGAGGGAATTTGTAACCATGATGAACATGGTATGCTTGGGTTAAACTTCCTAATTAGTATCTATAGCATGGCTGATACAACACCATAAATAGGAAGGTTATTAATTAATCTTTACAGGGGAAGATTCCTGTGTTCATCACTGTGAAGACAAAGAAGATGATGGTGATAGTTGTGTTGAATGTTGGGCAAATTCTGAAGAAAATAACACAAAAGGAAAAAATAAAAAGAAGAAAAAGAAAAGCAAGATGTTGAAATGCGATGAACATGTAAGTGTGGTGATTTACAATTACAAATCTTTGCAGGTGAAAACAACCTATTTCACTTGAGTTGGCATGCATAGGTTAATGATAAGGGCTTTTTAAAAATGAGTATTTTAGCTGGGCAGTGGTGGCACACACCTTTATAATCCCAGCACTTGGGAGGCAGAGGCAGGCGAATTTCTGAGTTCAAGGACAGCCAGGGCTACACAGAGAAACCCTGTCTCAGAAAAAAAAAAAAACCAACAAAAAAACCCAAACAAACAAAAAAAAAATGAGTATTTTAAGCTGGACAGTAGTGACACATGCCTTAATCCTTCCACTGGGAGGCAGAGGCAGGTGGATCTCTGAATTCAAGGCTAACCTGGCTACAGAGTGAGTTCCGGAACAACCAGGGTTACACAGAGAAGCGTCTCTTGAGAAAGCAAACAAGAGTGAGTGTTTTGTGTGGTGTCATTGCTTGTTCATTTTGTAGGTATGACTATGGGGAGGGAGTGTTTATTTGTCCAGAAGTCCTGGTGAATCGTAATTCAGGCTACTAATCTTTTATAATACTTTATAATTATTTTTCTTTAGGTTTATTTATTTTATGTGTATGAATATTTTGCTTTCATGTATGTCTGTGCACCACCATGCCTGCTTGGTACCTGCAGAGGATAGAAGAGAGTACAGGGTTTCTTGGGATGGAGTTAGGATGACTTTTGTGCCACCATGTGGGTGCTGGGAATTGACCCTGGGTCCTCTGCAGGTGCTCTAACCTGCTGAGCCATCTCTCTAGACCAAATATACTTGGTTATTTTAATTAGCTATATAATTTTGAGAAATGTGTTAGTTTTCCTGTTTACACAGATTAGGATAATAAAGTGTTTTAGGTTCCCTGAACATGAAGTAAGATTATATAGCTAGCAGGTTAGCATACTGTGTAATGGTGTGAGTGACTGTAAACATCTGCGGCTGCTGTTAACTTGCTGTGACTTGTCAAGCCCTGCACTATGCATTTGTTTTGTTTTTGACTGTCTTTTCTGCATTGTCTGGGCTAAGCTGGAGCGCACTGAGCACCTGGGATGTTTGTTGGTTTTTTTTTGGATAATAAGCTGCTGTTTTTTCCATTTTTCTCTTGGGAAATCTCTTGCCCTGATTTCAGATCCAAAAACTTGGAAGCTGTATTACAGATCCAGGTAATCGAGAGACCTCAGGAAACACTATGCACACAGTGTTTCACCGTGACAAGACCAAAGATGCACATCCTGAGAGTTGTTGCAGCACTGAGAAGGGTGGGCAGCCATTGCCTTGGTTTGAGCATAGGAAAAGCGTACCACAGTTCACAGAACCTACAGAAATGTCATTTGGTCCTGACTCTGGAAAAGGTGCCAAGAGCTTAGTTGAACTTCTTGTAAGTAGTTCATGATATCTTACTATGTATTGGGGGATATATTTGAAGATTTAGGGTAGGAAGAGGTTAAATGAAAGATGACTTTATTTCTATTCTTTCACTGATGGCTTTTGTGACTCCTGGAGCACATTGTCTTATTCTTGTTTGTCTCAAAGTTAGAGCAGTTGGGAGAGTAAGAAGTGGTGTCATGTCTAGGAATCTGTCTGAGTTATTGTAACAAAATGTATCCATGTGGCAGTATAGTAGTCACCCTTCTAGATAAGGAAAAAATATTGAATATGTATAATTTCACTACCCCAAGGGAAGAGAAAGAATAACAGTTTGACTCATTCTCAGCCACATAGAGTTTGAAGCCATCCTAGGATGAAACCCTGTCTTAAGCCTCCCATAATCTTTCCTCCCAGAACAAAAACAATAAAAAATAACTTGAACTAAAGCTTGCATTCCAAGATAATTCCTGCAAGTGGCATATAGGAGAAAGTATGACTGGCCTTGGGAGAGCTTTAAGTTGATAGCACCTCCTAAGGGATGAGTTGAGCTGTACTATCCAGTGTCCGCCGTGTAGTGCGTGCCTGAGCATGAACAAGAAAGGGAAGAGACCCCTATTCTTGCCATTATTTACACCTGGCGGAACTGTCTTTGGGAATATTAAGATTTTTATTGTTTGTTTCATTTTTGTGTATATCGTAAAGTTTAGTGGTGATTCTATATAACGTACTTTTTAAAATATTTTTTATTAGGTATTTTCCTCATTTACATTTCCAATGCTATCCCAAAAGTCCCCCCTACCCTCTCCCCCACTCCCCTACCCACTCACTCCCACTTTTTGGCCCTGGTGTTCCCCTGTACTGGGGCATATAAAGTTTGCAAGTCCAATATATAACGTACTTTTTAAATTTTAAAAAAAGTTATCTTTTACTTAATTTGTAGAGATAAAAAGTTTTTCAATATAAGACCAGCTAGAGATAAGTCTGCTTATTTAAAAAATGGTGATTATTTGTATCCATCTCTTTTTAGTCATTTTTAAAAGCAGAGAAGTATGGTAAAAGGTAGGCTCATAGGTATATAGGAGGCAATTATAGATTCAGTGTTTGAAACCACGCTGAGTTAGGTTTTATTTTCGGGCTGCATGGTGCTTATTCTGTAAGCATTCCAGGTAGAAATTGTGTGGCTGGGTAAAAACTTAAAAAGCTAGGCTGCTTTAATTTTTAGTTGCCCCACCAAGCATAGTGTTTTGCATTCTTTGTCATGGTCTTAATTACTGCTTTAATTTGCAGGATGAGTCTGAATGTACTTCAGATGAGGAAATCTTTATCTCACAAGATGAAATACAGTCATTTATGGCTAATAACCAGTCTTTCTACAGCAATAGAGAACAATACCGACAGCATCTGAAGGAGAAATTTAATAAATACTGCCGCTTAAATGATCACAAGAGGCCCGTTTGTAGTGGCTGGCTGACAACGGCTGGAGCAAATTAAATAAATAAAATAGCTCTGTCTTTCAATGAAACACTCAAGATGACTACTGCGCCTTCTCTTTTAAAAACTCCTAATTTAGTGACTTCTGGCAAAATTTTACCTTAAATCTTAAATCAATGTGATTCCTTGTTTTGGGAGACGGTGGAGGTAACCTCATTCGTTTGTTCTTTCTTCAGGCTTGTGTCTTTAGTTTCGTGGCTGCGCAGGCCTGCCTATGATTTAAGCCATCTCTTCATTAAACGTTTCTCTTCCTGTGAGACTTACTAAAGCAACTTAGTGGCAAAAGTAATGTTGTACTTACACCTCTGTACAGAAATGACAGTGAGCTGGATATATGGTTTACAGTAGACATCCACTTGCAAAGCATCTGGACAAAATGTTAAAGGCAATGTGCAAAATTTAAAATAAAGAGTATTTATTAATACGCATAGTAGAATGTGGTGTACATGTTTCTACTCACCGTGGTGGTACTTTAGTATTTGCCACTCATGAACTTTGTATCTGACCATTGTTGATGGAGAGAGCATGAAGAGCAAATGAGGGTAGAGATTCAGACTGCCCAAGACTGAATTCTTCCTTTGATGAGACTTGATAACTGAGAAAAGCAGTTTCTAGTCTTGTTCTTAAAGAATAAATGCATTTAAACACTGGCTAGCCTCTTCCTTCCTCATGAGACTTGAAATTCCCAAGGAGGCAACGGAAACACCTTAAATTAAAAGAGGTTCATATTGACGTAAAAGAATGAAGACAGAATGTTGGTAATCAGCCTTTAAGGCTGGGAGAGGAGGATTCCTGAGAGCTGACTACATTGTACTTTGTTTTCCAACATGAACTCAGTATGGCTTTACAATCACCACTTGTCCCAAGCTGTCTTGAGTACTGAAGGGGAGAGATTCCCAGGAGTAGTATTTTGTTGCCATTTGATAGGTCAGGTCAGTGATGGAGAGATGACAGATGCTTGTAAGAACCCGAGTTGCATGAGGGATAAGACTGGGTAATAGGTATTAAAAGGAAAAGGACTAAATACATACATTGTATGAATCTGTCAAAGAATAAAAACAAAATTGGATAAAAAAAGAAAAACCCCAGTGCTGGGCATCAGAGACAGATCCTGAAACGTACTGGCTTGCTGACCTACTGGACTGGTGCTCCAGGCCAAAGAGAGACCCTGCCTCAAAGAAGATGGGGCCAGTAAGGTGATGCAATGGGGAGAAGGCGTTTGCCACCAATCCTCAAAACCCAAGTCTGGTTCCTGGGATATACATGGAGAGAACTGATTCCCCCGCTGCAAGTTGTCCACTCTGACTGCATGTGACGTACATGTCTGTCACCAATAAATGTATAAATGTATTTTTGGTTTTTGTTGTTTTTGGAACTTGCCATGTAGATTAGGCAAGTCTTGAGCTCATGGAGATCTGTTTTTCAAGTTCTGGCATTAAATATGTGTGCCATTACATATGTCATGAAAGAAGGACGGTTACTGAGGAGCCACACCAATTTACTCCGCCCTGTACATACACATGCCTGGGCACTTGCATATAAATGCACTTGGCACACAACACACAGACTAGCTTGGATAGCACTGCAAATGCATAGTTAGGGCTTTGTGCCTCTGTGACAATACTTGGCCCCCCAGACAAAGTAGTAGGACATGATGTCTGGACAGTGGGCCTGGCCAGAGTGAATTGTAGGGGCGTCCTATCCATTAGATTCCAGATGGGTAGCAGTGATGCTTAGGTTCCGTTTTCATCATTGGCATCCTTTGTTGGTAAGGCCTCATTGCCCCTCAGACTGGCCTTCAACTGAAGACGATCCTCTTACCTCAGCCTCATGAATGTATGATGTGTTTATAGGTGTGAGTCACCGCACCATAGGTAGTTGATGGCATTTCTTTAATCAAGCTTTGGAATTGTCTTTACAGTGGATTGTAGATCACTGAGCAACAGCAAAACAACTTTGGAAAGATACTCTCAGCTAGGCATTTTTTTTTTTCTTTTTTTCTTTAGCATTTACTCTGCCAGCTGAACTACACTCCTGGCTACATAAGCTCTGCAAAAGCAATAGTTTTAATTATTGCCCTTGCAGCCAAATGAAGGATAGCCAGATGGGTGCTTAGTGAGTGAAAAATTTTTATTCCTATTTTAAAAATGCATTGGTATTCTTGATTGCCTGTGTGTTTGTGTGAGGATATTAGATCACCTAGAGCTGGAGCTACAGACCTTTGTAAGCTGCTAGGTGAGTGCTGGGAATTGAACCAGGGTTCTCTGGAAGGGCAGGCAGTGTTTTTAGCCTCTTGAGCCATCTCTGGCCCCAAGTGAATTTTTTTTTTTTTTCTTTTAAACTCAGGGTCTCACTTGTTCACACTAACCTCAGGTTTACAATTCTGCCTCAGCCTCCTAGGACTGCGTCAGCATGGGTTGTGTGACTGTGGTAGGCACGTGCCTGGTCTTTGAGCTACTTATCCATGTCCAGCAATCATAAAGGATGGCTATCTGAAGAAGGTAGACATCAGACAGTTTTTTGGTTTTTATTTTGTTTGGTTTTTTTAAGACAGGGTTTCTCTGTAGCCTGGGTTGACCTGGAACTCACTGTACACCAGACTGGCGACAAACTCAAGAGATCTGCCTGCTGAGTGCTGAATCAAAGGCATGCACCACCAGCTGGCAATATCAGGCATGTATGAATACACTGTTGGTGTCTTCAGACACACCAGAAGAGGGCATCGGACCTCTTTCGATGGTTGTGAGCCACCACCATGTGCTTGCTGGAAATTGAACTCGGGACCTCTGGAAGAGCAGCTCTTAGCTGCTGAGCCATCTCTCTAGCCTCCATCACACCTTCTCTCTTTTTGTTGTTGTTTTTTTGTTTTGTTTTGTTTTTCACACTTTTTTTTTAAAGATTTATTTATTATTATATGTGAGTACACTGTAGCTGACCTCATACACACCAGAAGAGGGCATCAGATCTCATTATGGGTGGTTGTGAGCCACCATGTGGTTGCTGGGATTTGAACTCAGGACCTTCAGAAGAGCAGTCAGTGCTCTTACCCACTGAGCCATCTCGCCAGCCCGTTTTTCACACTTTTTTTTTTTTTTTTTTTTTTTTTTTTGGTTTTTCGAGACAGGGTTTCTCTGTGTAGCCCTGGCTGTCCTGGAACTCACTCTGTAGACCAGGTTGGCCTCGAACTCAGAAATCCGCCTGCCTCTGTCTCCGGAGTGTGCCAGTATAGTTACTGTGTTTGAGAAAAGGGCTCATGTTTCAGTTGGCCTGGAATTCACTCTGTAGTAAAGGATGGCCTTGAACTTGTGGACCTGTCTCTTACCGGCTTGTGCCACCATGCCTTGTGGTAGAGCTCTCTGTTGGCTCCTGCACGAAAGAAAAACAACAAATATCTTGTTTTTGTTTTTTTCGAGACAGGGTTTCTCTGTATAGCCCTGGCTGTCCTGGAACTCACTCTGTAGACCAGGCTGGCCTCGAACTGAGAAATCCACCTGCCTCTGCCTCCCGAGTGCTGGGATTAAAGGCGTGCGCTACCAATCCCGGCTCAAAAATCTTATAAGGGTATATTATGCATGCTGTTTAAAGTAATGCCTACCACGTGATATTCAAGTTGTCAGCTCTTGCGGGTGACTATTGATGTACATCGTGTAACATTTGCACCCTTGTAGGACTGGGAGTGGTTGCTGTCAAGGATGGTTGAATGGTGCCATTTAGGTGTAGAGCATACTACTTGGGTATTTTAACCATTTACTTGGCTAGTGAAGCCAAAGGATCAGGTACAGTGAATAATAACCCTTCCTCAGGTCAACTGGCCTTGATGGCAGAGGCACTTAAGCTTTTTGGACTGAATCCTTACTGTCAGTCACCAGTGGTTTGGGAGGGCACTGGAGTAACCTTTAGATCCCCCATCCTGTCCTCAGGCCTCTGGAAGTGGGGCTGATTGAGCAAAGCAGGCCTTGAGTGCGTGCGAGCGTGCGTGCGTCCTCTTCCTCGCAGACAGAGGCTCTCCACCACAAAGGGAAGCGCTCACGGTAAAAGCAACTCCACCGGCTGTCAGGCCCCACTTCCGCGGTGGGCCCCTACCCTCAAGGCTGTGCGGTTTCCGCCTGTCGCGGGAAGGACGGGCTCGTGCGCGGGTGTGGGCGTGTCCGGAAAAGGTGGCCACTCGGACGCCATGTGGCCCAATGCGGAGGTCTCGAGGGCGGAGCCCCGGCCGGAGGCCGGGCCGACAGGGGGTGGGTCTAGGCTCAACTCCAAATTGCCGGCGTCCCCCCCTGCAGTGACCAGGGAGCCACCGATCTTCAGTAACCCCAGACTAAGCCTCCCGCTCTCAGTGCCTGGTTCGCCGAACGAGGTGGGCAGAAGGCTCGGGACCATGACTAGAGCTGGCATGGAGCGGTGGCGCGACCGGCTGGCACTGGTGACGGGAGCCTCGGGGGGCATCGGTGCGGCCGTGGCCCGGGCTTTAGTCCAGCAGGGACTGAAGGTTGTGGGTTGTGCCCGCACCGTTGGCAACATCGAGGTAAGGCTCAGCTGGGCAGCGGGGACGCTCTTGGGGGGAGGGGGGGACGTCGTTTCCACGTGAGGGGAGGGAGAGTTGCAGTGGCCGGAGCCAGAGACTGCCCTTTTCGAGCCTACTACCCTAGGGCCATTTGCAACGGCCTTGAGAGCAGGAGTGATGTTTAGTAGCGAGAGGATCTAAGTTCTCTCTAAGTTCTATTTTTATAAGAGCCATTCACTCCTGGTAGTCCGTGCCGCAGCAGTGTACCAAATCCTGACCCCTGGTATTCTCTTCCCTTACCCCTGCCATCTTGTGCCCCCTATACTGGCAGGTGAAAGAGGAAGCCAGAGGTCAAGGGCTAGCTAGGCAGCCAGGGAGAAGGAAAAAAAAAAAAAAAACTGGCTAGTCTAAGTGGCTAGGTTAGTTTCATCTTGTCCCCAAACCTCACCCAAGCCACACCGAGTAAAGTGCTGGCCAACCAATGAACAAGAAGCTAGAGGTCTACAGTGTTTGACCCACGACTGAGGGTGAGGTTAAGGGTGGAAGCTAGCTCTCCTTTTAAATCGAATCTGAGCTCAACTCACATGCCATGAGCCTAAAGAGTGGATGGAATATTTACTTGTAGATCTCTCTCTCTCTCTCTCTCTCTCTCTCTCTCTCTCTCTCTCTCTTTCTCTCTCTCTCTCAATTCTGATTCATTTTCCTAGGTGGGACTGAGTAGGTGAAATAGGGCATTAAACCTGTAAGTCTTGAGAAAATAAAGTGTTATGGATCCAGAACTCCCTAGTTTTTCTCTTAACATTCTTTTGGGGGTTCCTGGAGTTATGAGCAGCATCAGATCAGAAAAGATAGGGAGGAGATGGCCATTTGGGAGAAGACAAGAGAAATTCCCATTATTTGCCCTGGCAGGACCACCTGCAGGGCTCTATCTTCACCATGGCTCAAAGTCCTCAGACAGAAAAGGCTAAGGAGGCCTTGGGTGGAGGCAAAGGGAGAAGTTGTTGCAGGAAGGAGGACTGTCCCCTCCCCAGCTACTGGCCAAAGGTACACTTTATAGACTCTCAGATAATCCCAAGGTCATCTGGCTCCACCATTGCCTCACTTCACCCTTCTCCTTCCCTGGAGAAGCACAGGGCCCAGCCCCAACTTTGGAGTTGAGAGGATTAAGGCCAGGATTGGACAACTGGATTCCCTAGTTTTTTGTTTGTTTGTTTGTTTTAGTTTTGATTTCCTAATTCTGAAGCCAGTCTTGCCTTCTCTTCCACTTCTCTACCCTAAACTAGCCAGCAAAGGGATTCCCTGAATCCCAAGGGAATCTCCAAGCAGATCATTCAACCCTAGGGTGGCTGCATGTCATTAAGAGAGAACCTCTTTGCTGTGTGGGGACAGCCCTGATTTCAGGTCATTTTGGAGATGAGATGGAGATGGCAGAAGTGAAGCAAGGAGAGACAATGACAGAGAGATGGATAATGTTCTACACACACACACACAGACATACACACATAGACACACACACAGACAGACAAACATACACACACACACATATACATAGAAACACACACAGATGCACACATACACACAGAGACATACACACATATAGACACACAGACATACACACATAGACAGACATATACACATACAGACACATAGACATACATACACACATAGACACACACATACAGACATACACACAGACACACACATATATACACAGACACACACAGATACAAACACATAGACACAGAGACATACACATACAAATAGACACATATACACATAAACACATAGCGTTGCTGTTGAGAACTTTTAGTCTGGAGGGGATGAATTCCTTTTCTGGGTTTCTTGCTTACTATCTGTTTTTATTCATTGATGAATTTGCTGATATTAAAACTAAGTTTGGGTTCTGGTATTCTACTGGGAGAAATCCTATTCTGTGAGGTAGACATGGACAGTAAAGTCAGGTGGAAGGGGGCTTCTGAATCCCAGAGGGGCAACATTTTTTAAAAAATTATTTATTTATTATTAGTTGTACGAGTACACTGTAGCTGACTTCTGACTCACACCAGAAGAGGGCATCAGATCCCATGACAGATGGTTGTGAGCCACCATGTGGTTGCTGGGAATTGAACTCAGGACCTCCGGAACAGCAATCAGTGCTCTTAACCACCTGGGGCATACCATTTCTTAACTCACAGAAAGTTACAACAGTAAAGAACCTGACATAGCACTGGGGAGGCAGAGGTAGGCAGACCTCCGTGAGTTCAAGGCCACCCTGGTCTACCTATCAAGTTCCAGGACATCCAGGACTACATAGAGAGACTCCATCTCAAAAAAAAAAAAAAAAAAAAAAAAGAAAGAAAAGAAAAGAAAAGAAAAAGAAAAAAACAAAAAGAGCAGGAAAGAATTTATTTGGTCACCTGATTGAGCCTTTTATTTCTAGCTTCACTGGGGAGGAGGAGGGCTCTAGGCCAGGGCAGTTGGCCAAATTGGCCTTCCTCTAGGGCAGCTTCTCCCCGCACCCCGCTGGAATCACACAGTCACCTTCACAAGGCTCAATCACTCACTGGCCTCCCACAGCCTACTTGCTTCCAACTTCTAAATGTCAGTTCCCTCCAAGCTCAGTGGCTCTGCTTTCTCAGGGCTCTACCGTATGTCCTGAGGATATGCACAGGGAGTGTCTAAGAGTAGGTGGGGAAAACTCAGGCCACTTGTAGGGAGAAAGAGGAGCCCTCCATTGAGAGCTGTGTATAGGACTCACCTTTAAGTTCTGTCTGCCTTCTGGGAAGAGAAAATGGCAGTTCAGAGCTGAGCCCTTCTGGGAGGGACTGGTAAAGAGAATTTGGGCCCTGGGGTAACCAGCTCAGCATCTCTTGGCAGTCAGTGGTGGAGGAATGACATGGGGCCAGAGATATATATATAGATTTACTTCCAGGTATTAGAAGGTATCAAGAGAAATCTCCCTCGCATCTCAGGACCCCTGCCTCCCCCCTTTTCCTTAGCACTGAAGACTTTCATGTGTATGTGAGACTCCTTCTTGATCGGCTTGATTATTCTCCTTCACTCAGGGAGTGTCCTCAGCCCCTTAGACTTTGACCAAACAGACCAAGCTTTGGGGATGGGCAGACCCTGCCTCTCTTGTATGGCCAAAAGGTGGCTACCACTAGAGCTGTCTGGGCAGTGACCTGGGAGGGAAGGCTGACCCTGGGTGAGGAGGTTTGGAAGTGAGCAGCACACCCCAGTTAGACTCCTGTTGGGTTTCATAGGAGCTGGCTGCTGAATGTAAGAGTGCAGGCTACCCCGGGACTTTGATCCCCTACAGATGTGACCTGTCAAACGAGGAGGACATCCTCTCCATGTTCTCAGCTGTCCGATCCCAGCACAGTGGCGTGGATATCTGCATCAACAATGCCGGCATGGCCCGGCCTGACACCCTGCTCTCGGGCAGCACCAGCGGATGGAGGGACATGTTCAATGTAAGGGTTCCAGAAGTGGGGCCAGAGGCTGGGTGGTGAGAGGAGAGAAGTAAATAGGGGCCTGCAAGACAAAGGAACCCTGGGGACAGTTTCCCTCCCACCGGGGCAGTAGGACTTGTGTCTCAAGGGTAGTGAGTGGATAGCATCCTTCCAGCTCCTGATAGTTCATAAACTCTAGACTGGATGGAATGGAAGAAAGATTGCAGGGGAGAAAACTATAGGTTGTTTTGAATGTCCCTGCCCATGCTGGATACCTGGGACCGTGGTCTTAGGGGACGAAAGGGAACAGGGATGAGAGAAGTTATGTTTGCACCCGGCCCCGATGTAACTGTGCGGCGGCTCAGGCAAGTTCATGACAACCTCTGAGCTTCAGTCCTATCCAACTTAATTGGTTTACATTACCTGGATTCCTAATTAAGTTTGACACCTAGAGATCATCAATATCACAAACTCCGCTGTCGCCAGGTATGGACTACAGAGTGTGGGAGAGCACATGGCCTTATAAAGGGGTGGCCCCTGCTCAAATCCAGGTTAGTTGTTCCACTGCAGTATGGGCAGATCTTTGATGTCAGAGCATGTACAGGCCAGGGGATAGTGAGATGGCTCAGTGGATGAAGGTGCTTACCATTAAGACCCAGGAACCATATGGTGGGAGAAGAGAGTTAGTTCCTACAAGTTGTCCTTTGACCTCCACATTAGCAGTGTGACACACACACACACACACACACACTAAGAAAGTTAGTAAATGTAGTAAGAGCGTCTACAGGACAAACCCAGCCTGGAAGACATGCGTTTCCAACTTCCGGGCTGTATTACAGGGTGGCATTAGGGCAGTGGGTCATGATCCCTTTAGAAGGGCATCAAATGACTCTTCCACAGGGGTTGTCTAAGAACTCCAAAAAAATACAGATATTTACATTATGATTCATAACAGTAGCCAAATTACAGTTATGAAGTAGCAACGAAAATAATGGCGCTAAGCACAACATGAGGAAGTGTATTAAAGGGTCTCAGGATTAGGAAGGCTGAGAACTACTTCTTTAGGGTGTGAAAGTATTTAAGAGGCTGAAAGCAATACCATAGCCCTCTCTACATCTGGTATCAATAGGTTGGTATGAACAGGTACTTAGAAGTGGAACATTGAACAAGAAAAAGGAAGCCTTGTCCTCTGAGAGATCAGAGTGATAACCTCATGTGTAGAGGCATATAGCTAAACCTGACCCTCAGCTCGCCCACCTGTAAAATGAAGGACTCCTAAGTGCCTAAAGCCCCTTTGTTTTGAATATCTCCTAAGTTCATTAGCCCCATCTTAGTAGGCCCTAGACCTAGGAGATTCGTTTGTCCTAGGAGATTCATGCTCCTAGGAATTCGTTTGTCTTCCATATTCTCCACATTTCCACCCTGTTAAAAGGACCAGAAACAGGGCTGAGTCCTTTCTCCATCCTAATACCCAAGTGTTACTGAGGCAGGTCTTTACTGAGGGTGTTCTGTCGTGATGCCTGGGTGACACCTGATAAAGTGCACCAGCTAATCTGCCAGCTTTCCCTCTCCTCTGGAGAGGGGAGAGGCAGGAGGGGCTGATGAAAACTTTATCTCTGCTGGCCTCTCTGGCAAGGCTGATGGGTGGAGCAGACCAAAGACAGGCGCTTCATAGCAGATAGCTCCTTAGACCTCTGCTCTGTGAATGGTGGGGACTCGAGGTGAAGCCTGCCAGCCTGCTGGGAGTGGCAAGTGACCCCACCTTCTGAAGACTCCCCACACCTGGGCCTGTTGCCAGGGTCTAGGTTAAAGGCAGGCGTGTGAGCTTCCTCCATACATGATGGGCGGAGCAGGGTGGCTGAGAAGGGCAGGGTGAGAGGGCCTGGATTCTTTGTATGAAGAGAAAGATTTAGGGCATTCCAAGAGGGATTTCAATCTGTTTAGGTCTGGACATTGTCCCTGAGCAGAGTGACTGGTTTCCTGAGGGAGAGAGGTCTGACTGTGGCAGAGATGGCTGGCAGTGTCCTGGGCTCGGGTGGGAGGCTCATTCCTCATGCCTCTGCTGTCAGCTGGAGGAGGCAGCTGTGAGGCAAGGGGCATCCACAGAGAAGGCACCCCCACCCCCTGACCCCCATGCCCCACGGCTCAAACACCTGCTCACTGGGCCCAAGCTGGAGCCCCTCTCTTGCCTTCCCTGGCCCGCAGGTGAATGTGCTGGCCCTCAGCATCTGCACTCGGGAGGCTTATCAGTCCATGAAGGAGCGGAACGTAGACGACGGGCACATCATTAACATCAACAGGTGAGGCCTGGCGGGCAGCAGCGGAGGCTCAGGCCTTGGGACACCCTTCTGATAGGGATCTCTCTGCTGAAGCTCATTCGACCTCTAGACGGCAGTCTCTTCGGCAGTGAAAGAGGGCATGATTCTGAGGAAGGGGAATGCCCACTTCTGGTTGTCTATAGAGCGGGCAGCTCAGCCCCTGCCATCCATAGCCAGTGCCTGAGAACTCTCCCGGGACTGAGCGCCTCTGTGCCTCTTCCTCAGGCCCTGGGATCAATCTGCCTTGTACTAAGAGACTGCACAGGCTCTACCATAGGAGTGCTCACTGTCTGATGGGGGCATGGCCCGCAGCAGCCCCAGGGATCTCCCAGGGGACACATATCAGTAAGCACACAGACAACACTGTGAGGCCGGCTGACTGCAGGAGTGGGTATGGAGTCAGCAGAAGGACAGCTTCCAGGCAAAGCAGGTTTCAGGAGCTGTGCAGACAACAGAGACTAGATGTATTCAGTGAACTGTAGGGGTAGTCATCAGGGTTCCCTCCGACAAGGTTTCCAGCAGACCAGGATAATAGGAGCACTGCCCATGCCTGTGGAACTTCACTCTCTCCTCTCTCCCCTCCCCTTCTTCCACCCAGCATGTGTGGCCACCGAGTCCCACCCCAGTCTGTGATCCATTTCTATAGTGCGACTAAGTATGCCGTCACTGCACTGACAGAGGGACTCAGGCAAGAGCTTCTGGAGGCCCAGACCCACATCCGGGCCACGGTGAGGCTGTGGTCTAGCCCTGGTGGGAATGGCGTGGGCCCAGCCCTCCTGCCTGCGCGTGCCCAGGGAGACTTGCTGAGAGACTCTGCGCTCAACAGTGAAAAAGTCCTGGGCGCTGCTGCTCCTTACAGGGACTGTCACCTCAAAGCCAAGGGCCGGACTTACGATTTGAGGGGGAGAGGGACTAAGGGAAATCACACACAGTGACTGTGATACCAGCACTCTTGGCTCTTCCCTAGAAAACCACAGGACTCTGGGTAAATCACTGAACCTCCCTAAGCCTCAGTCTTCATATCTGTGAAGTAGAATGATGCTTTAAGGAACACTTTATAAAGCATTAATGAAACATAGAGGAAGGACTCCCTCCATGCGTAGTGCAGGGTCTTGTGAGAGTTGCCAGTCGGAACTCTCAGTGGTGACTTTGGAAGGAGGAGGATAGTTGAGGACATGAGGCAGATGTCACTGTGAAGCAGGAGCCCTGTGGCCTTGATCCTTTCCCCTCAACCTCCTCAAGGCCTATAAAGCCCAGGCTGAGCAGGACCTCTGTTGGCCCAGTGTATCTCTCCAGGCTTGGTGGAGACACAGTTTGCCTTCAAACTCCATGACAAGGACCCGGGGGAAGCAGCTGCCACCTATGAACACATAAAGGTGGGTCTCCTTCTGGGCCTAGGAAAGCCACTCAGTCCTTAAGTTCCCTCATACTGTACCCTCTGCCGTGCTTGTCACTCCTGGAGGGCTGGGGTGGGAATGCGGATGGATGTTAGAGTCCCTCAGAGGCGGGGAAGGAACTTAGGTCAGGGTCAGATCTACTCTTGTCTCAACACCCCCCACCCCTGCTTTCAGTGTCTCAGACCAGAGGACGTGGCTGAGGCTGTCATCTACGTTCTTAGCACACCCCCGCATGTTCAGGTAAGTGTGGTCTTTAGCTGCCTACCCACTAGCAAGAGCCTAACCGTGCCCAGAAGTGGGTAGCAGGGAGTCTCTAAGCAGGTGGCTGCCTCAAACCCTCCACTCTCCACAGGTTGGTGACATCCAGATGAGGCCCACGGAGCAGGTGACCTAGTGTTCTGTGGGGAGCTCCTACCTTCCCCACCCTTCATGGCTCACCTCCTGCCTCTGGATTTTAGGTGTTGATTTCTGGACTCTGCAGCTTACTTTCTATGTCCGCCCCACTAAGGGATAGACAGTTCGTCAGACGATTCCCATTACAAATGGGAAAAAATGGGCTGGGGAGAGAAGACAGAATCTCCACTGTTCTATCTAACTTCTTCTGAGTCCCCTCTTGGGGCTCCTGTGCCTCTTCCTTTTGACCTAGGAAAGGGATGTACCTAGAAGGGGTATTGCTCTATCCTCTTGCACCCTACCCCCTACCTCTTAGGGTTAGAGCAGCAGAGACCTCATCTTTTACCTGTGTGGTTGTCCAGGGTTCCAGGTTCCCCTTCCCAACCCTCCTGCACCCCCCACCCAGCTCTCCAGCCAAGTTTTGGCCCTCACCCTGGGGTCCTTACCACGGCTACAGAGTATCAGGGTCTGTCTCCTACTACATTTCAATGCAACAATTAAAGAGAGAGATTACAACCTACTCTGCCTTCAGAAGTATCTTTCAGTTTTTCCCCCCTTCCTGGTGATCCGTGTGGTTGGTGTCTCAGAATTCCTTCCAGGTAGCTAGGAAGGTGGGTAGATTCGGAACATCACTTCTGGAGTGGGGACAGGAGATGGTTAGTTCCAGGCCAGCCAAAGGAGCCAAGGATACAAATGTTCCCAAAATACATAATTAAGTACATCCACTGCTGCTCTAGAGGACCCATGTTGATTCCAGTCCCAGGGAGTCCTACATCCTCCTCTCTCCCGCTGGGCCACCAGGCACACATGTGGTGCACAGCCACACGGACAGACAATATGCCCACACGTGAAAGAATTTTGAAAAAATAAGTTGGAGCCAGGTATATTGGTGCACACCTTTAATCCCAACATCTGAGAAGCAGAAGCAGGGAGACCTCCATGGATTTGGGCTACACAACGAGTTTCAGGCCATCCATGAGGGATGCTTAGTGAGACATTGATTTAAAAAAAGACGGCGTGGGGGCTTGAGAAATAGTTCAAAGGTTAAGAGCACTGGCTGCTCTTCCAGAGGACCCTGGTACAATTCCCAGCACCCAGTACATTCTTGGGGATCCAACACCTTCATAGACATACATACAGGCAAAACAGCAATGCACATAAAAAAAAATAAATAAAAAGGAATCATTAGGAAAAGGAAAAAGGTTTAAAAAGATATTTTAAAAGACTAGGCTGAAAAGAGCCAGTAGGAGTCTGGGCAGTGAGCAAGGGAGTCCTAGAATTACCATGGGCTAAGGGCATCGGCTGCTTGTCAGCAGAAATACGATAGGCTCGTTGGGGCTTTCGGGAGATGGGAAATATTCTAGGGGTTCTGAGGGTCTGACAGGATATGCTTCTGGGAGAAAGTCCCAACTATGACGTTGTGTCAGGATGTAGGATGGCTCCAAGACTGAGGATTGAACAGATAGCCAAACCACTGACATGCGGTGGTCTTTGAGGATGAGCAGGTGAACGCCTCCTAACTTCTTCCTTCACCCGGAGCAGTCCAAGGTTAGCTCAGCACCAGCCCAGCCTCTAGGCTCGCCTGCGTCAGCGGAGGCAGCGCGACCCACTCCTGTAGGGGGTGCTGTGGAGACGTGGTTGCCGCCAAGCACACGTGTGCGTCATCGGACAGGGGGCTGGGCCTCCAGAACCCGGAAGCTGGGGACCCACGTGGGAGGCTGGGAGGTGACTGTCTTGGCTCGAGGGTCAGGTTGTGGGCAGTCCTTGTGCGGGGACGAAGTGTGGGAGGAGGTCAACGGGTCCTCCCCAGCTGTCTGTCTGTGGAGTCTCGGACGCTGTTGGAGCAATGCGGCGACTCTGGACGATCGGGTGCTTCAGTCGCCTGATTGCCCGCCATTTCTCCTCGGTGGCTCGGCGCGGGGAACGGCCTGGCGGGGAGGAGCTGAGTCGCTTGCTTCTGGATGACCTGGCGCCGGCCCAGCGGCTGGAACGTCTATTTGGCCTGTCCCCATGCCTCCTGGCCTTGCGGGCCGCCCGTCGGCGCGTGGCCCGGCTCCTGCTCCAGGCCGGTAAGGCTGGGCTGCAGGGGGAGCGAGCCGAGCTGCTCCGGGTGGCCGAGGCTCGGGGCATCCCTGTCTTGAGGCCCAGGCGTCAGAAACTGGATGCCTTGTGCGGCTACCAGGTGCACCAGGGCGTGTGCATGGAGGTGAGCCCGCTGCGACCCCGGCCTTGCGATGAGGCGGCAGACACGAGCTCAGGCGACGACCCTCAGCAGCTGTGGCTCGTCCTTGAGGGGCTCCAGGATCCCCGCAATCTTGGGGCTGTGATGCGCTCCGCTCACTTCCTCGGAGTAGACAGAGTCATCACCAGCCGGAGAAACAGGCACGGACCTCCCTTAATTCCCTTTGCGCCCAACCTGGAGGCGGAGCCAAGTTCCTAAGCACTGGGCGGGGAGCCCCGGGGTGTGTAGGGCGCGGGGCTTGAGATTTTCTGGTTTTAACACGGATCGTGGGGATCCTTTGCAGCTGTCCGCTTACTCCAGTAGTCAGCAAGGCCAGCGCTGGGGCTATGGAGGTGATGGACGTGTTCGCCACTCCTGACCTGCCCGGTTTTTTGCAGGTAAAATGGGGCGAGAGGGGAAGAAGAGGCGGAGGCGATGACTCTAGTTCAGGATGTTAAAGCTACCTCCAGCGCAGTGGATTGGGGGTGGAGGAAGAGAAGGGACGTGGTGGCATTGATTCCTACGACCTTCTAAGTCCCACCAGGAAAGATCCCAGGGCCTTTTAAATAGAGCATCGTCTGAAGTTAGGGATTTCCTCGTCTCATTTACTACACGCCATGGCCACCTGTGTCGGCAAGTCAATGTCGACACCCGTGGGACTTCAGCAGTACTCTAGGGAGCTGGTGGACTGGAGTGGGTACCCGGTATAGAAGCTCAACTTCAAAGCGATTTAAACAAGGCTTTGCAAGGGGCGTGCTTTAGTGTTCTTTAGCTGTGTGTTTCCTAGCTAGACTCTAGGGGGCAGCATTGCCTCGCATTTGGCAGTCCCTCAGACTTCTATCCTTCCCGTCCCCACCCTCATCCCTCAGTGAGAAAATAACCTTGAAAAGAGGCTGAAGAAAGCTGCCTGATAAACTTATATTCAAGCCATATGTCTAATTTCAGATTTTCCAGTAACAATGCAGGCGTGATGACACATATCTATAATTCCAGCTTTTAAGAGGTGGACACAGGAAGATCGTTTATTTCAAGTCCAGTCAGGGCTACCCAGTCTTAACAAAACAAAACAAGACAACAACAAATCTAGAAAACTAAAAAGAAACATGAAGTATTATCATTAAAACATACATTTTAAATATTAGTGAAAAAAAATTGAGACAGGTTATTGTGTGGCCCAGGCTGGCCTCAGATTCCTCAGAAATCCTCCTGTGTTAACCTCCTTAAGTTGTGTGCCATCATGCCCGGCTTAAATCCCATTTTAAAATGCTTATACATAATACATCTCAATTTGGAATAGCTATATTTCAATCCTTAATAGTTACGTGTAGTAGGGCTGGAGAGATGGCAGAACAGTTACGAGCACTGACTGCTCTCTCAGAAGACCCAGACTCTATTCCCAGCACCCACATGGTGGCTCACTGCCATCTATAACTCCAGTTCCAAGGGATCTGGTGCCCTCTTCTGGCCTCCCTAGGCATCGATCCCATCTGGTGCATACACTTACATGCAGTTTAACTCTCATGTAAAAAACAAAACCAAACAAGAAAACAAAGTTAAAATCTGTAGGAAGTGGCTCGGTGTGCTCAGAGATTTTCATATTGACCAGCACATGTCGAGAAGCATGTCTGGCTTCGTCTCTCAGGCAGCCCCCCTTCTGAGGAACTGGCTGAGACTGGTGGGAAGTGGAGTTCTCCCCTCACATCCCACACTCCCTGCCAGCACTGGGCCACAGAATTGTTTCCCCCGGTTACTGGGGAAGAGCTGGATGGAGGCAGCAGCCAGCCCTGTGCCCGACCCACTGCCTACCAAAGCCTGCCCCAGCGATACCAGCCCCACTGCAGCATGCCAACAGTCTTCTGTGATCATCTGACCTCGTGTTAATCAGAGCCTTACCCTCGTACCCCATCAAAGCCCCGGACAGTCACAGTATCCTTCATGTTGCTTCAAAGGCCCATTCTTAGTTCTCAGGTACCTGACAGGTCTACAGCATCCAGCACAGATGGTCATTCTGATTTTGTCTTGTTTTGTTTTTAATCACCTTTTTTTTTCAGTGCTAGCAATCAAACTCAGCTTACACTAGGCAGACACGTTGTCCGTGAGTCATAGCCTCACCTACTCCCCCTGGCGGTCCCTTTGCCTCTGCACTCTCCTGTAGGCGTCTCCAGTGAATTCTCTTTGATCCCATGACCTCCAAACACTGTCATGTTCCAAGTCTCAGGCCTTGGGTCTCTTTTGTGTAAATTGGCTTAATTTTTCCCCCCCTAATCTAGTTGCATAGCTTCATTTATTCCCTTGTATTGGCTTTTTGAGAAAAGGATTGGCTATGTAGCCAACCTCAGATTCATGATTCACTATCCTCCTGTTTCAGCGTCTCAAGTTCATACACACACACACACACACACACGCGCGCACATGTGTGTGTGTTGGATATGTGTGCTACAGTGTGTGTGCATGTAGAGGTCAGAGAACAATTCTCTGGAGTTGGTTCTTTCTTGCCTTTATTTATTTATTTATTTATTTAGAGATGGGGTTTCTTTGTGTATCCTTGGCTGTCCTGGAGCTCACTCTGTAGATCAACCTGGCCTTGAACTCACAGGGATCTGCCTGCCTTCCAAGTGCCAGGATTAAAGCTGTGTGCCACCACCACCACCTCCCCCATCACTGTCACATTTAAACTACTGACTTTCTTTCTTTCTTTCTTTCTTTTTTAATTAAAGGCAGGTTTTTTTGTTTTTTTTTTTTTTTGGTTTTTCGAGACAGGGTTTCTCTGTATAGCCCTGGCTGTCCTGGAGCTCACTTTGTAGACCAGGCTGGCCTCGAACTCAGAAATCCGCCTGCCTCTGCCTCCCGAGTGCTGGGACTAAAGGCGTGCGCCACCACGCCCGGCTAAAGGCAGGTTTATTTTGAGTTCACTGGCCCCAAGGACCAAGGCCAGGGAAGTGGCCATGGGGAAAGGGGAGGGGAGAAGGGGCAGAGAGAAAAAGAAAAAGGGTACTCCTGACTTTCCATTCCCCAGTTCCAGATTACTCCACTCTTCTGCTACACAGCTCTCTCCCTCCGCTCCCACAGTGGGCATTTCAGACTCCCCGTTTCCAGGTCTGACCATGACCATAGGACCTGCCCAGCTCAGTTGTCCAGCCCAGACATTACCTCTGACTTCTTGATCCCACAGCTATATCCCTAGATCCTTGTCCTTGGAGTTACTGTCACACCATCCCCATTTCTCACTGTTTCTTCTGCTACCCTTGTCCGAGTCCCCAGCTCCCTGGACTGGGGCTTGGGCCTCAGCATGGCAGGCATACTGATTCTGCTGAGGCCCGAGTCACACTGCGTCACTTGGCTCATAACCTTTCAAAGCACTAGGTCTGTGGTTCACACTTTTAATCCCAGTCCTTGATTGAGAGACTTAAGACAGGAAGATCACCATGGGTTCAGGGCCAGCCTGGGATATACATATATATATAGTATATGAGTACACTGTCACTTTCTTCAGACACCCCAGAAGGGAATATCAGATCCCACTACAGGTGGTTGTGAGCCACGGTGTGGTTGCTTGGATTTGAACTCAGGACCTCTGAAAGAGCAGTTAGTGCTCTAAACCGCTGAGCCATCTCTCCAGCTCATAAGCTCATATCTTAAAAACCAAGACAACTGTTCAAAGCTTTTTTATTAGTATAAAAGCCCTATGTTTCCAGTGACCCTTGAGACCTAACCCTATGTGATCATTGTCCTGCCACTGGCCAACTCAAGTCTTTAGATATGACAGGTGGGTGGGGCCTTCGTGCCTCCATACTTGCAGATCTTCCTGGAAGTCTGGAACCTTCTCCACTGTCTATGAGAACTTACTCATTAGTTATCTTCAGACCCGTCTTTTTGCCATCACTTCAAAGGGGACTTCTACCATCACTGTGCCGCACAGCTGGGATTTTAGTCTGTTTGTTCTTTTTTTTTTTTTTTTTTTTTTTGGTTTTTCGAGACAGGGTTTCTCTGTGTAGCCCTGGCTGTCCTGGAACTCACTTTGTAGACCAGGCTGGCCTCGAACTCAGAAATCCGCCTGCCTCTGCCTCCCGAGTGCTGGGATTAAAGGCGTGCGCCACCACGCCCGGCTGTCTGTTTGTTCTTGACCCCAGAGCCCAGAGCAAATCCAGACCAGGTAGAGGTCCTGGCTGACTTCCTAAGTTGAAGACATCTCTCAGTGAATGTGCGTGTGCAAGGCTGGGCCTGTCCTTGACCGTAGCTCTAATGAAGATTCGGTGCACCAGCACATGGCATTTTCTTTCCTCTTTTAGGCCAAGGCCCAGCAGGGGTGGCTCGTGGTGGGCACAGTGGGCTGCCCCGGTCCCGAGATCTCCCAGTCCTCCAAGGTCCCCATCACTAGTTGCTTAGAGTTCGTCTGGGACCGGCCTACCCTCCTGGTGCTGGGTAGGTAGGCTACACCTGCTTTTATATTTGCTGATGTCATCTGCATGTGCACATCATTTGCATGTGGACATCTGGCTGGGTCTCGCTAATACTGTCTCATGTTCTGCAGGCAGTGAGGGCTCTGGTCTGTCCCAGGAGGTTTTTGCCTCCTGCCAGCTGCTCCTTACTATTCTGCCCAGACGCCACCTGCCTCCTGGTCTTGAGTCCTTGAATGTATCTGTGGCCACAGGTGAGTCTACCCCTCCCCTCCCCTCCCCTCTCGTTTTCTGACTGATTTAACCTGAACAAGCTTCTCCCTCTGTGCTTCCCTTGTATGTGTAAAACAAGTGTGCCCTGCCTGTGCTGTAACCCTATCTTCTCCTTGCCTTTAGGAATTCTTCTACACTCCATTTGCAGTCAGAAGAAGGTTTTCCCTGTGCAGGAGAGAGGACAACTTCTCCAAGACTCCTGAGCACCCTTAGCTACGTCTGAAGGACTCAGAGAGGCCCAGTACCCAGGACTACTACCATTGTGGTCAGAAAAACCGGCCAAATGTGGGCTGACATTGACTGTCTGAGATGTGCGTGTGTAGGAATCGCAATCGCAATGAGTCACACATCCATCCTCAGGCTTGGATGTAATGGGCCCTCTACTTGTAAGAGCCTGTTTACTGGCTACAGTCAGGAGAACTTTAGAGACCAAAAGAAGTTTTGTATCCAGTTGGAAATGGTAGTTTGCTAGTTTCCAGGGCGGGTTAGGACAGACAGTATCTGTCCTGGATCCCAGTGGAAGTCAGGGGGCTGTTCTTGGCATGCGGAGGAACAAGGCAGTCCAGCACAGGGTGTGTGGAATGTGAGGGTGAGTTTGTAGAGGGAAGCTGACTGGACAGGTGCATATTCCTATCTCTTGGGATGATGGGGATAGGACACCAGATCACATCCATCGAGCCCTTAGCCGCCGAGCTGTCATGCCCAGTCTCTCCATTAGGTGGCAGTCTTGCTCTTTGCACCATAGTTTTGCGGCCCCTTGCAAGGAGAGCCCTCTTTGCGAAGGTGGGAGTGGAGTGCTTAGAGATAGGGAAAATAGCCAACAGCTTCTAGACATTGGCCCATCCAGCCCCGTGGAGGGAACCTATGATCCCAGGCCCTTGTTGCCTCTTTGAGTCTGAGAGGCTGTGAAATCAGGATTACTTTTGTGGAACCCTACTAGGCTTGCCCCGTCCTCTAGAGTCCCACAAGTGGAGCAGAAGTGATATTGCCAAGTAGTGGTTTCACTCTGGGCTGCATGCTGAAACACCTAATAAGCTTTAAAGGAACAAGGCCAACACAGCGGCTACCGTGTGCTGCTGGGAAGGGCGGGAACACCCCGGGCATTACCATTTCTTTTTGTTTTTGAGACAGGGGTTTAATGTTCTGTGTATCTATGGTGTCCTGAAACTTGCTATTTAGCCGAGGATTACCTTGAACTTTTGATCCTCTTAGCCCACTATGCCCAATTTATATGTTGCTGGGGATAGATCCCAGAGCTTTGTGCAAGCTGGCATTCACTCTGCCAACAGAGCTACATCTGAGCCCTAGGCTGGATAATTCTCTGTTGTAGGAACCGTCCTGAGCATCGTGAGAGGTATCCTCCAGATGGCAGGAAGTCTGCACCCTATCTCTCATTATGAAACCAAAACTGTCTCCACACAGGGCCGGGTATCTCTGACCGACAGCCCTGAGGGTGGGATGGGAGGACAGCAACCCTTGAATTGGAATCCTGGATGTTGTAAGAATTGGGATGAGTTGCCTCCATGCCTCCTTTATATCCTTGGAAGATGTATGTAGTAGGTGCTCAATAAACAAACAAACACCCTTTTCCTCTGTAACCTCCCTGGAGTTGATTTGTAGGTTCCTAACAGCTATGTACACTTACTACAGAATTTGAATCTGTTTACAAAGGACCTATAGTAGTACCGTGTCTTGTTGCTGTTTGGGAAATGCCTGACAAAAACATCTAAGGGAAGAGTTTGAGTTTGAGGAAATACTGTCAATTCATCATACCAGGGAAGACACAGCAGCAGGATGGGTGTGAGGCAGTGCACCCCATCACGCGGCAGGAAGTGGGGTGAAAGATGCTAGTGCTCGGCTCCCTTTTCCCTTTTCATTTAGCCTGGGACTCTAGCTGTGGCACAGTGCTCCCCACACTCAGGGAGAGTCCTCCTTGAATCCTCCCTGGAGCACCCTCACAGCCATGGCCCCAGGTGTGTCTCCCAGGTGATTCCAAACCCAGGCAAACAATAAAGATGGACCATCACAGGGCCCACAATTGCCTTAAAGCTTTCAACCCAAGAAAGACAGGGAACCCTTTTGTCAGCGCCCTTCTCCGTGTGTCCCCAACTGCCACAGATGCGCCAAGGTCCACCAAGCTCCAGTCCAACAATGTGCTCCCTCACTCAAGAGC
This sequence comes from Mus caroli, assembly GCF_978045245.1. NCBI lineage: Eukaryota > Metazoa > Chordata > Mammalia > Rodentia > Muridae > Mus > Mus caroli. The sequence goes on from NW_028227268.1 coordinate 37,686,244, forward strand.
CTAGGGCAGGGATTTTTTTTTCTTTTGTATTGTTATTTTTATTAACTCATATAGAGGTTTTTAACATTGCCTGGCCTTGGAGCCATGGGGTAGGGAAGAGAGTGGCTCTTAATACCCGGGGTCACCAGATCAATTAAATAGTCTCCTGGGAGCCAGGTGTGGTGGCACACGCCTTTAATCCCAGCACTCGGGAGGCAGAGGCAGGCGGATTTCTGAGTTCGAGGCCAGCCTGGTCTACAGAGTGAGTTCCAGAACAGCCAGGGCTACACAGAGAAACCCTGTCTCGAAAAACCAAAAAAAAAAAAAAAAGTCTCCTGGGGCTGGAGAAATGGCTCAGTGGTTAGAGCAGTGGCTGCTCTTCCCGAGGTCCTGAGTTCATTCCCAGCACCCACGTGGTGCCTCACAACCATCTTGTAATGGGATCAGATGCCCCCTTCTGGTGTGCAAATGTACATGCAGGCAGAACACCATACACACAAATAAGTAAACCTTTAAAAATAAATAGATGTCTCCAGGGAAGGAGCCTGGTAAGATTCTTGCCTTTCTTTGTTCTTTCTCACTCTAGAGTGTGTGTGCATGTTCATGAACGTGTGCATGCGCCACACAGGTGGAGGTCAAAGGACAACTTGCTGGGGTCAGTTCTTTTCTTCTACCATGTGGGTTCAGGGGACTGAACTCAAGTCACCAGGCCTCAGGACAAGTGCTTTTACCCACTGAGCCACCCGACCTGCCCCACTTTTTCTCTTTTGGAGGTCCTGGGGATTGAACCCAGGGTCACACTTTTACTAGGTAAACTCATCCACTCACCTATATTGTCAACCCTCTTTATTTTTTGGAAACAGGTTCCCTGGCTGGTCTTGAATTTATCCTCTATCCCAAGCAGGCTTTGGACTTGCAGTCTCCCTGCCTCAGGTCCCTGAAGACCTAGGATTACCAGCCTAAGCCACCAGACCCGATGCATGTTTCTTCTCGCTTGTTTTCTTTCAAGATTACTTTTTATTATGTGTGTGTCTGTGTGGCTATGCGAGTCTATGCCTTCAGAGTCCAGAAGAGGGTGAGCCAGCGACAGGTGGTTGTAAGATGCTGGCCATGGGTGGTAGGAACCAACTCAGGTGCTCTGCAAACCGTACAGTATGCAGAAGCAGCTCTTAAGCCCCTCCTTTTCCTTCCTTTTGTAAATGTTTTAATTTTGCCAGGCATGATGCACCTGCCTTTAATCCCAGCACTCCAGAGGCAGAGGCGGGCGGATCTCTTTCAAGGCCAAATCAAGTTCCAGGACAGCCAGGGCTATACTTGTTTCAAACAAACAAATAAACAAAGTTTTAATTTAAAAAAAAAAGATGTGGGGCTGGTGAGATGGCTCAGTGGGTAAGAGCACCCGACTGCTCTTCCAGAGGTCCAGAGTTCAAATCCCAGCAACCACATGGTGGCTCACAACCATCCGTAACGAGATCTGGCGCCCTCTTCTGGAGTGTCTGAGGACAGCTACAGTGTACTTAAAATATAATAAATTAAAAAAAAAAAAACTTCAACCTATGAAGTTAATGACTATTTGTTTAAAAAAAAAAGATGTATTTATTTGTCTCTATGTAAGTATATTGTCCCTCTATTCAAACACACCAGAAGAGGGCATTGGATCCCATTACAGATGGTTGTGAACCACTATGTAATTGCTGGGAATTGAACTCAGGACGTCTGGAAGAGTGGTCAGTGCTCTTAACCGCTGAGCCATCTCTCCAGCCCCAGTTTTAATTTTTTATGTGTGTGTGTGTTTGTGTCTCTGTGCCATGTACAACGGGTCAGTATTTTGTTTAAAGGTCCCTCATGGGTGTCGTGCCTCTGAGTTCAGGAATCACTGGCTTGCTTGGCATGGTGGTGCATGCCTATAATCCCAACACTCAGGAGGCTGAGGTAGCAGGGTGTTAATGAGTTTGAGATAATATGTTTTGCATAGCCAGTATCAGACTATAGCAATACTGTTTTGGTTTTGTTTAAAAAGGGTGTGTGTGTGTTACCCCCATCTTCCTGGATGGTGCTTAGTGACTCTCAGGATGGTCTTGCGATGGGCATACCATTGTAGGCTTACCTGCGGTGCAGCCGGTAATAAAATTAAGCTGTCCTGCACCCTTGGTATTAGGGTTGTTTATATTAAGAAGGTTGAGAAAGCACCCCAAGCCTCAGGTTCTGTGTTCCCAGGAAGACTTCAAGGGACTCCCTCGGTGTGAACTAAAGTCCTTAAGAGATTGTCTACAACTGTGCTGGCTGGGTTTTGGGTTTTTTTTTTTTTTTGTCAATACAAACGAGAGTCTTCTGGGAAGAGGGAACCACAACTGAGAAAATGCCTCCCTCCACCAGATTGTCTTGGAGGCAAGTCTGAGGGCCTTCTCTTGATGAATAGTTGCTGTGGGAGAGCCCCGCCCACTTGTGCTCCTAGGGTGTATAAGACAGCAAACTGGGCTGGAGAAATAGTTCATCAGCTAAGCTCACTGGCTGCACTTCCAGGTTAATGGCAGCTCACAGCCATCTGTAACTCCAGTCTTAGAGGATCTAACAACCTCTTCTGGTACCAGGCACCCACATTGTGCAGACACAGACGTAGGCAAAACACTCATACATATACAAATAAACATAAATCTTTTTTAAAATCCAGGTCGGGCTCGAGAGATGGCTCACTGACTGCTCTTCCAGAGGTCCTGAGTTCAATTCCCAGCAACTACATGATGGTTCACAACCATCTATAATGGGCATCTGATGCCAGGTTTTGCTGTGTTTAAAGACAGTGACAGTATACCCACATACATGAAATAAATAGATAAATCTTTAAAAAAAAAACAAAAACCCAGGTCTTGGTTTTCATGGTCTGTAAGCCGAGAATGCAGTAGAATGTATTGCCAGAGTGGACGAGGAAAGGCCACGCCCACCTCTGGATGACACTGCTGTTCCCTTAGTGCACCTGAGGACGAGTCTGGGGGTCACGATTCTCTTTCACCCTGACCTCAGTTTCCCTAGAGGCTCTAAGGCCCCACTCAGCTGCAATAACAATGATTTACCGTGGGATCCTGGGAGCAGTTGGGCAAGGGCTAGGGTTGAAAGAGTATTTACACAATTTCCTTTCGGCTAGCTTCCTCCCCAATTCCTCTCCATCCTGGTTAAGATGTTGAAGGTCTAATCCCAGCACTTGGGAGGCAGAGGCAGGCAAATTTCTGAGTTCGAGGCCAGCCTGGTCTACAGAGTGAGTTCCAGGACAGCCACGGCTACACAGAAACCCTGTCTTGAAAAAAACAAAAAACAAAACAAACAAACAAACAAACAAACAAAACAACAACAACAACAACAAAAAAGATGTTAAAGGTCTCAGGAGGTTTGAGGACTAATTTGGAATTTTCTCAGTAGCTGAATGGATCTGGATCCCACACTCTCTTGACACCCCCTCTTTACTCTCACCTGGCCTCCCAGACTGGAATATTTTATATATATAATCGGGAGGCTACATTGGTCAAACCTTCCCCCAAGCCTGGGGCTCTAAACTAGATGCCCCCCCCCCCCCGCAGGGCCAGGCACCAGGGATCCCCACAGTTTGTAAATGTAATCAACCTTAAGGTCTCTCACTTCCACAGGTGCAATTAGCATCCCCATCTGCTAACCCCTGATTAATGATGTTGACAAACAGGGACTCTACTCAGCCCCGTAGCCCCTCCTTCCCCCAGCTGCGAGGTGGGGGTCTTCCCAGCATGCCCCCTCCCTTCTGCAGACCCCTCTTACCTTCTCCCTCCTTCCCCAGGCAGTGAAGCCTCTTACTTCAATGCTCACTGCACACTTGGGAAACAGAGAACAGGCAGGAAGCCTTAATGGTGGGGCTGGAACCCTGCCACCCTTCTGTTCTTCTCCCTCCCTCTGGAACTTCAAGGGCACGTGTGGGCGTATCATCTTTACTTCCCACCCCAGCCTTTCTCCCTGTGTGCAGTCCTCGGTGGGGACATGTCAGGCGCACTGTACCAAAAGCACAGAGGACAAATACCTTCAAATGTAACTAATTTTATGTAGGCAAGATCTCACGCAGCCTCAAGTTCACTCTGCAGGCAATGCTAGCCTTAAATCCTTGGCTTCTTCTGCCTCCATCTCTTGAAGTGCTTGGATGATAGGTTTCTGTGATGTTGGAGCTCAGGCCTAGGGCCTAGTGCATCTTGGGTAAACACTACCATCTAAGCTGTATCTTCAGCACCAGCCTTGAGCTACTGTCTCCCTGCCACAGCTTCTCAAGTGTTTGCATTGTAGGAGTGTACCACCATGCACTGCCTGGTGAACATAGACCCTAGACAGTTCCAGGTCTCCATGTTGGCTTTGCTTTAGCTACATTGCTTCGTCTGTAGCTTAGGTAAGCAAGATAGTGCTTATGATATAGGCTTAAACTATATAGGTTAGGGGGAGGATTCATAATCAGATATAAGAAAGAGACTTAGCACAGTGCACAGGAAATAGTTGGTGCCCAATAAGTGTGAGCTTTGTCCTGCAGTAAAAATAACGATGATGAAATGGGGCTTGGGAAGCCAGAAGATACCCAAGGACCCCTCCCTTTCTCCTCACCCTCTCCCTGGGGAGAAGGGCAGGTCCTAGCTCATTACTGGTGGGGGCTGGGGTGGAGGTGTCAGATTGGAATCACTCCTGGGTCTGTTCACAGCTTCCCTGTTTCATTAACACCTTCCCGGGGGTCTTTGGGCTCATCCTGCTGGGGGGAGCACTCCAGAAAGTTCTGACCACCTCCTACCCAGCCTGAGCACAGTGGTCCCCACTTAAAGGCCTATGCTCCAGATGTGCACTGAAGGGTCTTACACCAGGGCAGGCTGACCGCTGACCAGGACTCTATCGCTGCCCCCCACTCCCGAGGGTCCCAGAGGTCTGGTCAGGAGACACAGCACCTGGGGCAGCCCATTCCTTCCCCTTCCTGTCAGCCTCTCATCCAAAGGTTTCGGTCAAACCACTCCTAACCCCACCCCCACCCTCCACCTAGGACTGCAACCTGGTTCCTCCCTTCAGAATCCTCAGTGTGAATGTGGCTTGGACCTCAGGTCCACGTCCCACCTGCCTTCTCCTATGTGGACAAGTCTCTGGAAACTGCTTATCATTTGCTTTTTCTGTAAAATGAGAAAGCCATACGTTGCAGAGGGCTGCCCAGTGCTCTATAAATCATGAGCTTAGTCATCACTAGCAATGGCTATTATTTCACTCTGGGCAGAACAGCTCCTGGCATTACCTTCTTGCTTGTTTAGTGGACTAGGGTGGTGGAGGAAGGGTCAGGCTGAAGTCCCAGGGCTTCCAGCTCCATCAGCTTCTTTTTAGATTGGAAAGGTGTGGGATGAGGGTCGGAGGGCATCACTGAGTGGAGACCAGTCTGTTCTAAACAAAGTTCTCCTCAACTGCAGCTCCAGAAGGATTTTCATGGACACTGGCTCTTTCCACCACAGAATCCCACTTGGGAGGACACCCTCACTGGCTGCTGGGGACAGGAAAGGCCAGCCCTGCTTTCTTCTTTGCTGGCTCCTTGTTTACTGAGGTCTGCAGCTGTCAGAAGGGATATTCCTTGAAAAGCAGTTGATTCTGGTTTATTATCACCCTCAGATACATTCCACAAATGGGGCAATTTTCCTTAAAAAGAGAAAATGGAAACAATAGGTCTGGGCTCTTCTTGCAAGTGGTTCTAGGTCCTCTGTCAGCCTCTATAGGCAGGCAGGGATTACTGGCTTTATTATTACTGATCTTGATGATGATGATGACAACGACGACGACGATGACAGTGATTGTGTGTGTAGGTGGCTGTGAACACATATGAGGAGAGAATGCTGTGGAGTCAGTTCTCTCCCACTTTTACGTGGATCCCAAGGATTAGACTCAGGTCTGTCAGGCTTTTGCTGCAAGCAAATGTAGCTCGGGCTAGCCTAGCCTCAAGTTCACTATGTAGCTGAGGAAGACCTTAAACTTCTGATCCTCCTGCCTCCACTGTGCTGTGATTCCAGGAACACACCATCATGCCTGGCTTACACAGTGCTGGGGACTTAGTGTCTGCTTGGCAAGAGAGCTACACCCCAGTCTAGTCATTCTGTATCCCAGGCCCCAGCACAGGACACCCTAGGTGTGTAAATTACCAAACAAGTGAAGGGGTCCTGAGATTGGGCACTAACATCTTCTCTTCCTATCTCTGTAGCAGGTTGGAAGACATCACACCTTTCCCGTGGGCCTTGGCCTTCTACTTTTAGACTGAGTCAGAGGAGGTAGGTCAGTTGTCCCCAGCTGCAGGTGCTTTTGATTGGGAGGGGGGGTCAATGAAGGGCTAAGGGAAAGCTCCACAGACCTCCAAGGCCTGGGGGCTCTGCTGAGATCATCCACACCAGGGCATAGACAGCCCCTCCAGGAGATGAGGTGCCAGCAGGCTTGGGCAGTGTGTGAGGGGCTGCATCATGTCTGATCTGAGCCCTGAGCCCTACTTATATCCAAAGCACTCTCACCTTGGTGGCTTTGAGACCAAGAGCAGGAGCCTATGGTGATAGTGGTGTTTGTGATGCTGGTGGTTATGAGGCTCACACCCTTACTAAGGTCCTCCAGTACTCACAAGATGGCTGTTATTCCATTTGGCTTGCAGATGGGAAACTGCACTTGTCCATGGTCATTCTATGCAATCCAAAGGGTTTGGAAGGGACCGAGAGATTGGTAGGGACAGAGAAAGAATCCTCTAGCCTAGCACCACTTAGGAGGCCTGCTGCGCTCCGAGCTGATATCTCAGTGCCCAGGTGGTGCACCTCCCCGCCCCTGAAACTTCTCACTGGACTGTGCATGGGATTGCACCAGGCCATAAGACCTGCCTGCAGTGACATCTTGGATCCACTGTGGGATATTGTAAAGAGTCTCAGTCCCCTGGAGGACCCAGATGTGTGTGCGAATCCTGGCTTTACTCCTGGTTCTACTTCCCTGGAGTCTCCTTGTGAACTAGAACTTTCTCCCAAGGCCAAACTGCCATTTTTCCTTTCCTTTCCTTTCCTTTTCTTTCCTTTTCTCTTCTTTTCTCTCTCTCTCTCTCTCTTTTTTTTTTTTTGGTTTTTCGAGACAGGGTTTCTCTGTATAGCCCTGGCTGTCCTGGAACTCACTTTGTAGACCAGGCTGGCCTTGAACTCAGAAATCCGCCTGCCTCTGCCTCCCGAGTGCTGGGATTAAAGGCGTGCGCCACCACGCCCAGCTTCTTTTTTCTCTTTTCTTTTCTTTTCTTTTCTTTTCTTTTCTTTTCTTTTCTTTTCTTTTCTTTTCTTTCTTTTCTTTTCTTTTCTTTTCTTTTCTTTTCTTTTCTTTTCTTTTCTTTTCTTTTCTTTCCTTTCCTTTCCTTTCCTTTTCTGTTCTCTTCCCCCTCCCTCTTTTTCTTTCTTTCCTCCTCTCTCTTTCTTCTTCCTCCTCCTTCCTCTTCCTCCTCCTCCTTCTCTTCTTGTCTTTTCCAGAGGCCTTTTATTCATTGGCCAGCTTCTCACCCTGCCTCTGGTTTCTGGTGATCTCATCCTGTCTGCCTGCCCTGGCCTGTTACTAGAGCTCCCTGGGGCTGCCCTATCTCTGGGCCCATGGCTACACTCTCTGCCTATCCCTTGTCTCTTTTATTTTCTCCCCTGGCTCTCATTACCCCAGGGGCTGATCAATAGCAGCCGCCGGTTATTGATCTGGGTGGGCATCCAAGTGTGGTTGCCCCAGGCCAGTATTGATGGAAAGAATCGGTATTGGGGCTGGGGTAGAGTGTGGTTAGGAGCTGGGGACCATGGGGGATGGAAGTGGGGCTCCTTCTCCCCTGCAGGGACTTAGCAGTGGGACTTCTTAAAGGCTCTGCCAGGTGAGAGTGCAAGCAGAGCGCTTCTGTGGACAGAAGGTCAAGGCTTAGCTCATGCTAACAAGTACTTACTGAGCACCTACTGCGTTTCACAATCTCACTTCATCCAATCAAAAAAAGAAAAGGAGGGGGGAATACCAGGGTGTGGTATCCAGGTATCCTTCTGGGGCTCACAAGGCCAATCCAGTCCATAACCGGTCTAGGGTGGAAGGGAAGCCTGAGGCAAGAGACTCAGTTTATAGCCAAGCCATAAGCCACCCTACAAAGGCCCACTGTCCCATTGATACTGACCTTGATATTGGGCACGACCCAGGCAAACCCCATGCCAGACGGCTGGCTCACTGCCAACGTAGATCCCATTTTCTGCAGTCTTATCAGCTAAGTATACACTGGCCAATGCTAAACGCACTTACCTGGGCCATGTAATGCATGATAGGAGCAGAGAAGGTATTTAAGCCTTCCTCACCTCAGCTCCCCAAATTCCAACTCTAACGCCCCCCCAAAGTCTATCCTGTGTACCATTTCAAGATGATACATAGGGACATAGAAGAGCATGGGGGTAGCCTCACCTAGCTCTTGGCCTTGAGAGAGAGCCACAGGGTTGGGTCCATCCCAAGTCAAGCTTTTCCCTCAGGCTTGACTTGGGATGGACCCAAGGGCCCAGGGCCATGTATCACTGGGGTTTGCTGCAGACTTAGCCATATTCCATATATGCACATATGGATGCTCAGAGGCCCATGCAAATAGGCATGCCATGCAGGCAGACAGGAATAAACCTCTCTGCCTAAGCCCTGTAGGAAGACAGGGACCCCCCAGATAAGTTGCTCTCTCTCTCTCTCAAAATCCATGACATGCCCACAGTCTTACTGCCCTAAAGAGCCAAGTTAGGTCACCCTCACACCCATGTCACCTGCCCCCCTTTAGATGCTCTGCTGGTAGTTGAAGGACTGAGATGGAAGGGGAGCAAAGGCAAAGGGACCTCAGAATAGACTCAGCAAATCTGGGGAAAAAATCAGTGGCCTTACTGATTTTCCCTGGACGGGTAGGGCCATCTCTGACGGCAGAGCTGGGAGGGCCTAGGGATTAAGAGTCAACATCATAGCGACAGAGAGGCAGATGGCCAACAGACAGGCGGGGTGTCAAGCTGCCATCTTTCTATGTCCAGGGAGAGACCTGAGCTGGCTTGCGTGTCTGCAGCGGCTCAGATGGGTTCAGAATGAGGACTCCTGGTCCTCAGAAAAAGACGAGGGCCGTAGGGAGCAGTCACAGAGTATCAGGATGTGTGCAGCCACTATGGTCCCTGGCTTTGAGGGAGAGGTGGTGCTCCTTGGGTTAATTCTGATCACTACAGTTTACTGAGGACCGGACAGTTCTTCAGAAACCCTTGGAAAGGTCAGCCTTTTGCAAGCTTCAGTGATTGAGCCTCTAAATCATTATAGCGCCTTGTTCAAGTGAAGAAAACGAGAATCAGAGACATTAAAAAACTTGCCCAAAGCCATGTAGCTGGTGGGTGAGTGGTGGAGGCAGTCCCTGAACTACAGTCCACCGGTTCTAATGCCCAAGCATCCTCCATTCTGCCACAGGCTGCCCCTGGCAGGCCCTAAAGGTGCCAGCATTCTCATCTCTCTCCTCTTCCAGCCCAGGTTGCCCTAGGCAGCCATGATCCTACTCACCCCACTGAACTCTTTTTTTTCTTTCGAGACAGGGTATCTCTGTCTGTCCTGGAACTCACTTTGTAGACCAGGCTGGCCTTGAACTCAGAAATCTGCCTGCCTCTGCCTCCCAAGTGCTGGGACTAAAGGCGTGTGCCACCACGCCCGGCCTGGCTGAACTCTTAAAGCCATTTTCCTTAGAGAATGATAGAAGGGACCAGAGGCGATAAGCCCACCCTTCATATATGCAGCCTGTGCAACTTCTTACTCAACTGCGTCCTTGCACTCCCCCAGTGATGGGCAGCTCACTACACCTTAACTCACCCATCTTAGCTCCAGCATCTCTTGGCATTTGTAAGCAGGCTCCACTCTAGCAACTTGACAGGGCCTCCTGCTCAGGGGTGTGTCTGCAGTGGTGTGCTCTGAATGTAGCCTGCCCCACCTCCTGTCCCATCCTTGCACAGGGGTGTCATACAAGTTCATGGATGTGCATGTATGTTCTCCCTACAGCTTTTGCCCAGGAGCTGGAGGCGGCTCTCTGGGTACCAGGGACAGGCCAGATTTATGGTGCTGGGAGAAATATTTAGGCCTGAGTCAGTTTGGTTGTGTTAATTATGGAAATCTAAAGATAATCTATATTTAATGCTGAATTTTGTCAAATTTGCTAAAGAATTAGGGGAGCGTGTGCAAATAGTGACACTTCAATGAAGAAGAAGGTGCAATTAAACTCTGAAATTTACAGTGGAATAATTGGAGAGCATGACAAATATAGTTATCAGCAGCAACTAATTAGGGGTCTGCTCGAGGTTTCTGGGCTTGATTAATCTCGCCTGGATGTTAATAAGTTATATGGGGCAGATGGTACTGGTTGCAGCTTACTTCTTTCATTCTCATTTAGACCAGTCGGTATGGTAATGTGATCCATACCATTCATCCCTTAGGCCAGCCTGGTCTAAGGGGAAAATCGGGGTGCTGATGTTTCTTTGCTGAGGCTCACCTTTCCGGGTAAGGATCTGGTGAATGATCACCTTGGGCTATCCTCTCCTCACACCTCAATCGATGAGTGAATTATTTTCTTTTTCTTTTCTCCTTCCTCCTCCTTCCTCCTCTTTCTTCTCCTCCTCTTTTCCCTCCTCTTTCTTCTTCTCCTCCTCCTCCTCTTTTCTTTTTCCTCTTTCTCCTCTTTTTGCCTTTTTTTTAGATGGGCTCTCGCATAGTTCAAACCTCCCATGTAGCTGAGGCTAGCCTCAAATTCCTGATCCTCCCATTTCTGCCTCTCATGTGCTGGGATTTCAGGCATGTACCACCATGCCTGGCATGGTTGGCAAATTCAATGTCTCACTTCAGTTTGTTGGAACTGAAGGAGAGGGGATGCAAAGCCAAGTCTTAGGGGTGCGCTGAGTTCAGATAGGTCAAGTCTACCCCTTGTACAGACACAGCTCAGCCCACGTGTTCTCTCATCTTATCTGTGCAGGAAGGGACACTCAATGGCTCCCAGCTGACCTGCTATAGAATCCACACACAGCTTCTTGGTTCCAAAACCTCTCTCCCTACCCACTTCAGGACATGGCTGGCTGGAGTCTGGTCCGTGAGCCGTTGATTAAAGTTTAGACGGGAGCTGAGCTGCCTGCTTAGCTGAAGCATGGCTGCCAACTGATGAGCTGCTGTTGAGCCCAGCTGTGGAGCCAAAACTACCTCTTCCTTGCTCTGTCTCCCTCCATCTCTTCCCAGACCTAGTGGCTCTCTCGGTCCTGCTGCTTTGGTCTCCCTACAAGAGCCTCCCCACCTTTCAGGGGTCTCTGTGTGACTAATTCCCATGACTCCTCTCTTCCACCACCTACCCTTTTCTTAGGTGTGCTCTTGACTGCCAGGGTCCCTGAGGCATCCTCTGAGGAAGAGGGATGTGTCTGTCAGCTCCGTGAGTGGGTGCTCTCCTGAGCAGTCCCTGCTGCTACCTCTTGACTCTGTGATATCACCTGGCACAGGCCAAGGAGAAGCTGGCAGCATAGCTGAGACTTGTGAGCGTGGAGAAGTTGGTCTTTGTGTTTTCTGTATACCAGATGCCTCGAAACAGGACTTCTGTGTGAGGACAGCACAGGAGGCCAAGAGGCTGCTGTACCTGCCAGGAGGGGTGTTGGAGGAGGAGAGGGGCCTCCTGAGAGGAGAAGGGCAGCTTCTTGACAGCTTTAGTTTCTCTTTCTGCTTTGGGTCTGAAGAACTTTGGGGTCAAGGTTGATTATTTTTTAATTACATTTATATGTCTACTATTTGGGGGATGGCCCATGCACCACACTGTGCAAGTGGAAGTTTGAGGACAAATGAAGGAGTTCTCTCCTTCCACCACGTGGGTCCTGGAGACTGAGCTTAGATTATTAGGCCTGGTATCTTAGTCAGGGATTCTATTCCTGCACAAACATCATGACCAAGAAGCAAGCTGGGGAGGAAAGGGTTTATTCAGCTTACACTTCCACATTGCTGTTCATTACCAAAGGAAGTCAGGACTGGAACTCAAACAGGTCAGGAAGCAGGAGCTGGTGCAGCGGCCATGGAGGAATGTTCCTTACTGGCTTGCTCAGCCTGCTCTCTTATAGAACCCAAGACTACCAGCCCAGAGATGGCACCACCCACAAGGGGCCCTCCCCTCTTGATCACTAATTGAGAAAATGCCTTACAGTTGGATCTCATGGAGGCATTTCCTGAACTGAAGCTCCTTTCTCTGTGATAACTCCAGCTGTGTCATGTTGACACAAAACTAGCCAGTACAATTGACCCCTTGTCAGCTTGACATACAAATACATCACTAGTAAGCCTCAACCCTTAGTTCTTATTCATCCCCAAGATCTTAAATAAATTTAAAAATCCCACAGTCTTTACATATTAAAAGTTCAATCCTTTTAAAATATCCAGTATCTTTTAAAATTCAAAGTACTTTAAAATTCAGTCTCTTAACTGTGGGCTTCACTAAAAAACTTCCTTCAAGAGGGAAAAATATCAGGGCACAGTCACAATCAAAAGCAAAAATCAATCTCCAACTGTTCAATGTCTGGGATCCAACTCACAATCTTCTGGGCTCCTCCAAGGGCTTGGGTCACTTCTCCAGCCATGCCCTTTGTAGCACACACGTTGTCTTTTAGGCTCCAACCACCTGCACTCCATTGCTGCTGCTGTTCTTGGTAGTCATCTCATGGTACTGGCATCTCCAAAATGTTGCTGTCTTCCAATGTAACTTGGCTTCAACAATAGCCTCTCATAGGCTCTCTTCATGGTGCCAAGCCTCAACTCCTTTGCATGACCCCTTCAGTCCTGGGCCATCAATTGCAACTGAGGCTGCACCTTCACCAATGGCCTTCCATGGCCTCTCACAGTGCCAAACCTCAGCTGCTCTGCATGACCGCTTCATGCCTTCAAAACCAGTACCACTTGAGTGACCCTTACACATTACCAAGTCCCGCTGCAGCAGGAGTACAACCTTGGCTATCTCTGGAACACAGCCTTTGTGCTTTCAGAAAACACTTCCCAGAAGATGTCACCTCAATGATGTTGGTCTCTTCTTAATCACCACTACTTTCTTAGCTCCAGCTAACCAGCATCAATAGTCCCAGTAATGCAAAGGTTTTGCTTTAGTAGTTCTGGTATCTTGTTAATCACAGCTGATTCTTCAGCCCCAGCTAACCAGAACCACAGAATAATCAAACTCCAAAATAGCAATGGCCCTGAAATTAGTCTTTAATTTTCCCTCTGAAATTTCACAAGCTAGGCCTCCATCTTCTGCACTGTTCTCAACATTATCTTCCAAGCTCCTACACAACATCTGACAGAGCTCTTAACACCAAATGGATCTTCTAGTCCAAAGTTCCAAAGTCCTTCCACAGTCCTCCCTAAAACACGGTCAGGTTGTCACATAAATACCCCACTCCTGGTACCAATTTTGCCTTAGGGTTTCTATTCCTGCACAAACATCATGACCAAGAAGCAAGTTGGGGAGGAAAGGGTTTATTCAGCTTATATTTCCACATTGATGTTCATCATCAAAGGAAGTCAGGACTGGAACTCAAACAGGTCAGGAAGCAGGAGCTGGTGCAGAGGTCATGGAGGGATGTTCCTTACTGGCTTGCTTCCCCTGGCTTGCTCAGCCTGCTCTCTTATAGAACCCAAGACTACCAGCCCAGACATGGTCCCACCCACAAGGGGCCTTCCCCCTTGATCACTAATTGAGAAAAATGCCTTACAGTTGGATCTCATGGAGGCATTTCCTCAACTGAAGCTCCTTTCTCTGTGATAACTCCAGCTGTGTCAAGTTGACACAAAACTAGCCAGTACACCTGGCAACATGTGCCTTTGCCTCCCGAAATGTCTCATCAGGCCTGGAGCTATTTAGGTTTTTCAAGATTTTACTTACTTTATTTTTCCATGTGTGAGTGTTTTGCCCCATTTTTGAATGTACACTATGTGAGGCTATGCCAGAAGAGGGGTTTGAATCCCCCAGAACCGGAGTTACAGAGGCTTGTGAGCCATCATGTGGATGGTGAGAATCAAACCACGGTACTCTGGACAAGAACAGCAAGCACTCTTAACCACTGAGCTACCTCTCCAGCCTTCTGGGAGCTGGTCTTAATTGAGTCAAGATCTGGTTTTGATTTTTTTTTTTTTTTCGAGACAGGGTTTCTCTGTATAGCCCTGGCTGTCTTGGAACTCACTTTGTAGACCAGGCTGGCCTCGAACTCAGAAATCCGCCTGCCTCTGCCTCCCAAGTGCTGGGATTAAAGGCGTGGTGCCACCACGCCCGGCTTGGTTTTGATTTTTAACAAACGAAGCCATTGTATCTCATCCAGGGTCACCAGAACCTCAGGAGAAGGGCTGAGAGGTCATGGGGGTGGGGGTAGGGCGCTCAGCTCCTTCTTCCACCTCGGTGCCCTCCCGCCCTCCACTTTCCAAGATGACTTATATATCTTTAATTTTTTTAAAAAAATTAAAGATGTCTAAGTGTCTTGCCTGAACATATGTCTGTATGTAGCGTATGGGCCTGATGTTGGGGTTACAGATGGTTTTAAACTGCTTAACGTGGGAACTGAACCCCAGCCAGCTAAACCTGGTTAAGAACCTGTGCTCCTAACCGCTGAGTCATCTCTTCTGCCCTGCATAGGTTCCCCCCGCCCCGCCCCCCTTGAGATAAGATCTCATGTAGCTCCTGATCCTCCTGTCTCCCTGTCTCCTGGGAAGTCACGTGGGTTTTCCACCCATACAATGCATTTCCCTCCCATGCCTACTCCCACATCCACATCGGGAAGTCTTAGCTCCACTCAGCACCTCCTGACCCTGATTGTCAACTCCCGGTGATGCCTGACCTTTCAGGGGTTTTGTAGCGGCCTCGTGTGATGTCAGACTTCGCCGCTAGAGGGCAGTAGACTCCGTAGACACAAAGTTTGAGCCCAGATGCGCTGCAGTCATCCTTAGCCTGCCTTTGCTGGGCTGTACCCTGGACCTCCAGCCTGAGGCCCTCACTATTGGATTTCAAAGCTAGAGGATTTGGCGACAAGGCATATTTCCCCAGAGCATATCCTCTGTGAGATGTGCGTGGAAATGACAGAAGGAGTTTTTGATGGTTCGGTCATATTGAGGTGTCCCCAGGACAGGGTTGATTTGGCCCACCTTGCGGATGGGGAAATGTCTTAGTCAAAGCCGCACCTCACAGAGGCTGGCTGACGGTATGTCAGATATGCAGAGAGGACGCCGCACAAATTGCTGAAGGAGACGTGGCCTGAAGGCAGAGAGCTGAAATTTGAATCTAGATCTTTCTGACTTCCATGTGTCTATTCTTCCATCACAACCTTTCTAGTCATTCAAGATCCTGGTCTAATCCTTGTCATTACCACACTGAAGGCAACTGAAAATGATGCCTCGGGCCTCAGACTCCATTTCCCAAACCTTCTGGTACCCTGCCTATGTGGCAGGGTCCCTGGCCCCTCTGAGCGGCAGCTTTCTGTAAGCAGGTGCGTAACCCCTTCCTCCCAGGGCTCCGTGGGATGGAATGAGATGAAAGCTACTGAGACCCCTCTTCTGCAGAACCCCCGTGACTTGGGGTTAGACCATCCCCCACCCCCACCCCCACCCCCGGACTCTTGTTCTACATCTTGAAGGCTAGAAGAGGGTTCTGAACTCCCAATGTCTCCTCTAGCCTTCTCTTGGGATCTGAAGGATCTAGGGGTTTCCTTCCTCTGGAGTTTCAAACCTTCACAGCTGCTGGAAGTGGTCCGGCCCTGTTGGCATGGTAACAAGGACCGGCCGCCTGCAGGGCCGGTCCTGTGCCAGTCACATTGACCTCACTTAGGATGGTTACTTTTCTGCAAATAAAATAATTATGTTAATAAAGAGGCTGTTCGTCCTTCACCGCCACCCCCTACCCTGCTTGGCCCGCTTCCCATCCCCACCTGGGGCAAAAGCAGTTCCTTCTGCCTTCTTACCTCCAGCGGAGGCGGGGGGCGGGGGGGGGGGAGGGCATCCTGCATCCTTTTGTGGGATGTGGACCGGGATCCTGCCTGGGCTTTAATTTTCAGCAGCGCCTGTCTTACCTTTGCCTCCTAGCCAACATCTGTGTGGAAGTTGCCAAGGTGAGATGTTACCTCCCATCCCGTGTGCCTCGGGTGCGCTGCACAACACCAGCCAGGCCTCCCTCAAAAGCTGCCATGTTCTTTGCAAATGCTCCTGCGTCTCTCTATTCCTTGTGCCAACTGTGTGAGTTGGGACTTCAATACTGTTTCCCAAATGAGAAGACTAAGATGACAACAGACAAAATGCAGAGGCTACACACACACACACACACACACACAGAGTTTTTGTGTGTATGTACATGACAACATGCTATGGTGTGCATGTGGAAGGAACAACTTTTGGCAGTCACTTGTCTCTTCCATGATGTGGGTCCTGGAGATGCAACTCAGGTGGCTGGGCTTTAGTGGCAGACTCTGACACCTGCTCAATCATCTTACCGGTCCTCCCCTTTTTTTGAGACAGGGTTTCATATAGCCCAGGATAGCCCCAAACTTTCCCCATGGCTAAGTAAACACTCTATTAACTGAGCTATATCCTCAGCCCCAAACAATAAATAGGACACATCGTGTGGACTAAGTTAAATATGGCAATTATATGTCCTTACAGCTTTATCTCTCCCCCTTGAGACAGGGTCTTATGTAGCTGAGGCTAGCTTTGAACATGTCACATAGCCGAGGATAGCCTTGAACTTCTGACCTTCCCACGTCTGCCTTTGGAGAGCTGGATAACAGGAAATACCATCATGACTAGTAAAGATGTGCTAGGCCCAGGAACCTGGAAGCCCAATCTGCAGGGCATCTGTTTTATGTGGTGCTGGGGATAGAGCCCAGGATGTTACGTGCACTAGGCCAGCCATCTACCAAATGAACTATGTTTCCAGCCATGGCTTTTTTCCTTTAGAGACTGGGTCTTGCTGTGAGGCTGGTTATGGCCTCAAACTCGAGATTCTCTTTCCGTGGCTTCCCCAATGCTGAGATTACAGGCACACAGCACTCCAAGCCAAGTGAAAAGGTGGAGCTTGATGGAGCTTGAAACCTGGGCCCTTTGTATCGGCTGTCCTAAGAAAAACAAATCCTGCTGTGGGCTCAGTGCTGGTCAGGGTTTCCAGAGAGGAAAAGTGGAGCTACAGAGGTCAGGGGTGGGGTGAGGGAATGAAATACCTGCAGAAGATAGAGATGGAGGACATACTGCCATAGGAACCCTGACAGCTAGACAGTGATGGCCACCCATGTAAGGGCGGAGGGCGCGGGAGACTGGGCAAAGAGGCCCCTAGGGACAAAGAAGGATCAGGCTGGCAATTACTGGTGTTCTGACCAGTGGCTGACATGTTCCCCAGCTCAGTGGTGGAGTATACAACATCACATCCCTTATCTTCCAAGACTCTCATTACAGCCCCATTTTACAGATGAGAACCATGAGGCTCAGAAGCACTGAGTGAGTTTGTCAAAGTCACACCCTGGACATGGAGTCAGGCTTCAAACTCAGATCTGCTTGGCCTTACTGTCTGGTCTCATCGCTCAGTAGACATTGTCAGAATGACTGAGAAACAACACCCATGTTCGTTATTTGAGTCTCTTGTTAAGATAAAGGCTTGCCAAAGGGGGTTGTCAAAATTTGGGCCACTTGGAAATTTATTTTCCCACCAATAAACAAAACAACACCCTGTTGATCAGAAATCAGAAAATTCATCTTAAGCCTCAGTCAGTGATAAAGTTAGGGCTTTTGTTAGGGATACATTGTGACTGAGAAAATGGAGAAAAGAAATTTATTTATTTAAAAAAAGTACATTTATTTATTTGTGTATATGGGAGGGTGGGACACATACATACAACACACTAATTGCCTTTATTTATTTATTTATTTATTTATTTCTGTGTGGAGGTCAGAGGTCAACTCCTGCAAGTCGGTTCTCTCCTTTCACCATCTCAGTTCCGGGAACGAGACTCAGATCACCAGGCTTGGTGACAAGTGCCTTTCCACATTGAGCCGTTTCACCCACTCCAGAACAGAGCTTTTCAGTGGAAAGGGTTGCTCACTGCATCTTGGGGGCTCCGTGACTGAAGGAGCACTGTCATCTTAATGTCACGCGAGAAGTCTACATTAGGGTCCTTTGTAAAGATGTGTCCCAGGCTAGTAGTCCTTCCTCTTCCGCCCTTCCGCCCTGAGTAGCATTCCACTCGCGGAGACAATGTGCAGGCTGGGTTCTGAGCTGGAGCTGCCTGCCAGGTGCACTAGGTGGCGCTCTGATACTGGCCAATGCTCAGATTGCGCCGCGGTCAGCGGGCAGAGTGGGCACGGCTTAGGAGGAAGGCGGGTCTCACTGGGCCTGAAACCCAGGGCTAGAACTACGCCAAGGTTACCTGGACATAGATGCCAAGCTGGGGACCGGGGGCTGGGCATCACTGATTCACAACTTGTGAAGCCCAGTGTTTTTAGGTCTTAAACAGCAGCAGTGGGAAGAACACAGAAATCAGCGGGAGGGGAGGGGAGAGGGAAAAGGATGGAGGAGAAAGGGAAGGAGGGAGAAGAGGGTGGGTGGGGGGAATGAAGAGGGGCGCTAGGCTAAGCAGCTCATCTGGTGTGGAGACGCTATCCTCTTCCTGATCGCTGTGAACCCAGGGTGTCTTGTTGGTCTTGTCCTGAGAGACTTGGGCTGTGTGTGCCTGAGGAAGTCTGAGGGAATGGGGGGAAGGCCCAACCTTGCTCCAGGGGCAAGACACAGACATGGGCCCCAGAGGTCTGGGAGGTTTTGTCCTATTTAGCTGTCTTAGCCATGTGTCCTTGTGTGATCCACTGAGACGTGGTTTTTTTTTTTTTTTTTGGTCTTTGGGGATCTTAACAGTCGGCTTCAGAGTTTGGAGGAGACTTAAATAGGATTATTCACACAAAGCTACCCTCAGGAGCCTGTGACCCTGTTCTCTATTTTGCATCCCTTCCTGCCTGCAGGTCCCCCAAAACACTGTTGTAACTCCGAGGGGTGGAGTGGGGGATGGAAGGGTGTGGAAGCTTCCATGGCTCTCAGCAATCTCCAAAGCCTGCTCACACTGTGGGGTCCAACCTTCTGAGTATCTTGCATTAGAATTTAGCATTTCCCGCCTTGGAAATTGTGCTGGCTTTTTTTTTTTTTTTTTTTTTGTCAACTCGACACAAACTATAGTCACCTGAAAAGAGGGAACTTCACATAAAGAATTGCCCACAGACAAGTCTTTGGGGACATTTTCTTGGAGGGTTAATGATTGATGGGGGAGGTTCCAGCCCATGTGTGGTGTCAACCCTGGCAGATAGTCCTGGGTTGTAGAAGAAAGCAAGATGAGCTAGCCAGTAAGCAGTGTTCCTCCATGGCCTCTGCTTCAGTTCCTGCCTTCAGGTTCCTGCCCTGTGTTCCTGACCTGGTGTGTAAACCAAATAAACCCCTCCCTCCCCAAGTGGCTTTTGGTCAGAATGGTTCATCCGAGCAGCAAGGGAGGACAGAAATGAAGGGCCTGCAGCCATGTCTGGCCATACAGTGTCTGCCCTTCACTCTTGTAGGTCTCTCTGTGACTGTCAGGGCTCAGTGGATCCAGAGAGAGAACCTGAACCCCAGCAACAACTTGGGAGAGGAAGCAGAAGGCAAGCCTGCCAAGGCCCTCTTTCCAGAAGACCATGTCTGGTACAATTAAGAAAACGGAGGCAGGGGAGCCCCTGGGGACTGCTGTAGTCTAGACCTCAAATGTCTTACAGAGGCCCATGTGTTAAGGCCTTGGCCCTCTGACTGGCACTATCAGGAAGTGGTGAAACCTTTGGGAGGTGGGCCTGGGACAGTCTTTGGATGTATTCCCTTGAAGGGACACTGGCCCCTCATCTTCCTTACCTGGCCTTGAGGTGAACAGTTTTACTCTGCCACATGCTCCTGGCCATTGTCACCTCCAGGAGTGACCTAAAACAATGGCTTTATGCACTGGAACCTCTAAATCCCCAAGCCAAAGCCAACCTTTGCTTTTTATGTGTCAGCTCTCCTGGGTATTGTTTATGGTGACACAGGGTCACGTACACAGGGACAAAATACAAACCCTAGGGATTGGGAACGTGGAATAAATGAAGTAGTGGATTAACCTCCCCAGCCTCTCAGATGCTGCAGGGACTGTTACCCCGAACTCCCAGGAAAGATGCTCACGTAGGCTGGCTGGAGAGGTGCCAGCAGTTAGGAGAGAGACAAGCAAGAAGGGTCTAGAGGGGTAGCACAAGGTCTCTATGGAGGCAGACTCAGCTAGTGAGCATCCTTCACACTTAGCAAATGTAGTTATGAGAGCTGGGGATGAAAGAACCCAGATAGACAAGGTCTCCCCACCAGCTGCAGGCGTCTCATGGCGTCAGGCTCTGTGGGGGAAGTGACTAGCCCAACCTCTACCATCTTCAGGTTCCAAGTTCATCTGTAAAATGGGGATAATACTGTCTCTGGGATAGGACCATCATGGACGGTAGATTCCCAGAAGGCATTAGGCTCAGGGCCAGGCATTCAGTTAACAGAAACTGCTTCCGGCTTCGTCAGCATTCTTGTGGCTACTAATTCTGGAGGGCGTGACCTGGAGCAGATCCTTCACCTTTCTTGAACCTAGTGTTTCTCCTCTTGACAGATGGATTCAGAACATCTGTGCTGCCCTCTCTACCAGATCACAGAGAGGCCTTTGCAAAGTACACAGAGGGAATGAGCCAATTTAGATTGGCGCAGGTTGGCATCAAGGCTCCACATCTGTGCCCCATCTTTTTATTAAATTACATTTTACTGACACACATTCATGACATGAGGTGCTTGTGGAAGCCGGAAGACAACCTGCAGGAACTGGTTCTCTGCTTCCACCCTGTAGGTCCCTGAGATCGAACTCGGATCTTCAGTCTTGGTGGCAAGTGCCTTTACCCACTGAGCCATCTCGTAGACTTATGCTCCGTATTTCCTGCAAGCCTCCTGGGCTCTGGTGAACCATCTGGTGGCATGTGGTGCCCTGGGAGGTCAAAGCCTTGGGATGAGATGCTGGTAGAGCTCTGGAGATGACTGCTGGGTTCAGCTGAGAGTTATCATTGTTCCCCACAGGCATGAGGGAAGTCAAGAAATAAATCTCCAGATGAAGGTAGAATCCACCCTCTCCTGCCAGACTCGACTCAGTGCTGGACCTGGCTGGGACTGTTAACAGGCTTAGGGGGATTCTTCTCCTTTGGGGTGCATTCTTCCCCCACCCACTCCTCCTTGCCAATCCTACTCCCTGCTGGTTAGCCATGGAAAAACCTAGGGAACAATTGTGCAGCTGGGTTTTGTCCCATGAGGAGGCAGAAAACTTTGTGGAACCTTTAGGTGTACAACCTGATGCTAGAACATCATCAAGAAAGCGGTTCTGCAGGGCAGACAGAGGAGCAGCTCTGCCTCTGCATAGCTCACCCTCACCCTTGGTAGAGATGGAAAGAGCAGCTAGGAACAGTCTTCCTAATGGTACAGTTTTAGCTGGGCATGGGGATATCAAGGCAGGGGGAGCTCAAATTTGAGGCCAGCCTGCATGCGAGCGTGCACTCAAGCACACACCACACAAACACACACACACACACACACAGAACATCGCTCATGTATCGCTCATGTTTATATTAGCTGTCTAGATGTGTCTCTTTCCCAGGAGAACGGAAGGTTTTCCATCTTGGGGGTGGGGCAAGGAAACTGAAGGAGAGGAGGCTCACTAGCCAGATTTCCAGGTTGTTCCTGGGAACAGAGGCTAAATAGCAAGGAGGAGGATAAATTCATATTCCCTGTCTGTCTGTCTGTCTGTCCATCTGTTTCTGTTTCTGTCTCCCTCCCTCGCCCCACCCCCCAGGATCCAAACTCACTGTGTAGCACACGGTTTGAACTCTGATTGTCCTGCCTCCATGTGCCACTATGCCCAGTTTATGCAGTGCTGTGAACCAAACCAAGGGCTCCACTCATGGTAAGCAAACATTCTACCAGTTACATCTCCAGTCCATCTTATGTTTTATTTTTAAACCTTTATTATAAGAATTCACATAAAAATAGTTAAAAAAAAAATCTGGGTGTGGTGGCATCTGCCAGACTGCATGGTGAGACATTGTCTTGAAAAAGAAAAAAAATCAGTCCATGCCAAAGGACAGGAGTCTTACTGAGTTCCAAGAATTCCTCCCCTGACCCCCATCTGGACTTCTCCTGAGCCAACTTCCTGGACTGAATACCCCCCTAACAATTTCTGGTAGCGCTAAACTCATTTCCTAACATCTTGGCCACACATCAGTACCGATTCCACGGCTTACATGAGATGCCTTTCTTTGCCTGGGTGGGTCTCTCTGGGTTACAGTGGCCGTGTTGGCAGTCGAGGGAGGAATCATTCTCTTCAGTGTGGGAGCTTTGCCTGCATGTGTGTCTGTGCATCACATGCATGCCTGCTGCCTGAAGAGGCCAGAAGAGCACATCAGATCCCCAGTTCCCCGGCAGCCGGAGTTATAGATGGTTGTGAGCCACCACGTAGATGTTGCGAGCTGACCCTGGGGTCTCTGTCAGAGCACAGGATGCTTGCTCTTAACCACAGCGACATCCCTCTAGTCCCATGTCCTGCAGCTTCTGGCTTCCCGCCCCACCTTCCCTTCCCTAGTGCTGGGATTGTGGGTCTGGGCACCTTGCTTGTTTCTGTGTGAGACAAGGTCTCACTGTCCTGGCTGTCCTGATCAGGCCACCCTTGAATTGGATGGAAACTCTCCTGCCTCCGCTCTCAAATGCTGGGGTACAGGCATGTGGCATAGACTCCATATTGGTTCCTTGCTTTTTCAAGGCCATCTGTGGTCCTGAGACTCTGGCTTCCTTCCTCTGCTTCAAGGCCAGCCACAGCACCAAGCCCAGCCCTTCTGGTATCCCAGCAAGTCACTCTGGCTCTTCTGCCTCCCTCTTCATCTTTGAGGGACCACTCTGCCCTCATCGGACACTCACCTGGCCCTGCGTCATCCCTACTTTACAGCCAGCTGGGAGCAGCCTTCTGGATATAGCCTTTACTCCCCCCCTCCCCCGCATGTAACACAATGAAATCACAGGCTCTGGACACTGGACATAGAATGGGGGGCACTACCTGCTGCCAGACAGACCTTTCATTTCAATAATAGTCTTTCTCTCCCTCTCTCAAAAACACACACAGTGACACTGCCTCCTCCCTCTCTCCCTCCTTTCCTCTTTTCATATTCACAGAGATCCACTGCCTCTGCCTCCTGAGCACTGGGATGAAGGAGTGTGGTCCATGTCTGGATTTCTCTTTCTTTTTAAAATGGAAATGTTCATAGTGGAAGCCTTTTTTCTCATATAGACTTATTCTCCCCACCCCCCAAAAAATCCAAAGAAATTTATTTCTAAACACACTGTGGTCAGTTCTGACACCAGGGTCACCTTTTACAAATGGGATAGTCACGGCTGGTTTATGGCTGGGCTTAGTAGGAACTCAGCTTTCTCTGGGCTGTACCCCCAGCTGTGCCTCCTTCCTTCCTTTGTCTGACTTTAGGCCGATTCAGACTCATGCGGACATCCTCAGGTGGTAGAGCCCACTCTCTTGTCCTTTTAATGGCCACAAGGCATTCCATCGTTGTGATGGATTAGTGTTTGTTTGGTCACTCCTTTGTTGTCAGGCACATGAAACGTGTCTACTTTCTTTCTATAGTACATGCCTTGTGTGTTTTCTTCAAATATCTTTTAGCGTCTTACCCTATGTGTCTCATGATCAGGTCCAGGATGGGACAGAGTCTCTGCTCCTGAGGAGGGCCAGGCAATGGTCTGTACCTGTTCTCCAGACGCAAAGCAGAGATGGATGGGACCACCTCTGGTGACAGATTTGGATTCTCCTGCAGCCAGAAGAGGTTATAGTGCCCCCTTTAGCTGGCATGCTGATGCACTATAAATTTGGGGTACACATATTTGGCAATGTGGTTTTGCTTGCCTGACACATTGCTCCTTTCAACATTTCCTAGAGCTACACCCACAAAACCAAGGGGCAAAGTGAGCCACCATACACACCTGCACTAAGCACCATCAGCCAGGGGATCACACACAGCCAAACAGCCAGTGTTGTCTTTCATTGATGTAACATGGACCTGTTAGTGTGATCCACACCCTAAAATAACATGATTGGAAACGAAGTGTGGCTGAATGGCGTAGCCATGATGTTGTGTTGTTCCGGGTTTGTGGCTCTGTCTGGTGGAAAGCTTACTTAGCACGGCGGGTGGTTTGAGAAAAGGAATTGGTTGCAGGCAGAAGCCTTTGTCTCAGGCAAAGACAGGTTTGTGATTCAGGTGCTCGATGGAGCTGGGATCTGAGATGGCCCTCCAGGGCTGTGAGGCGACTATGAATAAACAAAGCCCGGCAGCCATGGCCAGTGGGCCACCGTGGAGGGGTAGGAAAGGGCAGATTTCCCCCATCCAGGAGAGTGGGAGGCACCAAAGTGGAAAGAACGCGCCTGAGGTCGGGATTGGATTCCTGTGGAGCTCAGAGCATCTGAGCCAAACTGCTGCTTGGTTCTGCAAAGCATGGATATTAATAAGGGTGATTAGTAATCATGACGTGTGAATAATAAGGGGATGGTTAATTGTCCTGGTTATGATGAACAGCAGTCACTGTGAGAGGGTGGGGGAACTGGAAGCCCAAACACACACACACCACATATGTGAACAAACATGTTCACACACACGTGCACACTCTCTCTCTCTCTCTCTCTCTCTCTCTCTCTCTCTCTCTCTCTCAGATGAATTGTTCTTGGCAAAGCAAGCACACCATGAAAAATTTTTTCCCTCTTTTTGTTTTCTTTTCAAGACAATGTCTTACTATGTAGCTGTGGCTAGCCTGGAATTTGTTATGTAGACCAGGTTGACCTCAAACTTGTGGTTATGCCCCTGCATCCGCCTCTTGACTGTTGAGATTATGGGCGTGTCTGACTGAAGGATTGGGATTTTAGAAATGAAAACCTAATAAAACAGAATCTCTTCCTTTCTTTTCCCTTCTTTTTAAAAAGGCAGAATTAAAAAAAATCCACAAGCATATTTTATATATTGAGCATATCCCCTCCACCCCACTCCTCTTTCCTCTCTCTTCCCTTCTTATTGTCTCCTTCATTTCCCACAGACCTCTCTACTCATAATTTCGTTTTATATTTACATGCTTATTTTATGTAGCTGTGTAAAATCTGAGAAACAAGAATGAGGAAAAAAACCCATCTATTTGTCTGAGCCTGGCTTACTTCACAATATGATCATCTCTGTTGTTCCCATTTTCCTGCATAAGACATAATTTCATTCTTCTCTATGCCTGAGAAATTCCATTGTGTGCGTGTGTGTGTGTGTGTGTGTGTGTGTGTGTGTCACAGTTTCTTTCCCATTCCTTTGTTTATGGGCATTTAGGTGGGTTCCATAACTTACTGTGAACAGTATGACAGTGGACATTGATATGCAAGTATCTCTGTGACGTGCTGGTCGGAGTGAGTGGGTCAGCTGCAGGATCCATTTGCAGGTCTTATGAGAACCCATAGTGGCTGACCTAGCTTACATTTCAACTGCAGTTTAGAAGGGGTTCCTTCTGTCTGTCCAGTTTTTTGTTGTTGTTTTCAATTTTGTTTTATTATTTTTTTTATGTGTGTAGCTGTTTTGCTGGCTTGAATATTTGTGAGCCGTGCACATACCATATCCTTAGAGGAGAGAAAAAGGAGAAGTGGAGTTATAGATGGTTACAGTTTGTCATGTGAGTGAGCCCTGGTCATCTGCAAGAGAGAGAAGCCAGTGCTACCTGCTGGGCCATCCCTCCAGCTCCCCAGGTTGGTTTTTTTGTTTGTTTGGGTTTTTTTGTTTTGTTTTGTTTTTTGTTTGGTTTTTCAAGACAGGGTTTCTCTGTGTAGCCCTGGCTGTCCTGGAACTCACTTTGTAGACCAGGCTGGCCTCAAATTCAGAATTCTGCCTGCCTCTGCCTCCCAAGTGCTGGGATTAAAGGCGTGTGCCACCATGCCTGGCCCCTGGTTGGACTGACATATGACTTGGGTAAAATTCTCTGATGAAATGGAACTTTTTTTTCCATATATTTTTGGTCATTGAATTTCATCTTGTTAAGTGTAAGTTATTTATTTACTTTTAGTTTTATTGATCTGGTTGTGTGTGTGTGCACACATGTGCATGCATGCATGTACACACATGCACATGAGTCCTAGCTTGCATGTAGAGGTCAAAGGACAGCTCTTTTAATCGTGTGGGCCCTGGGGATTGAGTTCAGCTAGTCATGGTTGGTGAAAAACACCTTTACCTGTTAAACTGTCTTGCTTCTCGTGTTTCTTCTTTTCTGTTCATTTCATTAACTCATTTATTGATTGGGTTTAATTTGTGTGTGTGTGTGTTTTTAATTCTTTGTGTATTCTATATACCAATCCTCCTGTCAAATATAACTGTTTTTTTTTCTCCCATTCCATAAGTGATCTCTGCTCTCAGTGACCATTTCCTTTCTTGTCCAGAATCCTTTTAAATGTGTTGATTGTTGGCTCCATTTCCTGAGCCACTTGTATCCCATTCAGAAGGCCCTTGCCTATACAGATGTCTTGAAGTTTCACTGTTTTCCTTCCTCTAATAGTTTCAGGCCAATAAAGCAGAATCTAAAAGTCTGTGTGTCATCTCTTACACATGTACAGAAGGACATATACTGATAGTGAATGATTTTGGAATAGATTTTATATATATATATGCATGTATACACACATATACACATATGTACATATATACATATATATGTACACACATATATAAACATACACATATATGTATGTATATATACACAAATGTGTGCATTATATGTATATACATGTGTGTATATATGTATATATGTGTGTGCATTATATATATGTGTATAAGAATGCATACACATATATACACATACAAATATATGCATATGTATGTGTACACACATATACATATATACGTATACACACACACACACTCACACATACACACACACAGACTGGAGGGCCTCTTTGCCACGTGTGTATTCCACTACTGAGCTACATTCCCCTCCCAGCCTTTGTCATCTTGTTATTTTATTTAGTTTTTATTTGAGTTTTTTGAGGTAGTCTTGACTTATAGTCTAGGCTGTTTTCAAACATAAATTCCTCCTGCTTCAGCTTCCTCAGGGCTGGGACCTATAGTGCCTATAGCACCTACCTCCATGCCCACTTTACTTTATTAGGATTTTGTATTTAAGTTTCATTCATTCATTTATTCGGCCATTCACTAAATAAGAATTATCCATTGTCAAAGCAGGGCATGATGGTGCACACTCTAATGCCAGCACTCAGGAGGAGCAAGAGTTTGAGGTTGGGGACTGGAGAGATGGCTCGCAGTTGAGAGCACTGTTCTTGCAGAGGCCCTGGGTTTGGTTGCTAACACCTACATGGTGGCTCACAATTACCTAGAACCCCATATCCAGGGGTATCTGGTGGTGCTTCCAGGCTCCTCAGACACCTGTATTCACATGCATATAACCACAGAAAGACAAAGACACATTATTTTAAAAAATTATATACATATACATATACATATACATATACATATACATATACATATACATATACATATACATATACATATACATATACATATACATATACATATACATATACATATACATATACATATACATATACATTTATTCTGTCTTGGACACCAAGACTTAGAACAAAACAAAACAAAACAAAACAAAACAAACCCAAACCCAAACTCAAACCCAGCAACCAAACCTTACACCTCCATTGTCGACTTCATGGTTAGCAGACCCACCCACCTGCTCAGTGACTGCTGGCATTTCCCCTACCTTCTGCAGTGGTGTCTACCGCCCCCTACCCTCTGCAGTGGTGTCTACCTCCCCCTACCCTCTGCAGTGGCGTCTACCTCCCCCTACCCACTGCAGTGGCGTCTACCGCCCCCTACCCTCTGCAGTGGCGTCTACCGCCCCCTACCCTCTGCAGTGGCGTCTACCGCCCCCTACCCTCTGCAGTGGCGTCTACCTCCCCCTACCCTCTGCAGTGGCGTCTACCTCCCCCTACCCTCTGCAGTGGCGTCTACCGCCCCCTACCCTCTGCAGTGGCGTCTACCTCCCCCTACCCTCTGCAGTGGCGTCTACCTCCCCCTACCCTCTGCAGTGGCGTCTACCTCCCCCTACCCTCTGCAGTGGCGTCTACCGCCCCCTACCCTCTGCAGTGGCGTCTACCGCCCCCTACCCTCTGCAGTGGCGTCTACCTCCCCCTACCCTCTGCAGTGGCGTCTACCGCCCCCTACCCTCTGCAATGGCGTCTACCGCCCCCTACCCTCTGCAGTGGCGTCTACCTCCCCCTACCCACTGCAGTGGCGTCTACCGCCCCCTACCCTCTGCAGTGGTGTCTACCGCCCCCTATCCTCTGCAGTGGTGTCTACCCCTAGCGTTGATGTGAGGAACAGAGTGAGAGCAGCTGGAGAGTACACGGTGTGCGTTCAGGAACATTAGCTGTTTTGTTTGTTTGTTTGTTTTTTTTGTTTTTTGTTTTTAGGTTTTGCGAGACAGGGTTTCTCTGTGTAGCCCTGGCTGTCCTGGAACTCACTCTGTAGACCAGGTTGGCCTCAAACTCAGTTATCACCACTGCCACGGAGTCACTAGCCAGGCTCTGTGGACAAAGAGACACTAAGACAAAGTTTCTGCCCAGTGTCCCACCAGACCCAGTCAGTCCTCGGGGCTGACCACAAGGCTGGGAGCACAGAGACTGAGATTCCCTCGCATCTCTCAGGCCCATGATGGGCAGCGTTTTGGCAGGCGTGCTCCCTACCCCATGCCTGTTCCCACTGATGTCTTCTTCCCCAAGACCAGGCCAGCATGCAGTTTTCTTTTAGTCCTTAGAAAGCCAGGCTAAAGCCGGGCGTGGTGGCGCACGCCTTTGATCCCAGCACTCGGGAGGCAGAGGCAGGTGGATTTCTGAGTTTGAGGCCAGCCTGGTCTACAAAGTGAGTTCCAGGACAGCCAGGGCTATACAGAGAAACCCTGTCTCGAAAAAAAAACCAAAAAAAAAAAAAAAAAAAAAACCCCAAAAAAAAAAAAAAAAGAAAGCCAGGCTAACAGCCTTGCTCCGGTCACCCCCTCCACCACTACGGCATGCAGGCTGCTTGGAGAGGTGACAAAAAAATTAAAATTAAAGCTAAATTAAAAAGAAGATTCCCATTTCCTCTCCTCATCACACTTCCACCTTAATTTTATCGCGTCTCCCCTCTCATTTTATTGACTTTTAGAAGCTCCGTCGCAAGATTTAGTGTGGAACAGGAGGGAGGCAGTAAATGTGTTTCTCTTGCCTCCAATTAATCCTGCCCGGGTGGGTACTGGCGGAGAAGTGGGATGCTCTGGGGTGAACCCCAGGAGAAGGGGCAGTCCAAGGCTCCAAGACCACAGAGCTGTGAATGATACCCCCAAGGTGGGGGTGATGGTGGGTTTTTACCCTTGAGACTTTCTCGGAACCAGGTTCCGGGTAAAAGGAAGAAAGCAAAGCAGTTTCACGGGTCCTGCAGCCCAGAAAGCTGGGACAAGAATGGAACTTCTACGTGATCCAGAATTAAAACCGACTCCCTGGGGTTGGCAAGATGGCTCAGTGGGGTGAAGGTGATTGCCACCTAGCTTGACAACCTGAGTTGTTCAGTACCCAGAACCCACGTGGTGGAAGGAGAGAACCAACGTCCATAAATTGTCCTCTGGCCTCTGCACACATCAAGGATTGTGTGCACTCCCGCGCCCACGTAAATAAATAATGTAATAAACATTAAGAGAAAAAAACACTATAGAACGTTCCCCTCCCCACCTCCACCCTTGCTTCCAGGGTCTGAGGTTTCCCACCTCTCCCTTAGATCTTTATTTAATTTTATTGTGTTCCATGCTCTGTGAGTAGGAGGCATTCTTCCTCCTCCCCACCCTCCCTCCTCCCCTCCTCTATTTGCTTTTTTTTGCCACTCCCCCCATCTCTTAATATCATTTTCACCCACCCACAGCGACACGGCATGTTGGTAATTTTCTCCTGACCCTAATGGCTACGGTTTCCCCTCAGTATTTAAGCAGAGCAAGACAGAGGTTAGTGGTAAATAAACAGCGTTTCCTATTTACGCTGCCAATTTCAGTCACTGGTGGAGAGGCTGCTGGGAAATTAGCTATGCTGCTCTCTGAGGCTGAGGAAAGCCTTGGAATGGAGAGTAGGTGGTTCCTGCCCTCCATGGCCTAGGCCATCTACCTGGGTCTCCCTGGAGGAATGGGTGGAGCCTGGACAGAGAGAGCTGGTTCAGGCCCCAGTTTTCTTCATGACTTTGGCCTTCTATCTTATAGAGCAGTGGCCCGTAGCCTTCCTAATGCTGCGGCTCTTTGGTGCAGTTCCTCATGTTGTGGCGACCCCCAATCATAAACTTATTTTTGTTACAACCTTATAACTGTGATTTTGCTACTGTTATGAGCCATTAGATGAATATGCGATATGCGGTACATCTGATAGACAATCCTTTGATTCCCCCAAAGGGGTCACGACCCACAGGTTAAGAACCATTCTAGCAGCAGCAGCTTCCACAAGGGAATTGTTAGAAAATTCAGATTCTCCAGCTACCTACAAAATCAGGAAATCTGAGGATAAGGCACATCAATCAATCTGTGGTTGTTTGTTTGAGCCCAGATCTCATGATTCTCCTGCCTCAGCCTCCCAAGTGGTGGGATTAAACCTCTGCACTGATTGCCTGGTAAACCATTTAAAAAACAAACAAACAAACAAACAAACGAACAAATGAACAACAACAACAACAACAACAAAACCCAAACCCTATTTTATGCTGGGGCCAGAGCTCAGTTGAAAGAGTGCTTGTCTGGGATGTATGAAGCTCTAGGTTCTAACCCCAGCACTGCAGAGGCCAGGTGTGGCAGGGTACACCTATAATCCCAGCACTTGGAGGTTCTAAGTCATCCTTGGTTACACAGCAAGTTAGAGGCCAACCTGGGCTACTTGACACCCTATCTCAAAAACGAAGAAGCAGAATTTGTTGAGATACAGCTCACACACATGCACAATTCACCTGGCTAGAGCACAGTAGTCAGTGGCTTCTAGTGAGAGTGTTGAGGTGTACAGCCATCACTCAAGCTAGTTGCAGGACGTTTCTCAGGTCTCAGTAAGTTCCCTGCTGCCTCTTTGTGGTTCATCCCCCTTTACCCGTGAGCTATTGGTCACTAATCAACTGTGTCTATATATACTTGCTTTTTCTGGACAGTCTTTTGGATCAAATTCTTTTTTTATTTTATTTCTTATTTTCTTTGGATCAAATTCTTTATTTCGAATGTTCTTTGTTTAGTTTTGCTAACTGCTTGATTGAGATGGAATTTACATGCTATGCAACTCATGCACGTGAAATGCACAGTGCAGTGGCTTTTAGTGTTCTCATGGGTGTGGGCCCACTATCAGTACCAAACTTTAGAACATTTCATTACCTCTTCCCAAGGCCCTATTTCCGTCATTTCCAAGTTCTCTGTCACTCTAACCGTAGGAACCACGAATGTACCTTCTATCTCTAAAGACTTGCCTATTCTGGGCATCACATAAAAATCAAATCATATCTTACATGTTCTCTTGAAACTGGCTTCTGCATCCAGCTATGTTCAAGGTTCATTCATGGGCACAAAGTTTCAGTTGCTGGGTCCTTTGCATTGCTGAATTGTATCTCACTGTAGGGATCTGCAATGATTTAATTTAAAATATTTTGTCTTGTTTTTTTTGAGACAGAGTCTCTCTGTATAACCCTGGCTGTCCTGGAAACTCACTTTGTAGACCAGGTTGGCCTTGAACTCAGAGATTCACCTGTCTCTGCTTCCCAAGTGCTGAGATTAAAGGGGGAGTATTACTACCACTCAGCTAAACTATTTTCATAACATTTATTTGTTTGTTTGTTTATTTATTTATTTATTGTGTGTGTGTGTGTGTGTGTGTGTTCGCGAGCACGCATGTGCAGTGTGATTTTGCACATTCAAGACATGTGGAGGTTAAAAAACAACTTTTGGGAGTCAGCTCTCTCCCTACTCTCTCCCTACTATGTGGGCTTGGCAGGAGTGAACTCAGGTCATCATGCTTAGAAGGGTAGAAGGGTGTGCCAGGTCAAATCATGGAGGCACAGAGACTCTTCACGCTGTCTCCGGAAAGAGTCGAGCCTCCTATGCCTAACTTATGTTCAGGGACCACTTGGGCTCAGTGGGGGGGGGGGGTCTCCCTCTCTAACAGCCACCAGATAAAGCCTGAGGGGCTTTGGTCGCATACTCACTTCTAAGCCATTCTCTGGAGTGTGAAAGCTCTTAACCTCTAGACTCCTGTTTGCTGAGTTGGTAAAATGGGTGAAATCAAAAGCAGCCCTTCTGGAGAGCCTGTCTCCCCGGCGTGACTCCCGAATTCCTCTACCTTCAGAAACCCTGCTTCTGCTTTTTCCTGTGGCCAGGTTTGCTTGCCCTCTTAGCCTAGAGCCTACTTTTGCCTATGGTTCTGCATCCCGCCTCCTGCCAGCATCCCTGAGCACTCCTGGCTTTCTGGCCAAGTTCTGGGAGGGTAGCCACGCTCAGGGTTCATTCCTCCCGCCTTGCTCTTAGGGCAGATGCTTCTTGGGGGTGGGGTAAGACTTCTTGTTGTAACCTGGGGTGAGGACCACTGTACACCCATCTCGAGTCCTTCTCTAGGGGGGTTTCTGACCCCCGCATGAAAGAGAACGTCTGGTTCTTTGCCGGGTGTGAGAAGTTCCCAGGGTCTCGGGTCTTCTGTTGGCATCCTCGGCCTGAGGCCACTCTCCTCCGGTACTGGGGCACTCTTCTTTCTCTCTGAGCCTGGCACTTGAACAGTGCTTGCTGCAGCTTCCTTGAACAGTGCTTGATGCAGCTTCCTCGTGAAAGCTGCTCATTAGCGTGTTTGTTTTTATTGGACGCACAAATAACGGTGATGGACGCTCCCCACCCCCACTCCCCTTCTCTCTAATTACAGCGATGAATATTCATAGCGTTGGGTGGGGGTGAGGGACCAGCACTGGACTCACTAAGGCCCAGACGAGAGGGTGGTCGGCAGCCAGCCAATTGCAGCTCCAAATCCCCCCCCCCCAGACTGGTCTTTCATATTTGTTTGTTTGTTTGTTTGTTTGTTGCCATTTTTCCTCTGCAGGAGCACAGTGTGTGACGGGGATCTGGTAACCCCACTGCTCTGGGGCGCAGAACTCCTGCCCTCTGTCTGTCTGTCTGTCTGTCTGTCTGTCTGTCTGCCCAGACTATAGGTCTCTGTGTGATCTTTGTTCCCTTTCTTTGTCTCCTTACCCACGGGGGGTCTGTCGCTAGCAAGTTCTTGTTACACAAATTCCTGGCGAGGACACCGGGGTTGGGCACCAGTAAAGGGCAGCGTGAGCCTTGTGAATTAAGAGATTTAGTCACTTGTGGAATGACTTTATTTTATAGCGACTTCCTCCCCGACTGAGTGATGTTGTACGCATTGGGTGTATTTATAACTTAATAGCTTTTCTCAATTTTATTATACTTTTTATGATACTTGTGGCTTTATGAGACTTTGTAATTTTTCTCAGATTCATTAAATTCAACTGAGGGTGGAGCCAATGATGAGCTGAGCAGGTGGGGGCTGCTCTCCTTACACTACCCCCTTCCCTCCCCTTGCCCCCTAAGGTCCCTTCTTTTACTGGCTGCTGCTGGTGGTGCCACAGCTCTCTGGGTGATCTCAGCTTACCTTTCTCATTAGGACACGGACTTTACAGGTCACCCCCTGCCCACGAAGTTCCTGGCTGTGCCCAGGCTGAGACTGATCCAGCAAGCATCATCCCTGTTCGGTTATAGATTATCATTTAGGTTTGTATCGACTCCCTCTCTACCTTCCTCTCTCATTCTTTTTACCATCAGTTCTTAGAATTAGAGACTTCTGGATTTTTCAATCAACCCCTCTCACTTTACAAATGGGGAAACTGGGGCTCAGGGAGACAACATTGCTGACTTCAGAGTAGGCAATCTCGTTGCCCTTTGTTTCTGGCATGTGTGTGTGTGTGTGTGTGTGTGTGTATGTGTAATTTGTACACTTCCTGCTGACTCTCAGCAGTGGCAGGAGCTCTCCACTTCTTAGTTTTACCCACTGTCCCTCACTCTTTCCAATACTATGTCCTGTTATGAGCCTCAGAGGAAGAAGGCATTGACAGGACACACTTGGTATGTCTTTAATCTTCTCCACAACCTTTCTATCAGGGCTGCTGGTAAGTAGCCTGGTTTTCCAGGTGAGACAAGCCTGTTCCAGAGACATGAGCCCCCGAGAATGGTCAGAGACTCCAAACTTCTGGGCTCTGCAGGGACAGCATCTACACAGTCAAAGCTAAGTGGATCATTTGCACATGTTCCAGGAAACCTTTTCCCCTGGATGATTTTCATTCTAAGTGGGTAGGAATTGCAACAGGCCCAGAGTTAAGAGAAGTCAATAAGTTAAGATAAGACTTCCAGAGCAGGGCTGGCAAGATGGCTCAACGGGTAAGAGCACTGGCTGCTCTTCCGAAGGTCCTGAGTTCAAATCCCAGCAACCACATGGAGGTTCACAACCACCCATAATGAGATCTGATACCCTCTTCTGGTGCACCTGAACAGCTACAGTGTATTTATGTATAATAATAAATAAAATCTTACTTCCAGAGCTAAGATCTTGGTTGAGGGAAAGGGCCAGACAGAGGAAGAAGGCTCTCAGCTGTGGTGGGTGGAGAGGATTATGGGTACTGACACCCTTTCCCCAGAGTCTCCAAATCTCTGGACCTCTGGGAGCACAGTAACAAAATGGCAGCAGTTCCTGCTCAACAGATGGCTTTGAGTGCTATCCCCTTCTCGGCCCAGAGCCTTCCATGGATCTGTGGACTCTTTTTCCTGATGTGTCAATATTTATAAATGTAAAAAAAGATGGTTGGGGGTTGGAGAGATGGCTCAGAGATTGAAACACTGACTGTTCTTCCAGACATCCTGAGTTCATTTACCAGTAATCACATGGTGGCTCACAGCCATCTATAATGAGATCTGGCGCTCTCTTCTGGCATGCAGGCATATATACAGGCAGAACACTGTACATAATAAATAAATAAAAATCTTTAAAAAAAAGTTCTGTGAGCGAAGGAGCTTTTTTAAAAAAAAGATTTATTTATTATATATAATTACATTGTAGCTGTCTTCAGACACTCCAGAAGAGGGAGTCAGATCTCATTACAGATGGTTGTGAGCCACCATGTGGTTGCTGGGATTTGAATTCGAGAGTTTTAGAAGTGCTCTTAACCACTGAGCCATCTCTCCAGCCCATGAAGGTGCTTTTTACCAGGCCTGATGATCTGATTTTGAGATCCAGGACCCACAGGTAAAAGGAAAAAAAAAAACTCCTGCAAACAGTTCTCTGACCTCTGTACATGCCTCAACATCCATCGCTGCCCCAGCAAATGAATGGATGTAATGTAGAGAGTAAGAATAAGAGAAATGCTCTAGGAATGTAATAAGTGCCGGTCACCCCAGCTACTCTAGAAGCTGAGGCAGGAGGACTGCTTGAGCCCAGGAACTCGAGGTCAGACTGGGCACCAGGGCAATCTCCCCATTGCAAGATGGAAACAGACCAAAACAATAACAGCAACAACAAATAACAGAGGAGGGGGATGGGGAGAGGGGAGAAGAAGGAAGAAGAGGAGGAGGAAGAAAAACAGGAAGAAGAGGAGGAATAGGGAGAGGAAGAGGAGGAGGAGGAAGAGGAGGAAGAGGAGGAGGAGACATTCTTAAACAGGGCTGGGAAACTATCACCTGGTTAGTATTCCACAAGTAAACACTTTGAACTCACAGAAGACAATGCATGTAATTATGTGCTGACAAAAATCACTTCTAGGCTTAGAAAAAAAAATGACAATGTTGACAGTCCCACAGGTTCCCAGAGAGCAAACCTTCCAGTCCTTCTGTGTTTCCTGCCACAGCTCTGTACCTGGCTCGCTGCTTGGTGCACAGGCAGCATGTGGTGAGGGTTCTCCAGCCTTTGCTGTCCCCCTGAAGAGGATGGGACGCTCCGGGCACTGCGGGGCCATGAGGATTCAGTTTAAGCCTGAAGCAGAAAACATCTCTCAACGTGCCCCATTTGGAGCTCATGCCACAAGTGCATGACGGGGGTGGGAGGGGTGGGAGTGGTTGGGGGTGAGGTAGCAACATGGTGGCTGGTTTGTACTGGTCTCTCTCAGGCTTTGTTCTGCACGGCTTTAGTGATGCCAGACTGTCTCCCTTTCAGCTGTCTTCAGGACCTGCTTCCTCAGGAGAGTTTCTCCTGGGTTAACCTTACCCAGGCTGTCTCCCTTGGAAGCCCTTGAGGGTATAGACACTGGTGAGGGACAGGCTTTGGAACTCTCCCAAGAGAGTGAATCTTCTGAGCTTCAGGTATGTCTAAATGTGCTTGGAGACCTTTGGAGACTCTGTTTTCTCCCTCCCCCCTTTCTCCTGAGAGAGGGAGACTTAGCTAGTCTGGAACTCACTATGTAGACCAGGCTTGCCTCTGCCTCCCCAGTGCTGAGATTTAAGGCATGTGCCACCATGCCTGGTGGGGCTATCTTCTGTCTGTGCTTTTGTGGTTGCTCCCTTCCTCAGTCAGTACTATGGTGCTGAGAATAAATTAAAATTTCTTTAAAGGTGTTTTTGACTTATCGAAGCTTTGGGGCCATTTGGCATCTCCTGACTCTACAGGTGTTAGACTTACAGCCAGGAATGTTCATGTGGCTGGCTGGCAGGCGTGCAAGTAACTTTTAGATTCGAGAAAGAGAAGTCTTTTGAATGTGGAAAGTTGGATGTTTCTGCTCTGAGAATGCTGTCTTGGCCAGTTTAGAACCTGGGGCAAGCTGCTCTAAGCTTAGGGATGTTGCTTCTCTGCTCAGAGAACATATTCAGTCTCTCAGACAGCCTAAGTCCCTGGAGGCTGAATTACACACTACTTTTGTCTGACAACTTACAAGAGGAAGAACCCATTTTGGCTCGTGGTTTTTGAGAGTTCTGTCATGGCAGGGAAGGTGGAGCAGGCAGATGCTCACATCCCAGGAGACTAGGAAGCAGAGAAGGCAGCAGCAGCCAGGGCAGGCTGTAACCAGCAAGGGCCCACCCCTCATGTGCTACTTCCAGCAGCCTGGCTCTAACTCCTAAGGTTCTACCATCTTCCAAAATGGCTCCAACAGCTGGGGAGCAAGAATTCAAAATCAGCTTCAAACCATAACAAGGAGAGGTGTGGAAAGGGGTCCTGGGTTCAAATCCTCCCTCTACATGTTAGTTTGGCTATCCCAGCCTCTTTAAGCCTCACCCTGAAATGAGTGAAACAAACCCCATTCCCCAACCCCATGTGGTAACGGCCAGAAAAGATCTTGTAAATTACGATGTGCATAATCACTTGTCTTGGTGATAAACCATCACCCCTGCAAGCATCCTGTTGGGTGAAGCTGTAGACCCAGCAAACAGTGGGACAGTCAATAACATAGTCCCCCAGCCTCCACACGGAGGGGCTCCCTGGTTTGTGTGAGGGCTGTGCCCCAGGCTTGTTTTGCTCAGAGCCTCCATTACAGACCTGGAGTACAGGACCTCCAGATTCATTTGTAATTTTTATTGTTATATCTTTTAATTTTATTTGGCTCTCCCTGCTGTCTCGAGCAGGGGAGATAGGGAGCTGGTATTTATGGCTGCTCCTGCGACCTACCTCTTGGAATGTATGTATCAGTTAATTTAATCTCCCCTGGTTTTATTTAAACTGTTTTTCCTGATTCAGTCTCTTCTCTATCCACAACTCTCCCTCCCCCAGCTCCCTCCACCCAGCCCCCCTCCATACTTGTCCCCACCATGTCTGTATCCCTCCCCCTTCCTCCGCTGTCCCTGTCCTCCCTCCTCCCTTCCTCCTCTCGGTGCTCCTACCCAGGGTCTGGCCAGCGCCTTTGGAGTCCTAGTTCCGGGAGGAGGCAGCAGCCTCTTGTTGCTACAGTCTTTTTCTGGCTCCTTTCCCTCTCTCCCCCACCCCCTTCTCTCTGCCCCGTTGCCTGATTGACATTTACAAATTACCCAGCTGAAAGTGTTCAATCCCTGACCCGCCTGTTTCTGTTCAGCAATGAGTGAGATTTGCAAGCATTTTGTCATATAATTACTGCAAATCCCTTGAAAATTTCCACAACAAGGCCAGATGAATGGTAATTTGGGGGCCTCTAGCCCCTTAGTCGCCTTGCCAGAAGAAATCTGAGGCCAGAAATGCAAACCAGTCCCCAAAGTCCTTCATCTTTATATTTGTTTATTTAGTTTTATTTATTTATTTATTTATTTATTTATTTATTTGGGGGGGCAGACTCGTTGGTCTGCTTGTCTATTTTCTCTCAAGATTTCTGGGAACACTTGGCTGGTGCAGACACTCTGCTCTGCCCCCTCCTGCGTGTGCTGTCACACATTGGGACGGAGAGATTTGTTTGCTTTACACGAGTGTATTTGTGCTGATTTTATTGTATTGACTGGGTGCATTTTTTTCCGCTGCGTTCGACTACAGTTTTATTGTGTACCAGTTGTGGGCATACATCACCCACATTGTTTTCTGCAAAAATTACGCCCCGCTTCACTGTGTCTTGATAGGACTCAGTACATTAGTAGCTAAGTGTGGAGACAGGCTGGGGCTGAGCTGGGGCTGTGGCTGGGGCTGCTGTAGCTGGGCCTTGGCTGCATCTAGCCCATTGGGACAGCACAGGTCCTGTGGGCAGCAGGCAAGGGCACCTCGTTTTCTGTGGTTGCCTCAGTGGTTCCTATTCCTTGGTAGAGATCGCTCCTGGCTTAGAGTTGATGAAGAAGGTGATTGTGGGGATGGAGGATAATCAATCAGTACAGTGCTTGCCTTGCAAGCATGAGGACCTGAGTTCAATCCCTCAGAACCCATGTAAAATAATTGGCGTGGGGTGGGGGTGGGGTGGGGGTGGGGGTAGCATCTTCTTGTGATCCCATTGTTGGAGTGGTGGTGGGAGATGGATTTCTGGGGCTTGCTGGGTAGCCAGCCTTCCCTAATGTTGTATGTGCTGCCACAGGCCAATGAAAGACCCTTAAAAAAAAAAAGACTACACCTATGAAATGATATCTGAGGGCTTTGTTTTGATCCCCACCTGCACACATACATGTGCACACACACCACTAGCACACACACAAAGAACAAAGAAAGTGATGGGGATGAGGCTGCAAATAGGCAGGAAAGAACACTTGGTTAAGAAGTGATGGGGCCCACCCCAAAGGAAGGAACCCGTTAACGTGTGTGCTTCCTGTCAGCGTGGGCAGTCCATACCTGCTATGATTGCAATCTTCCCAGAGGAGCACACAGACCTTCCAGGGTCTTTCCCTGAGGACTAATCGCTATGAGTATGCGTAGATGTTTGGTTGTCTTAAAACCCGACTGTTCTACTCCATGTTACAGACAGGAAAAATCATTTCACAGAGATACTCCAATTAGCTCTCTGGATCTCAGGGTTAGTGAGTTTCCAGAAGGTGAGGATTGGAGTCCAGACCTGCCTGACACAGACTCCCCAAAAGACAGGAGAGAGGAGATATATGCTGGGCTGCGGAGTTAAAGCTTGGAAGGATTTTAGAAACCAGTTGATGTATTCTCCTGAAAGACAGGGAAATGGAGGCTTTGCGGGGTGAATGTCAGCAACTTGCCCAAAGCTAAGCAGTAATGGGGCTGGGTTCAGGCTTTCCTGGGTGTCCATCTGATCTGTCTGGCTACTGTATGGTGTGTGTAAGTCTCCATGCATGTATGTGTGTGAATGAGTCTGTGCACTTGTCAAGCAGGGCATTGTTCCCAAACACCACTGTCTCTTCTCTCTCTGCACAGTGGAGAGTGTGGCCCCTAGACTCCCAGGATTTACCTGGTAGCTTCTGAAGTCACCCCTGCTGTGCTATGTCTGTGGGCACTCAGATTCAAGCTTGACCTGTTTGTAGAATTTCCTGTCACCTGCTCATTTATACCCACTTGCCCGAGGTAACCTAGTCTGGCCTTGTACTCCTGGCAATCCTCCTGCCTCAGCCTTCTGAATGGATTGATTTAAACACACAGGACTGGCAAGGAGGCTGGGTAGGTAAAGGTGCTTGCTGCCACAGTCAACAGCCTGAGCTCCAGTCCTGGATCTCATGTGGTGGAAGGAGAGAACTAACGTGAAGTTGTCTCTTGATAAACAAACAGACAAATAAGACATTCAGTCTACACCCCTCATATCCGTCTGCTCTAAAAAGGAGGAGAAGAGGAGGAAGAGGAAGAGGAGGAGGAGGAGATGACGATGATGACTGAAGCTTATATAATTATACTAAAAAAAAGTATCTTATAATAAATTGCATCTTGGGGCTGGCGAAATGGCTCAGTGGTTAAGAGCGCCGACTGCTCTTCCGAAGGTCCTGAGTTCAAATCCCAGCAACCACATGGTGGCTCACAACCACCCGTAATGAGATCTGACGCCCTCTTCTGGGCTTACATAAATAAATTGCATCTTATAATAAAAGTATTTTATAATAAATTTCCTAGTGGTCCCAGTTTTAAAAGTCCCAGTTTTGAGGCAAGACTGGCAGATCATATTTAGACATGTTTTCCTTTGGCTATTAGCATCTCTCTGCTCATTGCTTCCATTGTTATATGGGGAGCTTGGGGAAGAATGGGAAGAGAAGAGCTACCTCCTGCCTCTGCAGCAGAGCCTCCAGTGAGGTCCTCAGGAAAGGAGCTGGACCTGGCACAACGTGTGTGTGTGTGTGTGTGTGTGTGTGTGTGTGTGTGTGTGTGTGTGTGTGTGTCTGAGGGTGGCTGGCTCAGCTGCCTCCTGAAGACAGCCTTGGGAGAGGCTCAACTCACCCTGACTTCTGATCCTCAACCACTTTAAAAGGATGGCTCCTGCCTGGCCCATCTGCACACACATGCTACAAATGTGACTCGATCCATATGCAGTCACACAGACACATCACATGGGAGCTGCAGGCTGGTTGCATTCGCTCTATCTCCAGCTTGAATCTAGGGCTTGTAAGCTTCTCCTCCAGAGATGACTGGGAACTGAGGCAGCTGTTGTCCATCCTGGGGTCTTGCTCCCTTGATCTCATGATTCTCTCGTAGCTTCTCAGGAGGCAGCTGGCCCCTGCTCAGTCTCAATGGGCATTTCCAGTGCCCACTCTTCCTCTGATCTGGGTCATGGTGTGAGACCAGGAAAGGCTGGAGAGGACTGGGGCTATGGAGAATCAGGAAGGATGAGGAATGAGGCTGAGAGAAGGCAGCCTTGAAGGGAATATTGGAATTGTCAACTCTGAGATGCTTCTGGGCTCCCTTGGAGGCTCTAGACTCAGTTTCCCCGACAAGGCATAGCTGGAGAGGGATGATTAAGTTTGAGCCTGTGCTTGTTATTAGTGCCCTGGATGTATGAAGCCTCTCGATGCTCACTTCTCCTGGATGAACATCTTCAATGGAGGTGGGGTGGGGTGCGGTGGGGTGGTAACCAGGGGCAACCTTCCCTCCCCACCTCATCCTGAGTTAATGCTGCTGAAGAGCTCTACAGGGCTGGCACATCACCC
Organism: Mus caroli; assembly: GCF_978045245.1. Taxonomy (NCBI): domain Eukaryota; kingdom Metazoa; phylum Chordata; class Mammalia; order Rodentia; family Muridae; genus Mus; species Mus caroli. The sequence continues at coordinate 37,727,921 of NW_028227268.1, forward strand.
ACATAATTATCCCTGGAGGTAATGCGTTTGGAGAGCCAGTGGTACAGCCTAGTGGTGCAGTTGGACTCCCCCTCCTTCATGGGATGACAGGAGGGGCAGGTGGGGTCTCAGACACTATCACCCCCATCCTTATCTGCTTTTAAAGTAACGCTGACTGGGGTGTACCTTGATGTGACAGTTTGTCCTCAACCCAAGTCTTTCTTCTTTTCTGATTTGAAGATCATGTTTGTATTCTAATTTCCTGCTTTGAAATCCTCTCCTTCACCCTCACAGAAGGTTTCAAATTTGGGGACACACTTGCCACCACCAGGTCCTGCATTCCCTCGCTAGGCTCCAATTCTTTCCTTAGAGCAAGAGGTGATGGAGAAGAGGTGGCCCCGGGGTCAGGGACCCCATTCCCTCAGCTCTAGGCAGACACTATCGCCAAGGCCTGTGACCTTCAACCTATGCCCAACGCTTCTTTCTAAAAATGTTTTCACTTTTTCTTTGAGAACTTTATACAATATATTTTGATCGTATTCTCCCCCCAGATGCCCCTAGATTTTCCTTCACTCACCCGACTTCAGGTTCTTTCTCTCTCTTAAAAACAAACAAGCCCCGCATCCCAACAATAAGAGCCCACCAGGAACATGGAGTCTGATGTGTTTTGTGTTGTGTGCCCAACATTTCTATAGAAAGGTCAGAGTATGAAGTAGGATGTGGGTGGTAGAGCCACACAGACAGACCAACAGAGACATAGAAAGTAGCCAGGGCGGGAAGGGCTCCTTGAAGGGGCTTTCCCATGGCTGGGGGTGACTGAGGGTGGAGCAAAACCAGGTTCAGGACCCAGATCTCCAGACAAGATTGGGGAGCAGAATCCGAAGTCTGGGTGTGCAAACTCAGTGCCTGGATCTCTCTCTGCCTCCTGCCAACCCACAGCAGCGCAGGCTCAAATTTGCATTTAAATAGAGATTTTTTTTTTTAATGAGAAGGACCCAAGGGAGCCCCCAGACTATTAAGTTTTCTTCTGGGGGCTGTGTGAGCCTTCTTCATTCTCCTCTCCACCCCAGACTCCCACCCCTCCTCCCGCAGCTGTCATATTATTCTGTGGCCATATATTCTGAGGGCCAGATGAGGCCCTGGCTCTGACAGTCTGAGGGCACTTGTGGGGACAATAGGCCTAGAGCTCCTGAGAGGATAGGGACCGCCAAGTCCTCGACCCCAGTACTCCTCCCTCTTTGTCTGCTTGTGGTCTGAGTGCCCCTCCCTAGGCTCCTTTCATCTCTTTCTGCTGGGCCTGGGGTGGTAGGCCTGTTGCTGGCTCCTGGCTACAAGTCAGAGCACAGACTCCATCTTACCATGCAACTGGCCAAAGAGGGAGAGGCACAGCCTTGGGTCTTGGGTCTGCCTTACCCAGGCTGTGGGGCTTGGACAAATGACTCCACCTCTGTGAGTCTCAATTTCCCCATCTGTGGAAACCAAATCGTCCTCCTCATGGGTAGGTGTGAGGCTGGGTGGGATAATGCAACTCCTTTAGCATGGGGCGGGAGCAGGAAGCTACCGAACCACCGACAGACAGACAGACAGGCCCTCAGAGTCCAGACTGAGAGGGTTGGTTAGGGTGAAATGTCAAGGAGAGGGTCGGTACAGCATTGGGGTGTGAGGGTAAGGATGGGCTTGCTTTTCTAGTGTCTTCATGATAAACCAGAGGCGGTCTTAGCTACAGCTTGAAGTTTTCTGCATGTGACAGTTGGTGATTCAGAGTTAAAACTCACCTTAGCTTGGGCAGCTGGGATGGAGCGTTCAAAGGCAGCTTGGGCTAAAATACTGAGATCCTTTCATAACACAAAGTGATAACTCACCTCAAAGGACTCTTGTGAGCACTGACAGAGCCAGGGCTTGGGACACACAATTGAGGAAAGAGGTCAGGGGCCAAGGAGGAGGAACCCAGAGGCTTCCTTGTTGGTAGGCAGACATATTGGAAAGGTGCTCTGGGACCTGGAGGATGGAGATGGAGGAAGCCCTTGGGGACCAGAAGCTCCAGGGTTGGTGTGGCAGGTGCTAGGGCCCCACCTGGAGGAACTGGGGGGTGGGGGTGGGGGTCTGGCAGCCCTAGACAGAAAATGAGGTAGCAGCACTCTGTCCTTCCTCTTCTTCTTCCACATTGTGTAGAACATGGTACTGTGTTGGAAGGTCATGGTGATGCAAGTGTAAACGCACCGAGGCTAATGGCTGATGGAGCCCGGGAGGGAAACTGAGGGAGAAAAGTCAGCTCAGGTGATCTTTGGCTTACCCATCCCTATCCCTAGGTGGAAGAGATGAGACATGATAGGACCTCAGCTACCTGGGATGGGATGGGACATGGGACACATTAGTGGGATGTGTAAATGAAGGGAACACACACACACACACACACACACACATGCATGCACGTCACACGTGCTCCTACACATGCATGCAAACACACAGAGTCTCCACCTCCAGGCTGTCAGCCCAGATTAGTCTTGGCATCTCAATTCTTGGAACGTGGTCCAAGAATGGAATCAATTAAGATTTTTGAGTGCTGGTAAGAAAACTCCTACAAACAAACAGCCTTGTGAGTTCAGTGTCTTCGAAAACACAGAACTGGTTTTGGAATGTGCTTTGGGGCCCCTCTCAGGGGTAGCAGGTAGAAGTGAGTTTGTCTTCGGTAATTCATTACAACTGGCTATTTGTATTCCTGTAAATGAGAAGTGTACATGGTTTTTACCACGTGCAGCTTATCCTTGTGATTGGACACTTATGTGACGCCCAATTCTCCAAGTATAAAGTATCTTGCGCTCCGAATAAGGCTGGCTGTGGCAGGAGGCTTTAGTCGGCTTCGTTTTTAGGCTCAGCTCTCCCAGGTTCATTGCCAACAAGAGCGAGGACCACTCAACTAGCGGTAACAGTGCCGGGCTCTCTGATTAGAAGTCTGTGAGCTTCATTCCACCTCTCCCCTTCCTCCCCCTTTTCCGTTTCCCTCCCTTGTTTTCCTTCTCCATTTCTTCTTTCTTTCTTGGTTTTTCAGCAGAGGCTGGCATTGAAGTTCTGACCCATCTGCCTCCATTTCCCAGGGGCCGTGCCAGGAGTACAGTTATGTCCCACCACATAGAGCACTTTCTTTCTTTCTTTCTTTCTTTCTTTCTTTCTTTCTTTCTTTCTTTCTTTCTTTCTTTCTTTCTTTCTTTCTTTTTTAACCTTCTAAGAAAATACTGTTTTAAAGTTGTATTTACATGTATTTGTCGGTATATGGGTAAGTCTGTGCTGTGGGGTACTTGTGGAGATCAGAGGACAATTTGTAGAAGTTGGTTCTTTCTACCATGTTGGGCTCGGGACTTGCACTCAGGTGGTCAGGCTTGGCATCAGGTGCTTTCAGCCAGTGTGGCATCTCGATAGTCTTCTAAGGAAATTATGTTTTATAGACACAGTTGAAGTGCCCTGCTGTTTGTTCTGGGCCATTCAAAAGGAACCAGGGACAAAGGAACCTTCAGAAGAGATTCAGCCGTGTGGGATGTTGCTCTCTACAAACACAGCCTCTTACCAGGGAAGGCCTTGGTCAGCCCAATAACGACTGGACTATGGCCTTCGTGTGGTGAACACTGAGCCTCCACACGGAGCCAGCCTTCCCCTAATCCTCACTTAGGTGCTGCTTCGCTTTTCACACACACCTTTCCCAGCTCGCTTGCTGCTTTCCCTTGTTTGCTTCAGAGCGATCACCATTGTTAAGTCTTCACACGCCTCAGTGTGTCTGTATAGCAGCTGCTGTGTGTGCAGTGCCTGCGTGGTGTTATGCACTACCGTGTCTACAGTCGATGTGTTTTCCCACCTTTCTCTTGGGCTTGGCCCATTATAGGAGCTCAAAGTTGTGTGACTGGGTTGTGTGCAGTTGAGTGCCTGTGTCCCCTGTGTCTCAACTTCCTGGGCCCCTAAACTCCCTCCCTATCTAGGTTGGAAAGGAAGAGGGCCAACATGGATCCTACGAAGCTGGCCTCTCCTGAGGCCTGGAAGTCTCTGCCTGAAAGCCAACCTTCCTTTGAACTGGTAAAAGGGCGACCTAGGGCCTGCCTCACCCACTCTGCCCAGTTGGCTTCAGGCCATTTCTTCTGCTTTCTCTTGAGGCCTCCTCGGGCCTCTTGGACTAGAGTTGGCAGGTCTGGAAGGGGGAGGGGTGGCTGGGAGGAGGCACAGGAGCCCAGAGAAGCTGGCAGGGGCTGGTGGCCCCTGGGACCTCTTCCCACAAGGGCAGAAGCGGCACCAGCTGCGCCACAGAAGAAATATTCCCCAAAGTCAGAGTGGTCGTCTCAGAGTTTAAGTGGCCCTTATTTATCACCGTCCTCCTGGGCTCCCTTTCTCAGCAAAGGATGATAAAAAGACGGGAGGGGGGGTGGGGGGAACACAGGGGCGGTTTGTGGCTGGCCCTGCAGCTGGCAGTGGGTGGTGGTGGCAGCACCAGGGGACACAGTCACACAGCAACATGCAGCACAGCGATCTACACATGTGGAGCTGTACCCAGTGACACACACACATACACACACACACACACACACACACACACACACAGACTCAGTCATGAAGGCTGACCACAACCAAAGACACCTGAAGACACCCACACACACCATGAACACACACATAGCAGCCTGACACACGCCCAGGGACACGTCCCCACTCAGACACAGAGGCCAGCACTCATGCACAGTGCATACACATTGGCATCCACGTGTATGATACACACACACACACACATACACAGATGCCCACTCCTACCAGCAGGTGACACTCACCCCTTTCTGCCTAGCATGCGACTTACTGCATGTCTGTTCCTCTTCAGGGTGACTCTCAGGACTCCTCCTGCTTTTTAAGGCTGTGCCACCATGAGGCCACTCTGTATGGCAGCCAGCGTGTGCATGTTTCCCAACTCCACACTCACACAAGGCCATGCAAATGTCTGTTTTCACTGAAACCTAACGCATGTCAAACCTCCTACCACACACATGGCAATTCATGGAAAATGGGTCCGAGACCATAAAACAAAAGCACAGAACTTCAGAAGGAAAACATAGGCGAAGACCTCTGGGCCAAGTTATCGGCAGACAGCAGTAGCAGCTCCAGTTTTACACAAAGCAACAGACACAGACTTTGAGTGAAAATTCACTAGCCGTATTGAAAGATGGCCTAGTCGGCCATCACTGGAAAGAGAGGCCCATTGGACTTGCAAACTTTATATGCCCCAATATAGGGGAATGCCAGGGCCAAAAGAATGGGAATGGGTGGGTAGGGAAGAGGGGGGCGCTATGGGGGACTTTTGGGATAGCATTGGAAATGTAATTGAGGAAAATATGTAATAAAAATATTAAAAATTAAAAAAAAAAGAAAAAAAATTCACTAGCCCTTCCCAACTCCACCCATCTTCACCTCCCTGACCACCCCCAACCCACCCCTCCTTTCTGAAATACAATTAGCTGAGTTACCCTGGGTTAGTCACGTGTTTTCCTCTGAGCTCAGGTACCTTATGCAGTGGGGGTGTCATTTTCCCTGACTCTTGGAATGCCTGTGAAGTCTGTGCCAGGGGCCTGATGCATGTGAAAAGCCCTTTGCATGCTGCATACTGCACAAAGACCAGCTGTGTCGGGGGTTTTGTATGGCATAATTGCTGCCCCCACACCTAGGCTTCTAAGAGGCAATCCGACCGGCACCTCCCTGCTTCTCACTTGGGAAGTGGCCGGGGCATCTCAACCTCCTCTTCTCCCCCCACCCTACCCCTATTCCCCTTCAGCTTCCCAGTTGCCAATCAACCTTGCTCCCCAGCCTCAGCCCATTAGTGCGACTCCCTGGGGGAATCTATTTTTTAAAGGTTATTAGCAGATTATTGGTTCTTTATCAACCCCGGGCCTCAATCTCCAATCTCCCAATGAAGCTATTGTGTCCCTAATAAGATGCACTTGATAATCTTGGTGTGTTTGAGGGTGCTGGAGGACTTGGTGGGGGGCGGAGCAGCGGGAAGGAGGGAAGGGTTAACTGCACAGCCCCAGCCCCCACCCCCTTGGTCCTCAAATAGCTGAACTACTGTATGTTGTAGTTTTCAACTGCAAATCATCTTTAATAGCAGACATCACGGGATGGCTCATTACATTAAGCTATTTTTCATGCTATCTCCTGTAATATCCTCTAATCCAATGCGTTTCAAATCACCTCGGGCTAAAATAAGAGACATAGCGATGTAATAGCCTAGTGTATTAGTGGGTTAATTGCCCTGTTGTACTCTTTCTAGTAGCTATCTCTGGAATGACTTCTATATTAATTGTAAATTGCTTAATACATTTAACTCCTTGCCACCGCCCCATCCCCTAACGAAGGAGGCCACTACCCAGTGGCTTGATGGGAATGAGAGGGGGTAGATTATGGGCACTACTTTCAGACTCAGCATCCTCTCTGTCCCCTTGGTCCAAACTAGAAGAGGAGTCTCAGAAGGTACTTCTTTTTCACAAGTGGAAGATCAGCATTTATTGAGCATTTACTATATCCCACTGTTATAACCCAGGCCCACGACTCACTAGGCCTTTTCTCCAAATGCTACCTCACAAGACCTTAAGTAGCACACCTAGAGGTCAGGTGGCTTGTCCAAAGAGCTATGAATTCTAGAGCTGTACCCAGACCCAAGGGCTTGCAGATCAGAAGTGGCTGGGAGTGAGTGGGTAGGATCTGCAGCTTTGAGGAAGAACGCTGGAGTGGTCAGTAGGTTGTGTGTGTGTGGGGAGGGTCCTGGTCTGACAGTGGGAGGCTTGTCTTAAGAGCCTTCCCCCCTCCAATCTGACAAGAGAAACAAGCACTGGAGAACTGGTCTGAAGGTGGAGCTCCTTAACCCCAATCTGAAAGGAAGGAGACATCTGCTTCAAGGGGTCCTTTGCCTGAGGAGGAAAAACAGGTCCTATCCTAGGGGCGGACCCCTAGTCACATGGGAAGACACTGCCCCCCCACCCCCCCAGAGGACACAGAAATTAAAGAGTACACATTTGAGACCAGAGGCAGAGCAGCTGGTAGGCTCTGTGCACGGGGAGGCTTTGCAGAACTCAGAGCCCTGCTGTCCGCCCCAGGCGTCCTTCCCTGCTCACTTTCACACTTCTGCCCGGCGACTTTCTGCAGGCTAATGTCAACAACACCTTAGGGTTGGGGTGGGGACAGTATTAGGGCACTTCTTGCCACAGTTCGTGGTCCCAGGGCCATCAGCTCCAACCTGCTAGCAGGTTTCCAAAGAGACCCTGGTGGATGTGGAACCAGGGCCGGGACTGCTCTCCCCCTCCCCTCTGCTCTCCTTTCCACTTTTCTGGATGGAAATGGCAAGTGTGTATGGGGCGGGGGAGGGTGTCCCTGAGGGAGAAGCCAGAAAAAAGCAGAGAGGGAAAGGGAGATAGGAAGGGAATCAGGCCACTGAAGACTCAGAAACACGGAAACAGGGTGGCAAGAACCAGTCAGTGTTTACCTTCTACAAATTAGCACTTTTAAACGCACACAGCCACGCGTCGTGAGCGGGAGCCCCAGGGGAGTCACTTGGTTAGAAACACCACGCGCAGTACAATGTTCTTCTCATAGTTTGGCACAGGCCCCAAGTCTGAAATGGCCGAGTGGATGCCTCTCTCAGAGGGGCCCCAGAACCTGTTCCAGAGATCCTGGGCCTCCTGTTTCCAGAGATGAGGCCTTGGGGCAAAAGAAGGAAGCCGGAGGGAGGGAAGGGAGAGGGCACAGTTGTGCAGCGCGTGGCTGGCTAGGTCTCCTGGCCCCCCGGGGCGGTGGCGGCCGCTTTGTCGCCTGCTGGCTGGAGAGCAACCTTGAGCGCGGGGCAGACAGACAGTGATTTAGGTGCCCGCACTGGAGCGTGAAGGTAAATGACCACATTTCACCGTCAGGAGGTGAGCCGGAGGCGCCTGCCCGGCCCTCCCCCCCAAGGCCTGGGGCTGGCGAGGCCAGAGCTCCTGCTATAGCCCCTGCACATGGCACTCCCCCAAGCCCAGCAATGCCAGGGAATGGCAGCCTCCCATTCCCCTCCCCCTCCCCCCAGTTTAGCCTGAGGTTGAGGCTCCCCTCACCTTCCTACCAACTCAAACCTTTCTAAAGCAGTTTAGGAGAGACCCCCGAGAGGATAAAATTCAAGCTTGGGAGGAGACCCTTGGGAGGGTCTCCTTGACAAAGGGTGGCGTCGGGTACTTTCTAGTCTCATACAGTATACAGGAGCCCACAAAGCCGGTCTGCCTCATTTTCACGGTGCAGATGTAGAAACCAAGGCTCCAAGAAGTTCAGTGGCCTGCTGAAGGCCACACAGGCTGGAGTGGGGAGTGAAGTGGGGGAGGTTGTAAACCCTGGTCATTAAGTCCCCAAGAGCTTGGGTCTGAGGGGGGTGACGTGGGAAACGGCAGCATACAGCAAATCTTTCTTTTGTGCCCTAAGTCCTGGGTTTAACAGTTGATGTTTGTTCTTTGTGTTTTTAAAACCCTGCAGAACTGCTGGGCTTGGGGGAGTGGCTCAGCAGGTGAAGGTGCTCACAGCATCCAAGTCAGACACACGTGACGACGGAAGGCGTACAAACTTCTCAGAATATTGTCCTTTGGCCTCCACAGCCACAGTGGGAAGTGTGTACACCACACACATACACAAAACAAATAAATGGAAATTAAAAGTATAGGTCTAGGGGTCTGAATTGATGCTCTTTCCGCCTTTGGGAGGGAAGTTCTTCTGGAGAGCCCTGCTGCCTGTTGAACCCCCCCACCCCCCCCATGTAAACCACCTCCACCTCCAAGTTGCAGGGGTGGGGGATGGGGATGGAATGATATGCACTTTCTTGCCCTTCCTTCCTTCCTTCCTTCCTTCCTTCCTTCCTTCCTTCCTTCCTTCCTTCCTTCCTTCCTTCCTTCCTTTCTCCCCCTCCTCCTCCTTCTTCTTCTTCTTCTTCAGATTTATTTATTCATTTTATGTATGCGAATACACTGTTGCTGTCTTCAGACACACCAGAAGAGAGCATCCGATCTCATTACAGATGTTTGTGAGCCACCATGTGGTGGCTGGGAATCAAACTCAGAACCTCTAGAAGAGCAGTCCTTGCTCTTAACCACTGAGCCATTTCTCTAGCTCCCCTCCCCCTCCCCGTCCCCCCCGCCCCCCCCCTCGCCCAACCCTGCATTCACTTTCTAAGCTCTGTAAGAAAGCAACACAAAGAGAGAGGCAGGCTGTGGGGAGATGAGGGAACATAGGCCCAAGCCTCTTGCCAGGGTATCTTTGTGCATCGCTATTATTATTATTATTATTATTATTATTAATTTTGTGAATCAGGGTATCATGTACTCTAGTCTACTTCCTTGGCTCAAATGGTCTTCCTGTCTTAGCCTCCCAAATGATGGATGGGATTGCAGGGAAGGGCCACTCTGCCTGTCTTAGTATTATTTATATTATTATTAACTATTATGGTTATATGTCCTCACTATTATTCATAATGGATGCTTTTGTTGTATGTTCTCTACGTGTGAGGTGAGGTGGCTCTGGTCATGCCTGCAACTCATTCTTATCTTAAAGATCCATTTATTATTATAAGTAAGTACACTGTAGCTGTCTTCAGAAGAGAGCAACAGTTCTCATTACTGGTGGTTGTGAGCTACCATGTGGTTGCTGGGATTTGAACTCAGGACCTTCGGAAGAACATTCAGTGCTCTTACCTGCCTGCAGCTCATTGAAACAGGGATTGTTAGCTCTGTTTTTTTGGATAAGAGCCCTGAGGCTAAGCCTTTGGCTTTAGGCCTTGTGGCTGAGAGGTAATATAGTTGGCCTTGGCCCTGCCTCTACAGTTCACTGTGTCTGGAAGGAACAAGGGGTCTGATGAGGCTTGGATGCCTACACAGTGCTCGATGGTAAAGGAGACCCAGATCTCTCTCTCTCTCTCTCTCTCTCTCTCTCTCTCTCTCTCTCTCTCTCTCTCTCTCTCTCTCTCTCTCTGCTGTAGATTTCCTGGGATGGGCCTCCTAACTCCAGGGCAGGGCATGGGAGTGGTGGCCTCATGGTGCAGGGGCTTGTGTGGACTTGTGGCTGCAGGTCACCCTCACTTGGGCAGGTAAGAACTGAAGGCATTCAGGGGAAGATCATCCTCTATGGTGCAAAACACACTTGGAGGGGCCAGAGAACCAAGCAGGACCGGGCAGAGGGCTTGGAGTCAGGTGTAGCCATGGTAGGAATTTGGCTTGCCATAGGAAAGGCCTAAGTAGAGCCAAACCAGCCACAAGACACACAGCAGCCTGAGGTAGCAGGGGCCTTCCCCATCAGTCCAAAGCACTTGTTCTTTAGACTCCCCAGTTACATGATAACTCAACAGCTGATATTTATTAAATGCCCTACTGTATGCCCTGGACTGTGCCTAACCTTTTAAAAATCTCAACAGTCATCATACATGCTAGCTAGAAAATACGTGGATGAATGGTATCTTTGAAGCCTGGGCTCCCTCTGCAGAAGGGAGAGGTTGTCTAGAGAAGGGGATCAGCCCTTTTCATCTCAGTGTACACATGACACCTGCAGGCCTTCAGTGGACACAGTATGGACTGTCACTCTTTGTGTTCGGTGGGTGGAAGTTTCAGGCTGGGCCACTCTTGCTTCTCTTCCCATTGTTTCTGTGTTTGGCTCCAGAAGCCTGTCCTGGCTCTCAGGCACTTCTCCTGCCCCTGGCTTCAGAATCTGTCCCAGGACCTGCGTCCTGGCCCCTGGTCTGGGCTGTGCACATGGGTGCATAGGGACATGATATAAGGGAGCAGGTGGCTGCAGTAGTGTCTCACCTCTGTGATAGAGATCAGGGAGGGTCTTCTGGAGACCCCTGTCCAGGAGAGGATAAATCTGAGGTCTTTGAGGGAGATTGAGGACCCCACCGTGAGCCCTGCCCATTTCTTACCTGCCTAGGTCATTTCTTCTCTTCATTTGTCTCCGCAGTGTTGAAAAGATCAGGGGATAGTCCTCTTTGTGGGCCTTTTACTACCCCCATTTCAGTTTAGAATGTCTGATTCACACAGTGGCATGTTTGGTAAGGCATCCATTGCTGCTTGACCCAATCCCATTATTTAACAAATAAGGAAAGGGACGTACAGACAAGGGGAGTGACTTACACAAGGTCACACAGCAACTTAGCAAGCAGCAGGCCTATCATAGCTTGAGGACGCTAGGAAGGTGGGTTGAGGAGAGCCTCAGAGGAGCTCTAAGAGATTGAGGGGGTTTCGAGAAAGGAGGGGCACCCCCTCCTTCGTTTTTCCTGAGGTATTGTCAGCTGGATCCCTGGCCACCCCCCCGCCACCCCCTCGCCCCACCGCCGTCCTCTGCACTGGGTGGAATTGTCTTAACGCAGCAAATTGTTCATACACATGTAAGCAAATATCTTCTCAAATTATCTCTTATCACCAAACAGGCTGTGATGCTCACCGGCTGGAGGGCCGAGGTTGTCTTTCAATCCACTGGTGATGGGGAGGGGGGCAGGGAGGGGAAAGGCTGACACCAAAAATAAACCAGCAGAGTGGGGATGGTTGTCGCAAGGGGCAGAGCGAAGTTGTCAGGCAGCGAGAGCGTGTGAGGCGGCAGGACGATAATGTGCCATGACACTTCTGAAATGAGCGGCTCGTTGCCATGGTGAGCAGCCAGGAGGGACCGGCTCTCCCGAGGCTGAAATAAAACACGCTTTAAATGATGTTTGATTAGAATTTAGATCATGTAACCGAATACCTCAGTCCTCTTCCCTCTGCTTTTCTCCTTTTCTTCTTCAGTCTCTTTTCTCCCCTCCATCCTTGCCGCTCTCCACCCTGGGAAGACACAGATACACACACACCCACATATGCACACAAATGCAATGCAATTCTACACACATGCACATATGGATATACATCCATGCACATAGGTGTACACAGATGCATAAATGTCAGCCAACAACATATACACAAGTATACACAGATATGCAAAGTACACATAGGCATATAAACTTGCATGCTTGTGTACACACATATCTGCACACACATACCCATCTCTCTTCTCCCCAATTATTCTGCTGGGTCTTGGGTCAGAAAATCCAGCTCAAGGCAGATGCTGGGGACCCCTTATAGGGTCACAGTATTGACCCAGTGGTGAAGAGCTTGAATCTTACCAACAATATGACAATCCAAATGTCTCATGCACCTTGGGTGGGTAGCTCCTCATGGTTCACAAAACCCCTCTAGTTCTTTTTTTTTTTTTTTTTTGAGACAGGGTTTTTCTGTGTGGCCCTAGCTGTCCTGGAACTCAACTCAAGACCAGGCTGGCCTCGAACTCAGAAATTCCCCTGCCTCCTGCCTCCCTCATCCTCCCAAGTGCGGGGATTAAAGGCGTGCGCCACCACCGCCCGCACAAAACCCCTCTAATTTCAAGTTTCTACTTTGTTCTCACTGAGAAGGCCTTTGCCTAGTCATGGACACACCCATTTTCGAGAGGAGGCACTGAGGCCCAAAAAGTCCAAATGTCTTGTCCCAGATCAAGTACACATAGGACTGGAAGGCTGGCTCAGTGGTTAAGAACATTTGTTGCTCATGCAGAGGACCTGAGTTTGGGTCCCAGGACTCACAGTGGGTGGCCCACAACTGCCTGCAACTTCAGCTGCAGGGGATCGGACTCCCCTCTTTGGGCCTCCTCAGGCACCTGAACCCATGAGACCTATGCTCACACAGATGCATACACATGAATAAAAAGAGAATTATTTTGTTTTAAAAGATCTAGCACCAACCAGAAGTATATGTGGGACTTCCAGGGCTGCCATTTTGGGCTCTTGGAAGGAGCCACTTCGGAGAGAGCACAGCCAGCTTTGCTTATCCAACATGCTTTGGAAGCTGGTTTTGCTGTCAGCTTTGACCTGCATGAACCATCCAGAGGTGAGCAGGACCGCTCTGGCCTGCTTCGAGAGGGCTTTTCTGCCCTCTTTTTGTTTTGGTAACAGACTTGTGTTATATTTGTGGTACTTTTCCAGGGCATGCTGCCCGCCCGGCTTGGGAAGACAGCCAGTCCTGGCTGAAGGTGCTGTGTTGGTGGTGTGAGGGAGTGATGGAAGGCAGGTTCTGTGGACAGAGCCAGCTGGGGACTCCTGGAATCTCACTACTCTCACTGTCCTGGATTTTCTTGGAAGCCCTAGAGAGGGGAATCACTATTCTGTTCCATGTCAGAGAGACACGTCTAGATCCAGTGTGTCTATCTTCTTGATAGGCCAGAGCCTTCAGATTGCTTCTTAGCCAGTCTATCCATTCATTCCACCATATAGTGGTGTGTGTGTGTGTGTGTGTGTGTGTGTGTGTGTGTGTGTGTGTGTGTAATTTGCTGTGTGTGTGCTGGAACTCAAACAAGCAGACAAATTGATAGGCAGGCATGCACGCATGTGCACACACACAGGGACACACCCACAGGGATACACACACTCATAGACAGACAGAGGGGAGAGAAAGAGACAGAGAGAAGAGAGACAGACAGACAAAGATGGGGAGAGAGAGAGACAGACAAGAGATGGGGAGAGAGAGAGGGGGAAGGGAAAAAGGGGAGGGGGAGGGAGAGAGAGAGAGAGAGAGAGTCATAGGCTCCTTTTGTACCATGTAATCTGATGGAGGTGGAGTCTGTGTGTGAAGGGGAGATGCAATGTGTCTAGCAAGACCATGGGAGTCTTCTCTGAAGAGGCAATGCTTCAATAAATTGGTAGTTCTTCAGGGAGACACAGGCAGAGGCAGCAAAGGCCATACCTTGATTGCAAAGGTCCAGCCTTACCCAGATTGTTAGACGCTCCCTAGATAGGCAGTGATTCTCCCATGGTGCTCCATCCATGTTTGGTTTTGTACACGGCAAGCCAGTGCTTTTTCTCCAAGTCCCACCCCCATCTCAAACCAAGCTTTTGAAACAGGGACTGAGCTCTGGGTGCCACACCCTCCCTAGACTGGGGTGGTGGTCTGATTCCTTCCCTCTCTTCTGTCCTTAGCTCCAAGCAGGATGGCACTTATTTCCTTACTTACATGCTAATTCTGTGAAAGCAGAGACTGCCTTATACCTCTGTGCTTCCCATAGGAAAACATCAGCTGGAGTTGTGGCTCAGTGGTAGAGCATTTGCCTAAATTTCATGAAGCTTTGGGTCAGATCCCTGGTACTAAAAGAAGAGAAGAGTCCAACACATCCTGAGTACTGTATGCCTGACACTGTATACTTGGTGCTGTTTATGTCTTTATGTCCTTTAGTCCTTATGGCTCTAGATCAGTGACTCTCAACCTTCCCAATGCTGCAACCCTTGAACCTTCATGAAAGGATTGTTCAACCCCAGAGGGGTCCCAACCCACAGGTTGAGAACTGCTGCTTTAGAGGCAGGTACCTCCACTGTTCCCATTTCATAGCCAAGGAAGCTGCAGAGCTGGGAGGTTAATTGATTTTTCCCAACTCATATAAAGTAGCAGATGTCAGAGTCAGGAACTGACTCTAAAGTCTCTGACCTCTGACTCCTGACTTTCAACTCCTGACCTTTTGAAGTGAATTTCATTGGCCTGTGAGGCCACTGGGCTCAGCTTCTCCATGCAGATGGGACAGGAAGTCCTGGACTGTCATCAGTTCCAGAAGTCCGTGGCGTTGGAGACACTCGGGTGCTTTGTAAAGAAGAAAGAACGAGGAGGGTTAGTCACAGAAAGAACTTCAGATTGACGTCCAGGGCTCTGAGGGAGTTGCAGAGGTGAAAGCAGCCACGTTCAGCTCCTCTGGGAAACGTTGGATCAAGTAAGGCTGCTGAGGGTGACAGGGTACGTGGGCAGGGGCCAGGGAATCTTGCTGTCACTCAGAACAGGGTCTACCCTTCCCATCCACTCTTATGTCTCTCTGTCCTGGCATAGCATGGTTTTTGTTTGTTTATTTTAACCCAGGGTCTCAGTTCTAGACTGACCTCAAACTCCAACCCTCAAACAAGGATGAGGGTGACCTTGAAGTTCTGATCCCTCCCCCTCCCAAGTGCTGGGAATATAGGCATATGCAGCCATATTTGGTTTATTTGGTATGAGGGATTGAACTGAGGGCTTTGTGCATGCTAGGCAAGTGTTCTGCTAACTCAGCTATCCAACACGCCAGTGTGTGCTCGAGTGTGTGTGTGTTTATACATGTGTGGGGGATGTGCATGCTGTAAGGGTGCATGTGAAGAGCTGAGCTTGATGTCAGGACATCCCCCAGTTGCTTCCCCATCTTACTCTTTGAGACAGGATCTCTCCCTGCATCTGAAGCTCTCTGTTTCAGCTACCCTCGATGGCCAGTGAGCTCCCAGGACCCGCCTGTTTCTGCCACCAGCGCTGGGCTCTCACGAGTACACTGATGTGCTTGCCTTTCCACACGGATGCTGGGGATCTGAACGCAGGCCTGCACACTTGCACAGCAAGCTCTTCAACCAATGAGCTCTCTCCTCAGCCCCCATCATGCCAGGGTTTAATGCCACCTTCCTCTTCTAGTGTCATAGGATCTGTCCATGCTTGAGCCTCTGAATGGCTCCTCTCTTCACCCTCTCCATCCTCCCTTTCTTCTACTGGCCACTGGTGAGCATCCTCCAACAGACTTGATTGTAATAGCTTCATGGTCCAAAATCTTTATGCCTCCTCAGGTCCTAGGTTGCTCTTTAGATTCACCCCATGTGCTCTGAAGCCCCAAGGCTCTCTGGCCCAAAGCCTGCCTTTCTGGCCTGGTACCTCTCACCTGTTCCTGCTCCAGGCACCTGAATCAGTGTCTCTCAGTGTCCTGCTTATCTGTGACTCTGCAGCTGAGTGGCTACTACAAGTGATCACCCCTCATCCCCCGCCCCAGTCAAATGGCTGCTGCTGTCCAAGCCTTTTCGATAGTTCTGACAGTTCCAGGGCTTCCCTCTCTGGAGCAGTTTGATTGGCCACCCCTTCCAGAAGGCACAGCTGCAACATGCACTCCACACTCAGGCTGTCGGTTTGTCTCTGTTATTTTCCTGACCTAACTGCAGGCTTCTGGGAGAGCAGACTGCGGTGTGATCACTGTGTCTACACCTTCTAATCAAGACTGTCACAGCATCAAAGATGTCCTGCCCAGGAGGACCAACCTCTTCAAGAACAGAACTGTGTTCAGTCTTTGGTCCTCAGCCGCTCCAGTAGAGCAGTGGGTAGGGAGTGGAAGGAAAAACTGGAGGATACTATCCCACAACTTTCTGAATAATTTCCTTCCTCACAGTAGTTTCCATCCTGGAGGAGGGGCCAGAAACATTCCTGAATGGAGCAGAAGCAGGGGGGCCAGGTGGCTGCAGGGCCTGCATGGGGAGTCAGAGGTGCAGTGTGGATACTGAATGCAGTGGAGATAGAACAGGGGACTGGATGAGTTTGACAGGGATGTCATTGCTGTGGAGAAGAATTAGAGAAATCTAGAACTGACTCCTAATGTCTTCCCCTATGGTGGTTTGAAAGAAAATGGCCCCTACAAGCTCATAGGGAGTGGCGCTACTTGGAGGTTTGGCCTTGTTGGAGTAGGTGTAGCTTTGTTGGAGGAAGTGTGTCACTGGGGGTGGGCAGTGAGGTTTCAAAAGCTCAAGCCAGGCCCAGTGTTGTTCTCTCTCCTTGTTGCCTGCTAATCCAGATGTAGAACTCTCAGCTACTTCTCCACCACTCTGTCTGCCTGCATCCTGCGATGTTTCCTGCTGTGATGACAATGAACTGAACCTCTGAACTGTAAGCCAGTCCCAGTTAAATGCTTACCTTTATAAGAGTTGCCGTGGTCATGGTAGCTCTTCATAGCAATAAGCCCTAGGACATTTCCCTATGCAGCACCGCATGGAGACAGCCACAGGGTGGCCCAAGTCACAGGATTAGACTTCAGTTCTAGCCAGGAGCTACGGTTTTTTTGTAAGCCCTATTTGTGCTGCTGGGACCTGAACCCAGCCTTATACATGCTGGGCAAGCATGCTACCACAGAGTCACACTCTTAGAGCAGGAGTTACTTTTACACTTTTCTAAACAGAACAGCACAGCGAAGGCCATGTTAAGGAAGGCTGCATGACCAGTGAGAACTAATCTTTAGAGAATTGAGGAGCCAGAAACACGCACTATGGAGCCTTGCAATGTAGCTCAGCAGAGAGACTGTTTGCTTAGCATATGTGAAGCCACAGGTTCAGGTCCCAGCACCACATAAAATTGGCTATGATTTCCTACATCTGTAATTCAAAGTCACCCTTGGCTACATACTGTGTTCTAGGCCAACTGGGTTCCAGGTACTGGAAGAAGGTTTGTTGGTTAGGAGTCCTTGCTGCTCTTGCAGAAGACCTGAGTTCAGTTCTTCACACAGGGCGGTTCAGAGCTGCCTGTAACTCTAGCTTCAGGGAATCTGATGCCCTCTTTTGGTCTCCCTAGGTACCTGCATGCATGTGCACACACACACACACACACACACACACACAATCTGAAAAAGAAGAGAGAGAGACAGAGACAGAGAGAGAACCTAAGAACCCAGAAACCCTGAGGAGAGAGGAATATGGGAAAGAAAGTGAAGCACTGACCCTATCTCTGAATGGGTTCCTTTGGCGACTGAGTTCCATATTTTGTTATATTTTGGAGATGGGGACAGCTAGTAAATCTAGACAGTGATGAGCAGGCAGGCTCGTCTCTGTCTCTGAGGTCAGACGTGGCCCAGGCTGTGACCCTTAGAGGCACTAGAACCTAGACAGTAGTTTGGTTTTTGGTTTTTGCCTTAACATTCTCCCCAGCCCCCTGCCAAAGCCTAAAACAGGAGGAATTGGGGTAGAGCCAGGAGACAGAAGGGGGTGGGTGACTTGGGCACTGGAACTATTGATCTGGAAGCCTTGATCAAGGACAGTGCTCACCATCTGCCTTGCTCTCTGAGTTTCACTCAGCAGTGTGGGTGGCCCATTGCTAAAGGACAACCTTACAACAAACAATAACTTTATTTTGATACTAAGAGGTCAGGCTTGGCTCAACCCAGAAGAAGCAGGCCACTATAGAAGTCAGGAGGCTGGGTCCCTAAGCTCGTTTGGTGGTTGGCAAGCCCTTTAAACTTCATTGTGTGCCTCAGGTTCTGCGTTGATAACGTGTGGCACAGGGGTCCACTCTGCTCAGAAGGCACCATGAGACTGATCTGGGGGGTTAAATCCACTGTTCAAGTGTGAGCTGGGGGTAAGGATGGGTCAGCAACCGTTTGGTGAGACACGCCCTGTGAGGATGGTCTGTCGGGCTCCTCCTAGGCCTCAGATGTGAGGGTGCTCAGGCAGGGCTGGGGTCATTGGAGGGACAGAGTGGGGAGAGGGACTCCTGGACAGCCAGAGCTGTCAAACTTGCTTTTCAGGACCTGTTGGGAGAAGGAAGCCTTTGTACCTCCAGTTCCCATTGTCTCGGTGCCCAGGAAAGAACATGGCAATAGTAGTAAAATGCACACCTAAGGTTGGGAATGTGGCCCAGTTGGTAGCATGCTTGGCTAGCATGCAGGAAGCCCTGGCTTTGACACTGCGGCAGGGCATAAAACTGGTTTTGGTGGTTTGGGTGGTTTTGGTGGTTTGAGTGGTATGATGGTGGTACTCCCAGCTGGAGACAGGAAGACCACAAGTTTGAGGTCATCTTCTGCCACAGAGCACCGTTAAGGCCAGCAGAGACAACATGAGAACCTGTCTCAAAAACCAAAACAAAGCATTGCCCACCCACCCCCCTGAGGCTCCAATTCACGCCAAGTTCTAGCCCTGGCACTTGGGCTGCACACACTCCTGCCCTACAGCTGAGTGTACAGGGCACTGGCACTGTTTGTGTTTACACATGACAGGTGTGTGAATCAGAGCAGTTAAATGACTTTTGTCCTGTCACAGAGCTCAAAAGAGACAGAGTTGTACTCCTCGGGCATAGACGGTTCAGGACTTTAGCTGTCCTGTGTCTCGGGCGCTAACCCTGAAACTCCAGATGTGCACATCTTTGGATAGAGACTGTGCTAGTTGGTTGGGTTTTGTTTCCCCTCCCCTCCTCCTCCTCCTCTTCCTCCTCCTCCTCTACCTCTTCCTCCTCCTCCTCCTCTTCTTCTTCCTCTTCTTCTTCTTCCTCTTCTTCTTCTTCCTCTTCTTCTTCATCAACTTGACACAAGCTAGAATCATCTGAGAAAACAGAACCTTGACTGAGGGTTTGTTCCCATCAGATTACCTGTAGGCAAGTCTGTGGTGCATTTTCATGATTAATGACAGACATGAGAGGGCCTAGCCCACTCTCAGTGGTGCCACTCCTGGGCAGATAGACCAGGGTGGTGTAAGAAAGCAGGCTAAGCAAATCAAAGGGAGCAAGTTGGTGACCAGTGTTTTGCCATGGTCTCTGTCCTGTGCCCCCTTCAATATGGACTGTAAGCTGTCAAATGAAATAAACCCTTTTCTCCATAAGTTGCTTCTGATCTTGTTGTCTTCATCTCGCCGTCTTCCTGGTAGCAACAGTGAACAGGGTAGCAGTAACAGTATGAATGGACTCAGCCCTGACCTGAGCTTTGCTTCTGTGGTAAATCTGTGTTTCTGTTCATGCCATAGTTTAGATCTAGGATGTCCCAAGGGCTTCTGGGTTAAAACCAGGTCCCCACAGAAATGTCCCTGAAGTATAAAGGAAGAGGTAGCCTGTCACTAAATTCCCCCTTTAATAGTCAGCCTATTGAGTCACAGTTTATGTACCATAAAAGCTACTGACCATGGTCATTTGAAAGTAGGAGATCATAATTCATTTTTTTAACCTAAGTAATAGAAATGAATGCACGGAGAGACAAAATTCCACAAAGTGAAATCCTCACAGTGGTCAGTACCACAGGACAGCGTTTCCCAGCTCCCTCGAGAGTCTCTCAGGCTCCCCTTTCAGCTTAAACCCTCCCCTGGCTTCTACCTACCAAGGCATCCTCTCCTTCCCTTTCTCTTTCCTTCTTCCCTCCTTCCCTCCTCCCTCCCTCCTTTCTCTACCCCCTTTTCCTTTCTTTCCTCTTGCAAGACTAAACAATAAAGTCTTTAAAATTGTGTTCTACAAGGTCCCAGGAGATGGGGTTGTCTCAGGATGCTCCAACCTGTCTCCATCGCCTCAGTGCTGAGATTATAAGCATCAGCTATTGCACTCAGTATATTAGGTACTTTTCTTTTTAAATATTTACTTATTTATTTAGTTTATTTAATGTATATGGGTGCTCTGTCCTTATACACACCAGAAGAAGGAATCAGATCTCATAATGGATGGTTGTGAGTCACCAAGTGGTTGCTGGGAATTGAACTCACGACCTCTGGAAGAGCAGTCAGTGCTCTTAACCACTAAGCCATCTCTCCAGCCCCATTACCTTCTTTCCTTTTGCTGGAATAAGTCATCATGGTCAAGGAAACTTAAGGAAGGAAGAGTTTACTTGGGCTTATAGTTCCAGAGGGATGAGTGTCCATCATAGTGGGGAGGATTGGTCTCATCAGCGAGCATGTTGGCAGGAGAGAGAAGCTAAAATATCACATCGCAACTGGAAGCATGAAGCAGGGAAAGCAGTCTGAAAGTGGTACAAGGATATATACTCTCAAAGCCCACTCCCAGTGAGGGACTTCCTCTAGCAATACTATTGCTAAACCATAGCAACAGCAGCGCCACCAAGTGGTTACCAGGTGTTCAAATGCCTGCACCTTTGGGGGACATATCTAGTTCAAAGCACCACACTTGGTTTATGTGGGACTCAGGATCAGTTAACCAAGTTGGCAAATGCTCCCCAAGCACTTTGCCATCTGAGCGATGTCTCAGCCATTTTTACTACATAAGGCATCTGTGGCTCTCTGTGGAAATGCTCACTCAATTTCTGCAACAAGCACTTTTCCCTCAGAGGAGAGAGACATGGAGTGAGAGTTGATGCTATTTCTTGGGCAGGCGATGTCACTGCTCCTGTGACCAATGGTCTTCCAGGACAGGTGTTTATCTGTAGGTGACAGAGTGGAAGAGGGCTGAGATCCAGAGCAGGGGTCCTGGAGACAGACTGGGGCTGGAACTGGAACAGGGAGTTGAGGAGTTTGATTTGAGCTGTTGAGCAGCCTCCCACCCGAATCTCCCAGGCTTCCTCAGGGCCGCCGGAGCCGTGACAAGCCACTGGTGTGGTGGCAACCATGCTTCCTCACAAATGGGACTGAGGTGGTGTGGTTCGTCTCTGTTCCTACTGAGTGCTCAGAGTAAGAGCTCCCAGGGGTGAGGTCTACGGAGGAAGCCAGGGGCCCCTCCATCCTGTGCCTCAGCCAGCACCTCCCTTCCTGGACGTCTCTGGCAGGGGTGTAAGTATCATCTGCTCTCCCTTTGGCTTCAACTGCCCCTGCCCTGCCCTCCAGGTTCCCTGGGGCCAACCAGAACATCTGTATCCATCTTGCCCCAAACGCTTGAGACTGACAGATTTCCTTTCATCGCTCCTAGCCATGTTATTTAAAGTAATTAACCTTAATTTATAAATTTTTATATCAAACTGCCTTTTAACTTTTAGAACTGGCAGGATCAGCCTTATCCCTGGGCTCCTAATAGTTCTCCATTTAATCAAAATTCATCCATCAGGTTCTAGTGTTAAATCATCTTTTAATTGGGAGTTACATTCTGGTTAATAGTTTTATAATTCGCCTCCTCTAATAGTTTTTACCACAGGGATCTTGACTCCATTTTTCCTCAGTCTATTATTGCCAAGTGTGGTTCTGCAGGGAAGGCTTAACACGGGCCTGCCTCTCTGGCCCCTGCTGGTCGTCTCTTTTGTTCTTGGTGGTCTCATTAATCCCTCACAAGGGTCCTCCTTCCTCCTCATTACAGGGCAGAGCCATTGCTAGGTACAAGTGTGGCCTTCTCATTGGCATGGCCTTCCCAACTGTGGCCCAGGCCCTGAGCTCTCAGAAAGAACGTGGAGGATAGTGACAGGAATGTGGAAGGTTACAGAGACTGTGGAGAGGAATAGAGAAAGCTGGGTCAGGCTGTTGGCTGGGGGGGTGGGGGGGGGAGTAAAGGAAGAGTCCCTATCTGACACTCAGAGTGGCCTGGGGACTCTGGCTATGGCTAGATATGAGAGGTCTGGGCATGGCTGGAGGTCAGCAAGCGGGGAGCCTGGTCCTTCATTCTGGGATGTGTCTATAGTTGGTGCTCCGTCCAGATCTTCACAGATGTTCCTGATGGAGTTTTTGGGCCCAGAGATGGTTGGGGTTGACCAGTGAGTGGGGACATACATTTACACAAGGATATTCATGGGAACTCATGGACACCTGAGAAACAGCCCCCACCATGAGCAGCTCCCACCCACAACAGGCCTCACCATCCACAGCCCCTGCCTATCAACAGCCTAGGTATGTTTGAGTGCACAGGCGCATGTGTGCTCCAGGGTCTTGTGTCAGGGCCTGGTGTCTTAGTTATTTTTCTTGTTGCTATGATAAATACTCTGATAAAAAGCAACTTGAAGGAGAAAGGATTTATCCTGTTCTACAGCTGAAGGACAACAGTCCATCATGGAGGTGAAATCGTGGGCAGCAGAAACTGGAAGAAGCCAGTCTTATCGAATTCACAGTCAGGTGGCAGAGAGATGGACAGACGAATACTGCTGCTCCTCTCTCCCTTCTAGGATCCCAGTCAGGCAAAGGTACCGCCCACAATGGGCGTGTCTCATACCTTAATTAACATAATCAAGAGAATTCCCCCTTGGTGTGCTCAGAGGTCTGCCTCCCTAGATGCTTCTAGATTCTGTCAGGTTGACAGCCAGTGATACCCATTATGTGTAGCTTCTGTTAGTCTGGAGAACAGAAGGAGCCTTGTACATTTTGGGGTCACACAGCCCTTCACTGCTTGCTACTTCCTTTCTGAGTCTTTGCCTCCCCACTTGTGAAATCTGGGACATCAGGTCCCCAATATTCCTGAAGACAGCTTTGGAGCTGGCTGTGTACCCCGGGCTGGTTTTTTGAGAGCAATGGCTCTTGGTGTTATGTGATTTAGCCTGGATCTGGACAGACACCTAAGCGATATGTGATCCTTGTCCTGGCGGAGGGCCAGTTTTAGTCTCAGTTACCTTAGGGTTTAGCCTTTAATCGCCAGCTGGCTCAGACGAGCAGAACTCAGGGCCCTCGCAGGCTGAGGGGGATGACACAGTGGCTCTGAGGTTGGAAACAGAATGCCTCCTCTTCTGTCTGGGATGGACTGGAGGGTCCAGCTGGGTTGAGATCTCCCCCCCCCCCCAGCTGTACTATTTGGCTGACCCTCTCATGTTTGTTGGTTCTTGGTTTTCTCATCCGGTAGAGAAGAAATGGCCTCCCCACCTTGAACATTTCATACAGGTTCCACAGAACCTGGCAGGTCAGATTCTCTGGGTAGCCTGGCATCCTCAGTTACAGCTCAACCCACGGTCACACTTTTCTACTTAGTCTAAACCAACTTTATTCCCAGGGGTCCCCACCTCCCAACTAGCCTGCAGGGAAAGTGAGAGGCAAGGAAAAGTGCTCCTCTGTGGGAGCACTCATGGAGGACGTGAGGAGGAGGAATAGGGAGGAGGAAGAAGAGGAGGAAGAAGAGAAAGGGGAGAGGAGGAGGAGGAAGAAAGGGGAGGAGGAAGAGGAGGAGGAGGAGGGATAAAATCCTTTAAGTCCTGGGAGGAAGAAGCAGAGAGAAAAGCGGTGTTGGTGGAAACACATTCGTTGCCACAGGAACATTGTGTTTGGACCTCGTATCTCATTGTGATAACTAAGCCTCGTGACTAGCAGGATAATCTGGACTCATTTGACAGACATGGAAACTGAGGCTTACAGAGGTTAAGGAGCTTCCGTGTTCAGTATTCCCTGGCTGAGGAATGTAGGAGTGGTTCAGAGGCCTAGGTCTGCGGGCTACACAGCCTGGGCTCGTCTAGAGGATGTGGGGCGCTCCAGGCCTAGGTTCCATCGGCTCTGGTGGGGTCACTGACCTCACTCGTGGCTCCTCAAGAGGTTGTGACAGGCTAGAGTGGCTGGGTAGAAATAATAGTGGAAGACCAGGCGTGGTGGTGCATGCCTTTAATCCCAGCACTTGGGAGGCAGAGGCAGTTGAATTTCTGAGTTCGAGGCCAGCCTGGTCTACAGAGTGAGTTCCAGGACAGCCAGGGCTACACAGAGAAACCCTGTCTTGAAAAACAAAAACAAAAACCAAAGAAACAGAAAAGAGAAAGAGAAAGAAAGAGAGAGAGAGAGAGAGAGAGAGAGAGAGAGAGAGAGAGAGAGAGAGAGAGAGAGAGAGAGAGAAAGAAAGAAAGAATAGTGGATGTAAGAGGTGTGGCGGATACAGGCTGCTTTCTGGGGAAGGATGCTGTAGCTGGAAGCCCCTGTGGCAGGATGCAGCGAGCCTGTGATGGCTTCTTCTCTGGGACATTCAGATGCTGGTCCAGAGCTCAGACCCCTCAATTCTGTCAGAGCATGGCAGGGTTAGGGTGGTCCCCTGGAGTCCTGGATCCTCCTAGTGTAACCAGAGGTCAAGTTCACGGGCACCAGATTCCAGAACTCACATTTCTGACTCCCAACAGGTGTGAGCAAAGGTGACTTCAGGCAGGCCATTGAACACCCTGGGCTTCAGTTTCTTTATCTGCAGAATGGAAGCAAGGAGAAACCTGTGTCACAGGGGCATTGAGAACCACATTAGCAGACAGCCTAGCACCTGGCCTTGACCTCTCCCAGGCAGCTGTGGTAATGGTGACTTCAGAGTTGTTGGAGAAGGTGGAAGTAGTAGCAGCTAGCCCCTCGAGGCTGGCCTCTGGCCTTGTCCTGATTCTCCCTTTCTGGGAGACCATGGTAGTTTGAATGAGATGTCTTCCCCAAGCTTCAGACATCTGCACACTTGGTCCCCAATTGGTAGCCCTGTGTGAGGAAGCTTAGGAGGTGTGGCCTTGCTTGAGGAAGGTGTCGCTGGGTCTATTTGGCTTGTAACTCCAGACCACAGTTCGTCACTGTGGATAGAAGTTAAGGCAAAGGGAAGGGTGGCTGGGTAGCCAGTCACATGGCATCCAACTGGGCAGCCGGTCACATGACATCCGAGAGCAGAGAGAGAAAATACCTGTGCACACACACATCTCTGCTTACCTTTTCTACCCTTATACACTCCAAATCCAGGGGATGGCACCATCAAGGTTTGGCTGGGTCTTTCCACATCAATTAAGGCAATTAAGACAGTGCCACAGGCAGGTCCACAGTTGAGCCTGACCTAGGCCATCTCTCGCTGAGACTCGTTTCCAGGTAGACAATTAAAACCAGCCATCCCAGGCTCAACAAGCTGAACCCTGACCTTTCTTCAGGAGCTTAGGACAGAATCTCAGGGCTGCCCTTGGGCCTGGGCAGCCTTGCGGTCAGTTTGTCAGATCTGAGCCCACAAGCAGCGGAGGTGGCAGGGCTGAAGACTGAGCCAGCTGAGGAGCCTGAATGTATTTGAGGCATCTGGAGAAGAGAGGAGAGTGCTTGGCCTGCTGCCTCTAGTTTCCCAGTCCTGCTGGGGGTATGGGCTTAGCTCTTACCTTGGATCTGCCACCTAGAAGCTCCTGCCCTGCTTTGGGGGTGGGGGTGGGGGCGGAGCAGCTGGGAGGACCAGGCAGTAGGAAGGGAAGCAGGAGAAAGATTGTTCCCCTAAAATCTCAAGGCTGTCAGCACAGCCCTATGGTGTCAGAGCCCCTCCTGCTCCCAGGATGAGTTTATTGTCCTAAGGGAGGGACGGTGGAGGGGACTGAGTTGAGGGCAGTCACTAGGGAATGCAGAAGCAGGAGGCAAAGGAAGGAGAGAGAACAGGGAGCTTGAGCAAGGGGACAAGCAGCAGATAGGCAAAGCTGACATCTGGGGAGCCAGCAGGGGTTCGCTAACCTTTGCCCTCTCCCACCCTCTACCTCCATCTTGATCCCCTGTCCTTACACAGACTTTCTAATCTCTGTCTCCAGGGCTGAGTCTTAGAATCTGCTTCCTAGAGTAATAACTGTCAAGCTCCTGCCACAGAGGAACCAGCCTCTGTCTCACAGAGAGGGAAACCGAGGCACGCCCAGACGCTTTGGCTCAGATGCACCTGAATGAGGCTGGACTCATTTCCTTCAGCCACAGATCCATTCATAGCAGCTTAGTCCCTGCCCTGGAGGTCAGTTCTGGTTGGTTTTCTGATTATCCTGGGAGGAGGGAGACAGACCGAGGACCCCTTTATTCCCAAAACTATATAGATGACTCTCAAGAGCTTGGAGGTTACAGGGGGCCATAAAGTGTTTGTCACAGGCCTCCTGGGGTTGCTGTTGTGTAGATGAAGTGGCTTAAGGTAGCTCCGACGGTGAGTGGAAGGAATCAGGGCTTGAACCCAGGTCTGCCCCCAAAGTCTGGTTCCTTTCCATGCCACTGCGCTTAGAGGCGAAGAGTGGCATTGGAGAGAGAGAAGGTAATGAAGTCTTGTTCATGCCCTGGTGAGGAGAATAGGCAAGGGGTGGCCAGAGCATGTAGGATGGGGCAGGCAGTCACCTGTATCCATTTACTGGGAAAACCTGGGATCCTGACTTCCCCTGTGATTCTGAGCAAGTCCTGTCTCCCTGATCATGTACAAGTTTGTGGCTCTAGGTATTTCTTGGATGTCTGTTGAATGAATAAAAGAGAAAGAAATGAAGATGTGGGGAGTCGTTGTTTCTACTGGGTAGCCAGCTGTGGTCAGGATCCAGTACCACTGGGGACCCAGTCCCCAATTCTCCACCTCTGTCATACCAACTAAGTGAAGTCCCAGCCTTACTCAGACACCACATGGAGGTTAAGAAACTCTCCGATGCTGGGCGGTGGTGGCTCACACCTTTAATCCCAGCACTTGGGAGGCAGAGGCAGAAGGATTTCTGAGTTCGAGGCCAGCCTGGTCTACAGAATGAGTAGGACAGCCAGGGCTATACAGAGAAATCCTGTCTTGAAAAAACAAACAAACAAACAAACAAACAAAAAAAGAAAGAAAGAAAGAAAGAAAGAAAGAAAGAAAGAAAGAAAGAAAGAGAAAAAAGAAACTCTCGGATGGGGGTGAACAGGGTGCATTGTCTGTGCATTGCTCTATAGCAGCCACTCCCTTGTGACATCGTTGAGCTGAGATCTCTCTATCCCTGCTAGGTTAGTTACTGTTAATTAAACCAATTGTTGGACTTTATACTCATCCCATTAACATGTCTTCTAGACCTATTAATCACACCCTGTGGGGGAGGGTATGAGAGCCACCAGTGGGGCAGGACCTGAAATTCCAGCCAAGAAGAGATGGGGCCTGAGACATTGGAGTCTTTGAAGCTTCCGCTCTTGCCTCAGGACCCCTGGAGGTTCCATGACCCCATGATCCATGGGGTTCATTAGGACCCACTCTTCATTTAGTGTCCCGGGAGCCTCTGGGACTGGGCTTGGAGTGTTTGTGTGGGGTGCACACCATCGGTGTGAGGGAGAACTCAGGATGGTCAGAGCTAAGGCTGAGTGAGAACCAGGGTCACTCCTGCCCTGCCCCCACCTACGCCAGTCCTGTTTCCTCAGTGACTTTCTGGGGCCAAGGAAGGCTCCCCTAAACCTCAGCTCATCACTCAGGACTCGCTGGATGGTGGGTGGACATAGGCACAGCTGCCAGGCCAGGCAGAGATGGCAGACAACCATTGTCCCCTGTGACTTCTTCTCCTTCCCTCCCCTCAGCATCAGGGGCCAGTTGGGGGACGGCAGGGCACTAGGGTGGAGCCACCCGAAGGGGCATAAATCATTATTGGCGAGGACCTCGGCCCCGAGCTGAGGGTGGAGGCTGCTGCCCACGGTTCAGGCCGGGGCATAAATCATAATTCCCCGACAATAGATCCCTTTGCAGCTGCCATCAGGAAAACTATGTTGGTTTTATCGATTTTTTGACACGGGGCCTAGGCAGCGGGCGGCCCCTGAATCATTATGAAATGAAACTGATTAGGAATTCATGGAATACTAAATAAACTTTACGAGCCCGTTGTAAGTTTTTTGATGCATGGGGAGCGGAAAATGAAAACTAATGATATAAAAATTACACAGCGTGCTGAGTATTATTATACCGCTATTGATTTGTTTCAAACTGTACATCAAAATCGAAGAGGGCCGGGGTAGCTCCTGCGGCCATGCCGGGAGGTTTGGGCTGGCCAGAGCTGTGAGGCTAGCTTTTCCTTCTTTCTTTTTCTTCCTGTTCCCTTTAGCCTCTTCTCCACAGCCCCTCAGTTTCTCCCATCCCTAGGGAGTTACTGCTTTATCCACCCCCAGGGCAGCCTGGGCTCATTGTGGAGGCTAGACCCTGCTCAGCCTGAAGCATTGCTGGTGTCTCCCTGGAGATGCAGTTTCTGTGAGTTTGGTTTTGGCCTCATTCCCTGCCCTTCTTATGTCTCGGCGTCATGAGCTGTGCTCCTGGGGAAAGGGTTGAAGACAGGTTGCCCATTTAGCACCTTGCTGTGTTACCTCTGCCAGGTTGCTTTGCCTCTCTGGATGTCACTCTGGATAACACAAAGGTTAGACTTGCTAGATCAGGGTTCCCCAAGGGGTGGTCTGTCCACAGTCTGATAAAAGTGCCCTCTGGGGACTGTCAGGGTGGCTGTTCATAAAGTGCTTGCTGCTCAAGCTGAGCATTAAGTTCAGACCCAGCATCCATGTAAATAAACCAGATGCAGCTGCCTACGGTGCTGAATGTGGACAGAAGGACTGTCCCTGGAGCATACTGGTCAGACAGTCTGGCTAAGTCCAAAACTCCAGCTTTATTGTGAGACCCTCCTGTCCCACAAGGAAAAAAGCAACTAGGGAAGACACCTGACGTCAACTCCTGCACTGGCACACACACACACATGCACATACATGCATGTACATGCACACTTACATGCAGTGGCACACACATACTCACACATGTGCACATGCACACACACACATACTTGAGTACACACACAAATGCACTGTCACACACATACGCACATGTGCACTGACCCGAACTCACTCATGTGCACATGTACACACATGCACTGACACACACATACTCACACATGTGCAATGCACACAATGCACTGGCACACACATGTGTACTGACACATACTCACATATGTGCACATGCACACACATGTACTCGAGTGCATATACACATGCACTGGCACACACATATACACCTGTGCATTGACACAACTCATTCACACATGTGCACATGCACACATATGTACTCAAGTACATACACACATGCACTGGCACCACATACAAATATGTGTACTGACACATACATGTGCACATGCACACATGTACTTGGGTGACCACACACATGCACTGATAGATACATGTGCACTGACATACACATGTGCACTGGCACACACACGCACACACGCACGCGCACACACACTGTCTCTTTGGGGCTCAGAATATAGCTTAAGTTAGAGTGCTTGCTCAGCATATGTGAGCCCCCAAGTTTGACTTCCAGCAGTGCACACCAAGCCAAACCTCCAAATGCAAACTCCTGAGATGACCTGGCTCCAAACCTCCAGAGACGGCTCTGGGCATCTGTGTTTCAGAAGCTCCCCATGGGACTCCTCACATGGGATTCCTAGATGCTGTATATGTTTATCTGAAAACACACTTATGCAGCCTTCCCCCTTGGGTAACCTGGGCACCCTGGCAGCTACCAACATTCTGCTCTGTAACAGTTAGTCTCTGCTAACTTCTAAGAGCAGTAACAAATAATCCCCCAACCCAGTGCTTACAACCAGAGCGGTTTGTTTCTCTTATTTTTGATTTGATTCCTGGTTCCTACCTACAGTGGGACACTGTTAGCTCAACGCATACTCATTCTGGAGTCCAGTCTGAGGGCAGAAGAAAGGGCAAGAGAGACGGTGAGGGCAGGGTGCTCCTGAAGGTTTTGTGTAGACACAGACTTTAGCTCCCATCCATCCAACGAAATGTGGTGTCCTCCAGCACAGGGATAATAGCGGACTTGTATCTCTCCCCACAGGCTGTGAGTATTGTCTCAGGTCCTCCTATCCTTGGGCTCAGGCTGCCCCAGGGTTTGGAGATCAGAAACTTGTTTATCTTCTCTGATAGAAACCAGACTGTGCTTCCCACAGATGTGTCTGCTTTCTGCAGTCATCTGCCTCCACAGCAGTCATCCGCTGACTTCTTCTACATCATACATCCCCGGCTTCCCGTGGCTTTGGCCCTTTAGCCTGATACCTTTGTTCTAATTCCATGCTGGGGCCAGCAGACACCAGCCACTCTGACTGTCAGGGGAACTAGGTCACAGAATTACTTGGTAAATCTGTCCTTGACGCTCTGCCTGGGGAAAGTGGATTCAGGCCTGGAACCTGGATAGTCTTACATCAGGACATGCTTCACGGTGTTCTTCTCAGTGGGATTTGCACAAGCACACACCTGTCAAAGTCCAGGAAGATACGGACGTTCTTGGGTTTAACTTCACCTTGCTTGAATCTCAGAGAGGTTGCAGTCTTCCTCCCCCCAGAGACACACCCAGGGCCACATTACTGCCAGGCTTGCATATGCAGGGGGCAATGTGAGGATACCACTGGTCCAGGAGTCCTGGAATCACTTGTAGGAGATCCCTGTACTCATTAGGTCTGGGAGCTATTGGATATAACACGATCACATGCCTGGACCTTAGAGACCACAGCGTCTCTCTAGGCACATACAAACACACACTTCTGATATATATCAGATACAAATCTTTTCAGACTTGGGAAACTGGGTTACATGATGATCCAGAGGAGTCTTAGGGATTTTCTGTTCTTTCTTCTTTGAAACATGAAGGCTGGGCTTGAATTCATGATCCCCCTGCCTTAGCCTCTCCAGTGCTAGGTTTATAGGTATGTGCCATGTGCCTGACCTAGGAGTCTTTTCTTTTTCCCATTGCTGGGAATTGAACCCAGGACCCTGTGCATGGTAGGTAAGCACTTTGCCACTGAGCTCTGTCCTGGCCATCAGGAAGGGTCTTAAGGCTTAACTTCAAATTTTACTCTTTTTCCTAACCAGCTAAGTGGCCCTGGATAAGCTATTACTTTTACTCATGACTCACTTTCTCCATATATATATACACATACACACATATACACACATATATACATATATATATATATATACATACATATATACATACATATATATGTGTGTGTGTATGTGTGTGTGTATGGTATATATGTGTATGTATATATGTGTATATGTGTGTGTGTAATGAATGTGGGTGGGCTGGAGAGATGGCTCAGCAGTTAAGAGCACTGACTGCTCTTCCAGAGGTCCTGAGTTCAATTCCCAGTAACCACATGGTGGCTCACAACCATCTGTAATGGGATCTGATGCCCTCTTCTGGTGTGTCTGAAGACAGCGACAGTCCACTCATATACATAAAAGAAAATAAATCTTTAAAAAAAGAGAATGTATTTTCACTCTCTTTGAGCTCCATCTTGGGGATCTAAGTAGGCAGGAACTAAACACAGTTCCAACAAGATGTCTGTAACTGTATCAGCCCAAGAGTTTCTGCGCAGAAGGAAGAAAGCTAACTTTTCTGACATCATTTCTCACAGTGACAAGATGGCTGCTGGCAACAGTAGGTCCACATTTTTAGAGTTTAACAATGAAAGAAAAAAGAGAGGGGTCATCTACTTTCCAATAGCAGTAGAGAAATCCCCAAGACTGACTGAATTTTATTGATCCAATGTAGGTCACATGTTTGCTTCAAAGTCACAGATGTAGGCTCACATCCAGTGCCACCCCTTCCTAGCATTTAACCCTGGGCCTATTTGCCCACCCCCTTCCCTGTTATTTGGCTCTTTTGCCCTCTGAGCCCAGAACTTTGCTTTGACATAAAGAATTTCTTCTCTGCTCTGAGCCAGACTCCCTGGACTTTGACAGAAGGTAAGATCTCACCACATTTGTGTTCCTTTGAGCCTTGGAACTATGCCTGCCTGCTGTGTGGTCCTGTGATCCTTAAGTGGTGGTGGAATGGGGTGAGAAGAAGCCATTGTGGGACTCATGCCCACCATGTTTGTAGCTACACATCACATTTATGTCTGGGTCCCACAATGTAGATGAGCCATGAATGTCCCCATAATCTCTGTGGGAAGACAGGAGATGTTCATGTCTGGCTACTCTCCAAACTGGCCCCAGTGCCCAGGGCTTTCTCTTCTGTCTTCTTTGCTGTTTCTCTTTCTCTACACTCTCAAAGTTTTAAAAGGAACCCAAATTGTGGCCTAGAGCAATGGCTCAGCAGTTAAGAGCACTGGCTGTTTCTTCAGAGGACCCAGGTTTAATACCCAGTACCCACATGGCAGCTCACAATTGTCCAAGATCTGACACCCTCATACAGACATATATGCAGGCAAAACACCAATGCACATGGGAATATATATATATATATATATATATATATATATATATATATTCAAACCTAGTAAAATGGTGTCTGCTACAAGGGACTTGCAGGACACCTGGTAGCATTAGTTTGTGGCCCACACCTCTCTGTCAAAGGCTTCCTGGCCAACCAAAGTACAGTCTAGTTGAAGGGCAGGAGGCTTCAGCAGAAACCTGTGGATTGGAGAGTCCTGTTGCTGTGCTTAAAGCTGGGGTTCGCAGAGGTAGCTAGGCTCTGGGGAGGAGGGTGAGCACCTGCGAGGGTGTGAACAAGGTGCATGGAGGTGAGCCTGCTCTGGTGCTCCTCCCACCTCCTCACTCACATCAGCAGAAAGTGAGGAGCCGACATATATTAGCTGCCTTCTGTGTACCAATCCAACGTATTTAGGGCTTCATTGCAAGCTCCTTTAAGACTGAAATATGCACTTAATTCCTCCTAGATTCTCAGTGCCTCTCAGGGTCGGGGTGGGCGTGGTAAAACCTAGAATAACAGGACATACAGCTCCTTTTGGGGGTTGTTTTGAGACAGCCTTACCAAGTAGCCCTGGCTGGCCTGGAACTTGCCATGTAGACTAGGTTGGCCTCTAACCTGCAGTGTTCCCCCTGCCTCTGCCTCCTAAGTGCTGGGATTACAGATGTGTATCACCACACTTCACTTCATAGTTAATGTTAGTAGTCACCTTTACAGTAACTGTACGTGGGAGTGGGTACCATTCTCTCCATTTTACAGAGGACAAAAATCGAGGCACAAGGGTTTGTATGGTGTTTTAAGTGGTTGTCAGAATTTGAATTCAGGGCTGCCTATCTGCCTTCCCAAATCCCTGATGACCCTCCCCCCCCCCCGCCACCTCCCCCCCATCCCACCACAATTGGGAGGGAGGTTAGACTACAGATGTCCTTGGAAATTTCTTTTGCTTCCTAGGTTCTGTCTTGTTAGCTGATACCTTGACCTGCTCGGCTCCACCCCCAAAAAGGAGAGAGAGAGAGAGAGAGAGAGAGAGAGAGAGAGAGAGAGAGAGAGAAGTCCTGTCCCTCCTCAGGTGGCTCGTGGCAGATTACTTAGCGTTTGACACGGCATGTCTCTGTGTCACTGTTCCCGGGCGGAATTAAATCAGGACAGGAAAATATTAATTTGGAGTTGGGGACGGAGGCCGCTCATTTCCAATTATTCTCCACCCCGTCAGGCTTATCCTGGCGCAAACAAGGAAGGAGGCTGGATTAATTGCTTTGGACTCTGCCCCACTCCAGCCCCAATTACTGGGCCGGCTTGGCTCCCAGCATTATGAAGCCCACTGCTGTGCAGGAAATTGTGTGAAATTTTCACGGATTTGCAGACGCAATCACAGAGCACCAGATCCAGGGCCAGTGACCGTAAGGTGGCGGTTGGGCCCTCCACAGCTCCGGCCTCGGCCAGCCAAGGTTAAGCTCTTTGTGTATTGGAGGATCATTTGGTTAACCTCAAAGCCCAGGGAGCCGGTCAGACCCTCAGGGGTAGGTTGGCCACAGGAAGACGGAAACCAACTGCTGGGGGGTGGGGGTGGGGCTACTCCATCACCTTCTGTACCTCCCCAGAGGAGCTGGGAGTTTACCTGCAGTGCCTTAAACCTGGATCATTAAAGCTATTTTTCTTTCTTTTCCTCATCTTATAAAAGAGAAGGGGGCAAGGCTGGGCAGTGGTGGCATATGCTTTTAATCCCAGCACTTGGGAGGCAGAGGTAGGTGGATCTCTCTGAATTTGAGGAGGCCAGCCTGGTCTATAGAGTGAGTTCCAGGACAACTGGGACTGTTATATAGTCTTGAAGAGAGGGGAGGGGGAGGGGGGAGGGCGAGGGAGGCTCAAAGAGGTTGAATAATTTGAACAAAGGTGGCTCAGCTTCCTAGTGACAAAACCAAGATTTAGCTCAGGTCTGGGGCCACTCTATAGTTAGCCACCACTTGTCCCCATCTCTCTCCCTCCCTCCCTGCTTTCCTCCTTCCCTCCCTCCTGAGCATAGAACCCAGGCCTCATGCATATTAAGCAAATACTTTTTTACTGAGTCACACCCTAACCCCTCTTCTCTTTTGTGTCCCCACCCCCCCAGAGAGGGTTTTACTGCAGACCAGGCTGGCCTTGAACTCATAGAGATCCATCTGCCTCTGTCCCAGGTGCTGGAATTAAAGGTGCGAGCCACCATGCCTGGTTTCCTGTTGCTTCTAAACGATGGCTGTAGGAGTCTCCTCCCACTGTGCTTCTAAGGCACAGTGTCATTTCCTATCTCACCTCTGCCTCTCCAGCCACTGGGTGCCTGGCACACTGCCCATGGAGCCTACAGAGATGGAAGGATGTGTCCCCGCCATCTGTGTAACTGTGGGTGCTTCTGTATCTAGTCCTTTGCATCCTTCTCATGACCCCAAGGACTTACTGGGGGTGGAGGTTTCCTGGGGTGAGGGTGGGCCTTCTTGGGTGCAGTTTCCAGATCCAGGGTCCTTTTAAGGTCAAACAGACTCCTTGCCAGTAATATATCTATCTGGTGCACGTGAAGACGCTCTGGTAAAGAAGGCACATTGGGACCCCGATTCTTAGGCCCTCTTCTACCTCCAGAATGGCTTTCCAGGAAGCTCTCACAAACCATTAGGCTCTTCAGAACAGGGTCTGAAAGGGTTTGGTACAGCCCTACCCATTCCAATTTTTTGCAGAAGGAAACCAAGTCCAGGAGACCCCTGAGACAACAGGAGACACCTGAGAGTGGAGCTGACTATGGAAGATGACCAGCTGGGGATGTCAAACAGGCCTGTGTGTCTCTTCCTTCTCCAGGGCCCCTCCTTCATAGACTGTCAGTGCCTCAGGGTCCTTCTGGCTGTAAGTCTCTGTGTCTGGCCACTTCAGACTGAGGTTCTCAGGCAGTAGGGGACAGTTTTCTGTACACTCCTTTTCTTCCCCCAGACCCTTAGCATCCATAGAGACCAAGATAGCCTTGTCTCTAACCCTTGTGTAGAGTCAGGAAAATAAGTTTTAAAAAAGTAATAATAAAGACAAATCTCTGGTGGTGAATGTACTTGTAATTAGATGCAAAACCTAGTCCTGGGCTTCTTGGTAGCCTAAACGAGGAAGGTACTATGACTTCACAAGCTGATACTGTTTAATAGGGGGATCCATATGTAATATTCTGAGCATTTATTTCTGGTGACTCTTTAGCCAAGAAGCCCTGGGCAGACATAAGGAGTAGGTTTCCATTTTTACAGAACAGCTCCCCCATATTCCCCACAAAACCATTTATGTACGCGCACGCTATATGGAAGTGGGCTTCTAAGAGGCGAGGCCTCTCCTGTTGACAAAGTAAAAGGAGGCTGACTGCCCGTGCTCTGCATTGTGGGGGCTTTGATACATGGGTGCAGGTTCTGAGACTGTGACTCGACTTAAAAAACAGAGCAGGAAAATTCTGTAACATTTCCCCAGCACTGACGGGCTGAGTGGGAGGCCACGCAGAAGTTCGTGGAGTATCAATCAACATGGAATCTGAGGACCCCTACATTGAGAGCAACGCATGAGGGGACAAGTTGGGCTGTTAGGGAAAGACCTAGAAAACAGCTTGCATTCCCATTCTGGCTTCAGCTCAACATCTGAAATCCAGAAGGAATTCCTTGGGAGGAAGGGTGGGCTCGTTTGATGGGGTTCAGAATGGTACCTCTCCAGGTAGGTCTGCGAGAGATCTTGATGAGGTTAATAGAGGTGAGACGATCCATCTTACCTATCAGGAAGGACAAAAAAAAAAAAAAAAAAGGAGACAGAGAGCTGAGTTCTGGGATTCGTTGTTTTCTGCTTCCTGATTGACAATATAATGTGGCCAGCTCCCCCAGGTTCCTGCTGCCATGACATCCTACTTGAGCCATGAGCCAAGATAAGCCCTTCCTCCCTTAAGTGGCTTCTGCCAGGGTATTTGTTACAGTGGGGAGACAAGTCACTAACACAGCCTCCCAGGCCCCAACATGGCAATGGCCATTTCTTATAAGACTTGACTTTGATACAGGACTAGTCCAACTGAGGAGGAGTTGAGGGATGGGGACAGAGCCAGCAGGCAATGATGACAGTCATAGTTGAGGAAGCCAGTGCTATGTAGCCCATAAACCTCAGTCTGTGGAGGGACCACCGTGTGAAAAGTAGGGTAAGGCTTTTGGTGTGGGGCCCAGAGAAGGACCTTGGCCATTGCAAAAATGGTGGAGGAGGCGTGTGGTGGACACCACTGGCCTTCCCTCCTCTTTTAGCAAAAGGAACGTTAGCCATATAGAAGGGAAGGCCCCTTTAATGGCCAGCACTTAGTTTAGCTGAAGGAACAGGTCCTTGAGCATAGCCTTTAGCTAGCTTCAGCTCCAGCAGCAGCCAGTTCATGATTCCCTTCTGTGATTCCCCAACCTGGAGTTGCCCCAGTCACCTGGTGGGAAGTGGGGACAAAAGTGTTCTTGGTTCCTCCCTGCTGGCATTCCATACTTTGATGACTATCAAGTTTTCAGTGATGTTGGTGCTATTGACCTGGGGAATGCACTTTGAAAATCGCCTTTATTTAGGACTCCTGGGACACTGGGGATGCTCTGTCCCTTACTTCTTGGGGACAGCCTACAGGTTCCAGACAGCTTTGATATGTTGATGCCCCCACATGGCCATCCCTCCAGTGATGGGTTAGATCATGCAGCTATAGTCTCTGCAGCTGAAGGCCTGATTCTTTGCACTTAACTTCAACTTGCAGGTGTGTGCAAATTTCTGACACTGTAACACAATGTTGCACAGTCAAGCCACAAAAAATATATGGAGTTTGTTGTTCTTAAATTACTATTCATTTTATGTGTTCGCATGTGGGTGTGGGTGGGTGAGATCACAGGACAACTTCTGGGTTCTCTCCTTCCACCATATGGTTTCTGGGGATTGAACTCAGATCCCCAGGCTTGGCAGTTAAGTACCTTTACCAGCTGAGCCATCTCATTGATCCGTGAGATCACACGATTTTGTGTTGGGCCTCATTTGGGTCCCAGATTGGACAGGAATGGTACATGAAGATCTTCCTGAGCTGGACTTGGGGTCACCCAGTTACTGTGATCCTAGATCCAAGTCCATGGGGACCTATGAGAAGCTAAGCAAGCCCTTGTTCTCTGGGTCCTCCTGCTCCCCTCCATCTGTGAGAGAGGTCCCAGGGATCACCACCTGCAGTGGCAGGGCCAGGAGGAGGCCGATAATTACAGGCCTAATTGTGTGGCTGCTGGTAGGTCCCACCCCCACTGATTGGGAGCTGGCTCCCCAGCTCTGCCAGGGCCACCATTCAGAGAGCCTGTTTGCACCTGTGTCAAGGCAAGCTTGGGAAACCTAATTAGCTAGTTTGGTGTTTTATAATTAGATCCTTTAAAAGAACTCATAGGTGGTGATAATAAGCCTTTTAGAAATCTATTAAGCTTTGGGGGAAGTTGAACAGAAACCTTGGAACTGCACGCTTGCTTCCTTTTCCGTTTCTCTCTGCGCCCTAAGACTTCTCCCTCCAGCCCATTCCCCCCCACCCAGCTGCATCCAAAGAGCATCCCAACTCCTGCATCAGTACTGAGTGCTGACATCTTTACACTGCTTATCGTCCATCAGCAAGTACTACACAAGTGTGGGTGTGTCCCATCCTCTCCATAGCTGTGAGATGTGGGGTACCACTGCAGCACCAGTTTACACTGGCGACTGTCACCCATCCGAAGATGAACCCTAAGCAACGCGGCTTAGACTTTGGACCTAGACAATCTGGCTCTTGAGCCCCTGCAAGCCTCTCTCTGCTCAGTTCATGCTCCTCACCCACTTCTAGCCCAGGACTTCTTTGCTGGCTAAGCTTTTTTTTTTTTTTTTTTTTTTTTTTTTTCTGAGCATTTGTGCCAAGGCTTTGCAGAGCCAACTCAGATGGTGGTTGGAGGGGCAGTGACTTTTAATTCATTTTACTTCTCTGAAATTCTTCCCACATGGATAGCTTCCAGGGCAGAATGATAGGAACACACTGAATGTGTCCCTCCACCAATTTTTTTTCCTGTGTTTTCTTCCCTGCTATGGGGCAGAGGAACCAGGTAGGAAGTGTGTGGGTGTTTAGCTGAAGGGCCTGAGGAGTGCCAGCAAGCCTCCATATCTGCACTCAATGGTAACATTTGACTTCATTTATTTTCTTGGTAGCAGGGACCACGGAAGGTTTATGCCAGCGTGTCCATTCACTTATTTATATTCCTTTTCTCCCCATTAAAACACAGGTGTCACCTTTGATCCCAGCACTTGGGAGGCAGAGGCAGGCGGATCTCTGAGTTCAAGACCAGCCTAGTCTACAGAGCGAGTTCCAGGACAGGCAGGGCCGCACAGAGAAACCCTGTCTCAAACAAAACAACAACAACAGAGAGAAAATAGCAAGGCTGTGGGAGCGAGAACTTGGCACTTTTCTGGTTTCTCAGTGTTTGCATTCATTCCCACACAACCAAGGACTCTGCAAGTAGCCCCATGAAATGGGTGCAGTCATCTTTCTTCTACAGGCCATGAAGTGGCTGGTACCAAAATGAGATCCACAAGCACTGGGGCACTCCCCCTCACCTTCTATCTCTCTTAGTTATGGGCCAGGTGCCCAGAATTCTTGTTCTGTCTGTCTCTCTCTCATTCTCTGTCTCTCACTCTCTCCCTCTGTCTGTGTCTCTGTCTCTGCCTCTGTCTCTCTCTCTCTGAGTTTTTCTGTAAAGCAAATGAGCCTTCCTAGATTTATCTACTTAGGAAATCAGGTGTTTGAGCTTGTACTGGGATGTCTTATGGTGGGCTGGCTGTGTATAACTGTAGAGACATATATATTAGGACCTGTGATGATAGCTCATGATTATGCAGATTATAAGAGAGGGAGTTCAAATTATGCCTCCTTGAAGCATAGCAATGACTGCAGAGATCTAAAAGTCACACACAGGGGCTGTTGTTCCTCAGCACGGTTGGCAGGGAGCATGTGCTTTGGTGACACAGTGGGACTTGGATCATAGGCCTTCTCCTTAACTGCATGGCTAGCAGGCAAGTTACCCAGTCTCCCCAAGGTTAAGTTTTCTCTTCTACAAAATGAGTGGCATTGGTAGTAAATATTTATGCCTGTGGTACAGCGTGACATCTATATTAAATGAGATCATTGGGCCAGTCATTGATTCTACAGATACCTGTTGAACATCTACTAGGTATAAGCTACTGCTCTCAGCTATGATCTCAGGGGTGAGAGACTGTATAGTTCATGGGTCCGTGATCTAGTGGGTGGCCATGTGGACTCCTTTCCCTCTCTGAACAGTATAATGAATGCTTACCAGAGGAGTGACTATGCATAGGATGTCCAGTGATGTGGCTTATGGGAATCAGGCCCCTGCCTTTGCAGCCTCTCCAGCGGGGGATGCACAAGCGGATGGACACATCCCCACAGAGCAATGCACATAAGAGCAGAACCTGCCCCTGCCCTCCATGCTGGGGATAGAGGAGTGTGTGCCTTTTGAGGATGGGTGGGTGTTTGGGGACAACTGGCATTTTAAACATGCTGTTCCCTTTTTCCTTTCACAAGTCATTGCTCCACCTCCTCTGAGTACTGTGTCTCCCACCATCTGCCGCTGTCCACCTTGCTCCGCGCTCCTGGGCCAGTGTCCCATCCTTCAAGATTCTCTGCATGAAGTCATCCCGAAGCTCTACTTGTCTGTCCAGATCCCTATTCTCTGAGGCTCCTGTCCCTTGCTCTGCCCATCCTTTGGCCTCTTTCGATTCCTCTGGGGGAGCTATAGACTCCTCCAAGATGGCATCCTACTCTGACCAGCACTCTTTTTTGCATTCCATCTCTGGAGTTAAAACAGATTGTCAAAAAACTTTTCTTAGGCACTTAAACAAATGTGTGGCTCCAAGGATTTCTTTTGGGTGGTTTTTCCAAAGCTCAGGGCTGTGACGGGTCCTCTGTTGGGGTACCAGTGGTCTTTTGTATATTGGCTGCTTGGTGG
Source organism: Mus caroli (assembly GCF_978045245.1). Taxonomy (NCBI): domain Eukaryota; kingdom Metazoa; phylum Chordata; class Mammalia; order Rodentia; family Muridae; genus Mus; species Mus caroli. Next base: position 37,768,251 of record NW_028227268.1, read on the forward strand.
CATGTGTGCCTGTGTGTTCCAGCATATACACTGAGCCTGCCTCTCTGTGCCTCTCACACACATCTGAAGGACTGGTGATTGTCTTGGGTGTATGTTGGGGGGGGGTATAATGGCAGCCTAGTGCCCAGTGATGGATGAGGGGGGTGGAGGTGACTTTCCCAGGGGAAGATTAGCGCCTGGCAGCTATGATTTGTCTCATGCCCTCCTGTCCTTTTGCTAGGCCCCACTGCAGAGTCATTCATTACAGAGGCTGCTGTCACAGGCTGGGGGCAGGGGCTGAGCGGTGTATGTGTGGGGGTGGCAGACAGACCCCTTCCTTAGGAGAGACACTCATGCCAGAGACCAGAGCTCGCTCAGTGGTCATGCACTGCCCCTCTGAAGCTCAGACGAGGGGACCAGGTTGCCGATCACCACCCAGGACATAGCCCTGCCCCCAGGCCCAGTGCTTCGTAGTGAGGTGGGGAAGGACATTTATTCATTTAGTCTTTCCCTTCAAAATGATTGTGGGGGATCAGTATGCAACCTGAGGGAGGGAGGAAGGAACGGGCACCCTCCATCCTGTGGCAAAAAGAAGGCTGGAGTTGGAGGCTGCAAACTTAGGTGGAAGTTCTGGCTGCACTGCTAGCACTGTAGCCTTGGGCAGTCACTTCTTTTTAGGGAGCAATGTATAAGGTGAAATGGGGCTGACCAAGTCCTTCATCTACAGGACAGTGGTAGAGGGGAAAGGTCACTTCTGTGCTCTGGACATTGGAGGGTGCTTAAAGTTGTGTGAGAAGGTTGTTCCTCCATCCTGCTAGGAGCCAGGGCAAAGGAGACCCTAGGAAAGATAATACCCCACCTCATCTTTAGAGATGGCTCTATGGTTTGTGGTACTCTTTCATCACACTCTTTAGTTTTCTTTTTTACTTTCTTTCTTTTTATGGATTTTCAAGACAGGGTTTCCCTGTGTGGTCCTGTCTATCCTGGAACTCATTCTGTAGACCAGGCTGGCTTAAAACTCAGAGATCTACTTGCCTCCGCCTCCTGAGTGCTAGGACTAAAGGCGTGCACCACCACCCGTGGCTCTCTTGATTCTTCCAAGGATTTTATAAGCCAGGTCAAGGCACACACTGTGGAATCCTGTATCATGGGGGGTGGAGAAAGTTCAAAGGGGATCCGCAACTCTCTCAAGTTAATGGATGAAGAAGACTGGAATCTTTTATTTCTGATGCCTGTGTTGTATGCTCATTTCCTGCTTCCTCACACAGAAGTTCTTGTTGAATTCTTTCTAATCAGGTCTGGGTAAACTTATCCCACTCCCTGGGGTTCACATTCCTTGATAAGATATAGAACCTTCTCCATTTCCCATATCTTCTTTGCATCAACTCATGGCCACTTTGGACACTATACTGGAAGATGAGGACACACACACACACACACACACACACACACACACACAGAGAGAGAGAGAGAGAGAGAGAGAGAGAGAGAGAGAGAGAGAGAGAGAGAGATCTGCATGTTTGAGATAAAGAGTGAGGAAGATCAGTCAGATGTCCCAAGTGCTCTAACCAAAATCTGGCAAACCTGGCTTCAGTGTGGTAAGGACAGCAGAAGACAACTGAGGTAAGAGATGAAGTAGAGGAGGGCGTGAAAGCTGGAGTGAAGAGCAGGATAAAGAATGGACAGGGGAAGGGAAAATAGAAGATCATGGTGGATAAGCAGGAAGGACTGCAGGAGACCTGAGGAAGGAAGGGGAAGGAGGGAAGCCACAGAGGCTGGGGAGGGCATTGGGGAGGACATGGGGGAGGGCACAGGGCGGGGGAGGGACAGCTCTGCTCTGGCAAGGGGTGGGAGATTGAAGGCTGAATCACAGCAGGCAGCGGAGGAGAGGAATAAGTCATAAATGCAGTGAGGGCAAAGGTCAAATATAGACTGATGGCTCCATTGTTTCCTAGCCTGTGAGGAGGACCCCGGTGGAGGTTGCAGAGATGTTAACCCTTTCCTGCCCAGCCTTCTGATGGTGAGACGGGTTACAGATGCATAGTGGAAAAGCACCTGTGTGTGAGATTGGAGAGGCATTGAAGCTGGAGTTGGAGCTGACCCGTGGAGCTACAAGGTTGAGACTGGGTCTTGAGAGAAAGCACTCAAGAGTACATTTGACTTAATGCCTAGGAGATAAGTAGGGGCCAGATGAAAGCTTACCACTTCTCTCTTTCTCCTGATGGTGGTCCATTTTTGCATCCCCATGTAGGGAGGTGCCATATGGGTGATGTATTTTGGTAACACCTGTCAGCAACAAAAATAAGGAGCATTTTCAGCATATGGTAAATAGTTACTAAATGATGGGAGCAAAATCAACATCACTAATGTTTATTAACCACACACCAATCCATATAAATATATGTGCAGTGTTCACGGTTTGAAAACAACTTACACACAGTATCGCTGAACCCAAATGTTATTGTTTGATCAGTGTTTTTGATGCTGGTTAACAAAGAAACTGATGATCAGACTTGTTCAAATTGTGCCAGCTAGCAGCTTTCTGAATCACAACCCACAGATCTACAGATCTTGGGACTGGGGATATCTCAGTGATGCAGCATTAGCTGCGTATACATGGACATAGCAGAATGTATAAGGCCCTACCTATGCTTGATTTGCAGTAACATACACACACACACACACACACACACACACACACAAACAACAATATCCATAGTCCCTGTAGCCATCACACACACTTCTGGGAGATGTATCCTATCTACTTGAGAATAAAAAAGGAAGAGAGAAAAAGAGACTTGAGACTTTAAGGAACTATCTGCTTATCAAAGAATTACCAGTTGAGGAACCCAGACCTAGTAGGCTAAAACACAAAAGACTTGAGTTGGGTAGGCAAGTCTTCAGCACCATGGACAGATCCCAGGCTCCTTGCCTCATACCAGGACATTGGCTCCCACTCCTTCAGTCCTCCCCTGGGGACTGATCCAGTGCCAACTCCTTGTGGGCTGTAACTCCACCCCTCATGATGTATAGACTGACAAGGACTTAATGCTCTGAATACAGAAAGCCTTGGAGGCCTGGGCGGTGGAGGGTGACAGCTGCCCTTTAATGCTTGGCTTTTTAAAGATCATGGTAGAGTTCAGAAAGTATAGTCATGAGGTTTAATGATTTAATGGGGACAACTGGGGAGCAAAAATAGTTACTGCACCCTGGGGAAAAGCGACTGCTCATACATATTACTTTAGCCTAATGGCCTATAACGCCCCCCATGCCCACGGGGGGAGTCACGCTACATAGCCGCTGTAATACCGAATGGCCTGATTAAATGCATATTAAACAATAGTAAATTGGGAAAAAAAGGGGTGGAGGTGGTGCTAAATGTATTTATTCGGTTTTGTAAGAGAACATAGGGTTTCTCTTCTAACATTGATGGAAGAGGTACCCCAACTCAAGTCTTGCTTCCTAAGGAAGTAGGAAGCCCAATGAATCTGGAGAAATTTATGGGAGAAGACACTTTCAAAATGGGGGATGGATGTTGGATGTGAAGGGACCTGAGATGCTAGGTTATTTACACCCCTGGTCCCAAAAGGCTCTGTGTGGTTGGCAGCTTGGAGGCTTGTGGTTTGAGAACACACTTTTCTGTCTACATAAGAGATTCTCTGGGAATCTCAGCCTTACTGGAAAAGTCCCTGTCCTCCACTCCTGATTTAGCCACAATTACCAGATTGTAAGATCTCTGATTGGACTATGCAGGAAGTAGAGCCTCAGTTCTAGGGGCTCCTGGGAGGATTGTTAAAGCTGGTATTTGGGTTACACCTGTAGGAGATTTTGGTTCCATTGAATCAGCCAAAGAGCTAGTGTTTTGTTTTGTTTTGTTTTTTAGCTACTGAAAGGTGGTTCCAGGATACACTGCAAGTTGACAGTCACTTCAATAGAGTGACAATTGGTAAATTCCTTTCACATCTGACTCAGAGTCTTTATCTCACAGATGAAGAGTGGAGACTCCTCTGGGCAGTGGTGCCCCATGCCTTTCATCTCATCCTGAGGGAGGCAGAGGCAGGCAGATCTCTGAGTTCAAGAACAAACGAGTCTATAGAGCAAGTTCCAGGACAGCCAGGGTTACACAGAGAGACTCTTTGTCTCAGAAAAAAACCAAACCAAACCAACAAGGTGAGACTCAGAGAGGCTAAAACTCCTCCAAGATCCATAGTGAATGACCAGGATCTCGCACCCTTTCCCATCCCCTGGTAACATGAACAAAACCAATGTCAGAACCTGGTCAGTGTCCAGGCCCTGTTGCTGTTTACTCTAAGGCCACCTAAGACAGCATCTCCTCCCTTGAACTTAGGGGAAACAGTTTCTTTGTTTGATCTCTAATCCATGTCTGAGATGATGCCAGCATCTGTAGTTTTCTCATCCTGAGAAGCTTCCAGACCATCTCTCTGGCTCCATGTGCCCTGGGTCCTGGCTGGTTGTAGTTTCATCCAATAAGACTTTAAAGAGAGTAGACTCTGAAGCCAGGCTCTCAGACTTAAATCCTAGACGGGCTACTTATTATCTATATAACTTTGGGCAAAATAATTAACCCTCATGTGCTTCCATTTTCTCCCTTGTAAAAGGGGGATAATAACTGCACTTGCTCCAAAGGTTGAGGGAAAGATAAGATGAGTTAGCATGTGGAAATGTACTTAGAACAGGAGCTGGCATGCCGTAACTGCTGTGGAAGTGATAGCCAGTGATGATCTGCTGTTTTAAAAGTCTCTCCCTATCACAGACTACAATGCTGAAGTTCCCTCTGTATCTGCTACCAATGTCACATGCTTTAAGGGTGGATTCTAGGATCTAGCTGAGCTTTGGGTCCCTCAGGTCCTGACTGAATGGCTTCAGGTCCTGGACAGATCACAGGTAAGTTTGGATGGTACCCTCTTCAAGGTGGGGAAGGTGCAGACAGGCATCTTGAAGGACAGATACATGGTTATATAGATATTTAGTTCCACATTGACTCCTCTGTCCATTCTTCAAGATGTCAGGCACACTCTAGGGTACCTACTTATGTATTGATGGGCATTATACCGGCAAAGTCTCTGGCAGGTGAGTATTGGATGGTGTCCTTATGAGATAGTGGAGGCATAGTCACTATGTTCATCTGAGTGGACATTTGTCTTTTTACACACAATCTGGCTTTGTTGAAGCAGTGTGATTTCTGATAAGGCTGCCGGTTTGTTTAGTCACCGTCTGGCCTTTCTGCTGGTACGACCTTTCCCAAGTCTTCTGTCCTGTGCAATAGCCCTCTTGGCCCCACTCACTCCAATCTTCCAACCCAATAAAAGCCAAACCCCTATCAAGTGGCCCTTAATGCACACAGTGGGGAAGCATCTCTGGCTTGAGTACTTCATCCTCTTTTATTTCCACTCCCCAAATCATAAACCCCATTGGACCACTGGATTCAAAGCTTCCAGAGGGTGCAGGTCTCACCTCACTAAATGTGTACTCCATTCTCTAAAATCTAATGTCACATCTGTCCCAGAACTGACCAGTGATATTGGGTAGAAGGGTGAAGCGAGTATGTCCTTATCTACCTTGAAGATCAAACCTCATGTTGAGTATGAAAGGCAGGAGTTAGCTTTTCACATGGCCAGAGAGACTGCAAAGGAAAACATCCCACTGAGCGAGTCACAGGCAGGAAGCCCTCAGCTCCACCCTGGAGCTCATTCCTGGGGAGGGGAGAGCCATGATTGATCCCTGCTCTCTGTCCCAGCAAACACCCCTCCACACTCTCACAATGTCACACGCCTCGCCTACACTGCCTACCATCCTCCTCCCTCAACTGCATTTAAAATAAATGCCCATTAAAAAAATCCCTCCTCTCCCTGTCACTACACAGGCCAGACCCTCCCACCCCCAGGTCCCTGGCGCTCTTAGATTTTCCCGCTGCCACGTTCCACCCTGAGCCATGTCTTCTAGTATTTTGCTTTCAAATTGTGTCTCCTGCCATTTGTGCCACATTTAAAATGCTAACAGTACGGAATGTCATTTACAGAACCGGGGCGTTTGCTCCGGAAAATTAATTTGACTTATTCCTTCTGCCTGTTCCTATCTCCAGGCCAATATTATGCTACTCATTCTACAAGAGTAATACTTAATGAATAGGACTATTAATAATGTCAAGGTCCGCGGGGGCCTGGCGGCTAACGGATAGGCGTAGACGGAAGGAACCCATCACCTGACTCCTGGTTTAATGTCCCATGAAAATATCAGGCACTGCAGTGTAATTATGGAGCAGGGAGAGGCGAGTGGATGACGACCCAGAGTTTCTTAAATATTTTTCAAATTAGTTGATGCTTTTCCTTTTGGGGGAGGAGGATGTTTATTCCCCTCCCCATTTTTAGTTCTGGTTTAAAAGAGGTAGTGGACCTGTTTTTCACACACACACACACACACACACACACACACACACACACACACACACACACCAATGATGCTTTCACCCCTGTCATGCATGTTCAGATACTGTACTGGGAATGGGAAGAGGGAAAAGGAGGGCTTAGAGTTTCGTTTAACAAAAACAAAACCACAAGAGAAAATGTAATAAACAAATCTGATTTCCTCAGTGACCCCCCCTTCAGTGTCCCCCCTTTTAGGCACACAGAATCACAGAACTACCACCTGGGTAGAGAGGGTATGCAGACTCCCATAGGCGCATCCTGATTGTCTATGTCCATGGTGCTGAATATCCGAGATTGGGGAGAGCCTCCTCTGGCATGCCCCTTTTCTTTGATCGAAGCGTGTGGTTGTGACCTGAGTTGGTCCACGTGGCTGCTTTTTATAGGAATGGATCGGTACAGTTAGACAAGAGGGGTGAGGAGGCAGGAGAGGCCAGGACCAGGCTGAGGGAGTTGGAACAGGAGACCTGAGTGTCAGGCAAGTCTCATGTGCAGAGAGAGGATAAGGGTATCTGCCTTGCGGGATGGTGGTGAGACCGTGAGATAGTAGATATGAAGGTCTGTGGCTGGCACTCGGGGGCGGGGGCTGATAATGTTGCTCCCCTTTGTCCAGTTCACAGATGGCGCAGCCAGACTCAACCGTAGCAGGAACTGAGCACGACTCCCGACTTCAGGGACACACAAAGGATGCACACACAGCTCTTGCCTCAGGGAAGCCTGCGTTGTGGAGTTTCCAGAGGCCCCCACACTCCTGTTTAGAAATTGTTTTTTTTTTGTTTGTTTTTGTTTTTGTTGTCTTTTTTACCTGCTGCCTGTTCCCATCTTCTGGAGAAACCACAACAATACCTTTAACCAGGGCCCTGAACTTATGAAAGAGTCCCAGGCCCTGGGGCTGGTAGTCTTCTAGCCTGATGGGAAAAACCCAGTTTCTGGCCAAGATGAAGGATGTCTGCCTTCTCTGATTGGGGAAGCAGAGCCCCTGCCTTGGAGGAAACCCCAGTCTGGCAAAGGAGATGTAGGGAAACACTAGTGTGTTCTCGGGCAGCACTAGATATGGAAAAGGGTTGGCATAATCAAATCCCAGCTGGATGGAGGACAGACGGTTCTCTGTGAAAATTTCTGTCTGTAGAAAGTAGCTTGGCGTCATGAAGAAGACTTCGCTAATGGGGAGACCAGAATGCCCCCAGGGAACCCACACACTGCAGGGGGTGACAGATCCTTTGTCATCAGAGAAAGCCTGTATGAGCAGAGGATACCTCTTCTGGTCTTTTTTGTCTTAAGGAGACAGGGTGACTTTCTGGAGACACCTGCTACCTCTGCAGGAAGGCAAGGCAGGCAAAGGTACAAGAAATGCAGAAACCCTGAAGGAGGTCCTGAGGCTCTGTCTTCTTAGTTTAGCCATGAAGGCATCAGCTGAAGTCCATCGGAGCAGAATCCAGGACGCTGGGTGTGCCAGGCTGGGCAAGTCAGGACTGTCCAGCGACTTTTCCCCAAGAGCCTGGAAAACTCCATTTCAGTACCATGGCCAACGGACGCACGCTCGGACAGCCACTCCCTCTCACTGTGTTTGGTCCTTCAGGCAGCCTGAATTTGCAGGGCAGATGGGGCGGTCGCCTGAGCTCGGTCGCGGTCGCGCAACTCTCTGCGAGTGTCTGTCTCCCCCATGCGTCCGCAGCTCCTCACCAGAGGCGAAGGGACTGAGTAGCCTCGGTTCCCTTGAGTGGCTGGGTACCCACGGTTTCCCTCCGAGGGGGACTTCCGTTCTCACTGCCTCCTCTGGTTCAGGGTCAGGAAGCTGATCAGCGTTTCCTCTTGGGTGGGGTCAGAGGGAAAAGGACAGGTCTCTGAAGGGTGTGCATGATGAGTATATGGCAGGGATTGGGCCATCTTACTATTTATGTCTTTGGAAGACACTCAAGGCCAAGCAGGAAAGGGACACCCTTTGTGCTCCAGCTGTCCCGCTCACGTCCTGGACTAGCCAGGGCTGGGTCTGAACACCCTGTACCTGCAGTGGCTCTCAGGCACCCATCCTACCCCAGCTTAAGCTCGGGCGATCAGTGGCCAGGTGATATACCTAGTCTCCTTCATCTTCAACCGCTTAGTCTGGAGCCTTAACATCTCCCACAAAAGACCTGCTCAGGGCCCCTGATGCTTTGCACCGGAGCCCTAACAGAATCAGCTGAGTTCCGGTGCCGCTTCTCACATCCCAGCCTCCCTAAAGAAAGGGAAAGAAATGAAGGATCTGGACTCAGAGCCATACCCCACCCCCACCTCCATCCTCATAAAAGATAAATATGAAATCAGCAAAAAAGGGGGGGGCGGCCAAATACAAAGTAGTAAAATCATCCAATTAATAATTATTCTGATGGACTCATCAGAATTCACAGCTGGGCCAAGAAAAAGGTGGCCGGAAGGGGTCACGTAGGACAGACATGGGGGTCTCCTCCTTGTCACTCACCCTCAGGTGAGAGGGAAAACACCTCCTGCCAACTTCTCGTTTTCTCGCTCCATTCTTTTTTTTTTTTTTTATGGGGCATCCTGAGTGTAAAAAATATGACTTGTCTTTATGGTGCTCCAACAGGAATGAAGCTATAAAATTATGAACAGTTTTTATGATGGCTATTCGGGGGATGCTTTTATATTGATGGTATACAGCCCGAATCTGTCTTTTTTTTTTTTTTTTACATTCTGCCCCTTCTCTGGGTGGGGAGGGGGGTAAGTCTGTGTAACTATTTTTCATGCATTTAATATATTAATTATCCGGTAAATACTCCCCAGGCTGTGCTCGGGACATTGGAGACTGACAGGTTTTCAGTGAGCCTCCGAAGGCAGCGCATCAGCCTGCAGTGTATTATGTTGGCGAGGTCAGGGTGGGGTTAATGTAACTTTTTATTTGCTGATTTTTCATAGGCGGGAGCAAAGCTGGGATGGAGAGGAGGGCGGGGGAGGAAGGGATGGAGGGAGGGGGAAGCAGAAGGTGCCACAGGAGCAGAGATAATGGCGAGGCAGAGCTCTCCACCCCCAGTTCACCTCTGTCAGTGCTGGGAGGTTTGATTAGGTAAGAAAGGAACAGCGTGGTCTTTCTCTCTGGCTCCAGTTCAACACCACACATCCCCGGTGACACCCCTGGGCACGAAGCTTTCCAGGGCTAGCTGCATCTTTATCATCGGACTACTCCTTATTGTCTGAAAAGGAACTTAGGGTCTTGGTTTGGAGGAGAAAACCCACAGAGTCACCTGGGGAGGAGCACTGGCCAATGTCCTTTGGCACATCCCCAGTGGGTGAGCATGCAGCCTTGTGGGCATGTGGGCATGTGATCTGGGTTTGTCCCAGCTCTCATGTATCCTATCCTCAAGGAGACCCCTGTGCCCATTCACAAAGCGCAGCTTCCGGCAGCAAATAAGGGGGATGGCGAGTGGGTTCTGCTGTCTCTGACTTCTCTTCTCTATCAATGTCCTATACCTAAAACTGGGGAGGGGGGGAGGGAGGGAAAGAGAGAGAGAGAGAGAGAGAGAGAGAGAGAGAGAGAGAATCTATCACCTACCCCCGTAAAAAGCCCAGGAGGAGACAGGGCACTCCGTGTGCCACTGGGTGATTGCCAGACCTGGATGAGCTCCAAGTCTGAAGAGGGTAAATGTTGCTTAGGTCACTCTGGGGCCTTCGGTTTCCAGCATCCTGCCCTCACCCTATCATCTGCTGGCCCCAAGAGGGCAGCACAGGGGTGTCTTCTCACTGGCCTAGGCACCTAAATGGTGAATCCCTTTGGAAATTTTAGTTTTGTTTTGTATGGTTCTGCACATATGTGCATGTGTGTGCTTTTAAGAACAGAAATCCTTTTAGTACAGAAAAGTAGGAATATTTTTATCACTTTTTGATGGTAAAGACATAGTGTGTATGTGTTTTAAAACCCCACGGACATATGTGTATGTACTTGTGTGACGCTGGGGATTGAACCCAGGGCCCTATAGAAGCGTTCTACCACCAAGCACACCAAGACAGGATAAGGGTCATCCAGGCTGAACCAGGAGCCCAGCACAAGTTCATGACCTCAGTTTTGCCCAGGACTACAGTGTAATGTCCCCCATTTTCTTTTATTTGACAAAGTTAAGTGTGTGTATTTGGGAAGGGGGAAATCTGAGGCCTTGCACACCCATGCACTTTGTTCATAGATGATACAGAGTGTGCACACACACACATACACACACACACACACACACACACACACACACACACACACACTTCATGCTGCTCCAAGGATAACAATGAATAGCTTGTGTTCAAGAATAAGACAGGCCTGGCCTCATGTCCTTGGTTTGCTATTTCCTGCTCTGTGACCTTAGGAGGATTCTTCCCTGCTTTCAGACTCAGTTTCCCCATCTGTGAATTAAGGCTAATTACATGGGGGAAAGAAACAAATAAGATGATAAAGGATAAAAATGTGGTACATGTAAGATTCTTAGGGCAGTACCTGACAAGCGGGGGTAGGTTAGACAGCAAGACTCAGTGGGCATTTTTCATTGCCATCTCTGTTACACCAGCAGGGGGAGGCCCATCCAGGAGTCAACTCTACTGAACTACTCTACTGGAGTCCGGTGTTCCCACATGCTGCCTTGTTTGATCTTGTCAATGTCCTTATGAGGCTCATAAGGACTATGTCAGACTGTCAGACTGTAAGGAAGCTAAGGCTCAGAGGTTTCAGTGGATGATGTCCCAGCCTGAGATCAGCTGGGAAGTAAGAGCCAAGGTTTGGATATGGGAGTCATGGCACTCAAGAGTTCTTCTCCTCCTCTTCTACTTCTACTTCCTTTTTTTTTTTTTCTTTTCAGAAAAAAGACACTGTAGCTGTCTTCAGACACCCCAGAAGAGGGCATCGGATCCCATTACAGATGGTTGTGAGCCACCATGTGGTTGCTGGGATTTGAACTCAGGACCTTTGGAAGAGCAGTCAGTGCTCTTAACTGCTGAGCCATCTCTCCAGCCCTCTCCTCCTCCTCCTCCTCCTCCTCCTCCCCCTCCCCCTCCTCCTCCTCTTCCTCCTCCTCCTTTCTTTTCTTCTTCCTCTCTCTTTCTTTTTCTTTTTTAGACAGAGTCTCATCTATTCCAGGTTAGCCTCAAACTTCATATGTTTCTGAGGACACTCATGATCTTCTGGTTCTTCTGCCTCCACCTTCTGAGTGCTGAGATGATAAATGTGCACTACCACGTCTGGTTTATATGGTGCGTGCTGGGGATCAAACCCAGGGCTTTGTGTATGGTAAGCAAACATTCTACTAACTGTGATGCAATATGGCAGAACTCTGAGCAATTACTCTGTTCTGGGCCCTGGGGAGGGACTCTCATTGGTCACAGAGGGTATTGTTATCGCCTTTGAGAAAGGTGGAGCCCACTTAGGGGAGACCAGATACTTCCGAGGGTTCAGAGTGGCTATAGGAGAAGGTACCAGTACCAACTCGAGCAACATTAGTCCCCACTTCCTTCCTCCCTCTCTTCCTTCCCATTGGATGCTCTTGCTATTTACAGGTCAGCTCTTGTTTTGTTTTGTTTTGCTTTGCTTTGTTTTGTTTTTCTAGACTGAGTTTCTCTTTGCTGTCCCAGAACTAGTTCTGAAGAACAGGCTGGCCTCAAACTCAGAGATCTGCCTGCCTCTGTCTCCTAAGTGCTGAGATTAAAGGTGTGCACCACCACCAACTGGCTATGTGCCCACTCTTTTACATGCATTATTTATTATTTTGCACAGCTGTTAACAAGAGTATTTATGTGTGGAGTTACTGATTGTAATAAGGGTAAAAGGAGAAGTGACATTTGAAGGCCTACTGTGTACTGAACTCGGAACAAAGGGAGTTCTGAGTAACTGTATAACCTCAGCACATCTCCTCAGCAACCTGATGAGGTATGTAAAGTTGTTGTTAGCTCTGTTTTATAGATGGGGGAACTGAAGTTTGGAAGAGTTAAGCAATTTGCTCCAAGTTACACAGTGTCTTAGATAGGGTTTTATTGCTGTGAAGAGATACCATGACTAAGGCAACTCTTATAAAGGAAAAAAAAAAAACCCAAACCATTTAGTCGGGGCTGGCTTACAGTCCATTATCATCCTGGTGGGAGCATGGAGGCACCCTGGCAGACATGGTGCTGGAGAAGGAGCTGAGAGTTCTACATCTGGATCAGAAGGCAGCCGGAAGAGACTGAGACCCACTTCCTCCAACAAAGCCACACCCACTCCAACAAGAAGACACCTCCTAATAGTGACACTTCTTATGAGCTTATGGGGGCCATTTTTTCCCCCAAAACCACCACACACAGTAAACACCAGAGCCTCCTCTTAGTTTGAATTCTTTTTTTATTTTAGTTTTTTCTTTTTTATTAACACGTGTGTGTGTGTGTGTGTGTGTGTGCACATGCCACAGTTCACATGTGAAGGTCAAAGGGCAACTTGTAGGAGTCTGTTCTTTCCTTCATGTGGGCTCTGGGTCATCAGGTCATCAGGCTTGGTGGCAAATGCCATTACCCGCTGAGCCCTGAGTTAAACTCTTAATAGTGAAGGATCACAGGACAAATCCCCTGCCACCTTCCTCCAATCCCGTCACTCTCTTCACCATTCAGAGATCTATGAAGTAAAATTTCCCAAATCCACATATATAAGTACACGTATATAGAGAGACTTTTTTTCCTTAACAGTAACTCACCATCCTGCTGCACTGGTCTGACAGTTCATCTCCCTCATCTTATGCCAGAAAATACAGTTCTAGTCCATTCTTGTATCTGTTACCTAATATTCCACAGAATGAATTCACTGATGGAATTCACGTCTGTTTGGCTTGTTTTTAATATTTTGATATTGCATGCAATGAGCAATGCTTCCCCTAAGCACACTAGTACAAGCCTCTTAGGCTTGTGAGCTCAGACCTAAAAGATGAATTACCAAATGGAGGAGAGTGTGCCTTTAACAGTTTCTCAGTTGTCGCCTAACTGTCCTCCCCAAAGATGACTCTCCCCAGAGCAAGAGAGACGATCTCCATTTCATTACTTCTTTGACATTGCATTCTCTCTCTTTCTCTCTCTCTCTCTCTCTCTCTCTCTCTCTCTCTCTCCTAAACTGGTATATCAGTAAAAAAATCTCTTTGTTATTTTAATTTCCATGATTACTACTGAGACTGGGGATTTTTATATTTATAGACCATTTTTTTCTGCTGTATTCATCGTTTTTCTGTATCATACATGCATATGCTTTGCCTATTTTTTTATTGAATCCAAGAGCTTAAGGTTTTTATAATATTAATTTCCTCATTATAGAAGTAATGCATGCTAAATTAAGAACAGTAGAAAACAGAAAATACTAAAGAAAGTGTATATTGTGTATAATCCCATGCAAAGAAAAACATTTAGCAGCATATCTTTGCATTTTTACATTTTTATGCAAATCTATATGCGTGTACCATGCCATTCATAGCATAGCATGAAATATACTTTCTTGGGTGCTTTTCCCACTGGACATTATAAAAATCATATTAACCTTTGTTGTTAAAGATCCTAAACACATTTTTTATGTTTAGCATGATCAAATTGGTATGTTAAAAATTTATTTGAACATACTCTAATTGCTAGATATATTTCACTATTATAAAGAAAAATATCCTCCCACAACAGGCATGGTGGCATGCATCTTTGATTCTAGCACTCAGGAGACAGAGGCAGATTTCTGAGTTCAAGGCCATCCTGGTCCACATAGTGAGTTTCAAGCTAGCCATAGCTATACAATGAGACCCTGTCTCAAAAAAAAAAAAATCCTGTCTAAATTTTTGGCTATTTCCTTAGAAGAAAATTACTTCGCATTTTGTGAAGTAATAGGTGAAAGGATATGCAGTTTCAAAAAAATTTAAAATCTCAGTGGGCAGTGGTGGTACACGCCCTTATTCCCAGCATTTGGGAGGCTTAGACAGATGAATCTATGAGTTTAAGGCCAGCCTGGTCTACAGAATGAGTTTCAGGACAGCCAGGGCTACACAGAGAAATCCTGTCTTGAAACATTCCCATCAATTCTGCATGACACACATTTAAATCCTTAATTTAAAAAACAAACAAAAGGCCAGCAAGATGTCTCAGCAGGTCTTGCCAAACATGAGGACCTGTGTTCTGATTCCCAGAGAAAAAGAGAACCAACTCCCACACGGTGTCTTCCCAGTGTGTGTCCACATACACGCACACAAAATAAACAAGAAAATAAAATGTTTTTTTTTAAAAAGAACAAAAGGCCCTTGCCACCAATCCTGACCAACTGTGTTGGAGCCCTGGGGTCCACATGATGGGAGGAGAGCTGACTCCTGAGAGCTACACTCCGACCTTCTCACAGGTGTTGTGGCACACCTGCAGTTCCTCCCAAATAAATACAGAGAGAATAATAAATGCAAAACAAATAAGTAAATAAATGTTTGATTTCTAAGAGAGAGAAAACAAACAGGGGGTTAAGCATAGAGCTCAGAGGTAGATGTGTGTTTAACATGTGCGGGCCTCTGAGGTCAGTCTAAAATGTGTGCCAAGGTCAAGCAATGCATTTTAATTAGGATGTATGCATTTGTGTGCTTGCTTGCTTATTTGTTTGTTTGTTTACATACAGGATATTATGTATTCCAGGCTGACTTTCAACTCTGTGTAGCCTGGAGTAAGCAGCATAGCAGAACTAAGAGAGGCCCTGCCTCAACAGGTGGAAAGAGAGAACTGACTCCCCAGAGGTGTCATCTGACCTCTGCAGATGTGCCCTGGCATGTTTATGTCTGTACTTACGCACATGCACACATACCAATAATAAAATCTACTACTACTACTACTACTACTTCTTATTTGTTTGTTTTGGAGACAGGGTTTCTCTGTGTAGCCCTGGCTGTCCTGGAACCCATTCTGTAGACAAGTCTGGTCTCAAACTTGGAGATCCATCTACCTTTGCCTCCTAAATACTGGAATTAAAGGTGTGAGCCACTACTGCCTCGCTAATAATAATTTTTTAAAAATGTATTTTAGATAGAACTAAGACATCAATTCAACATGTTATCAATAGAAGAGGATTAATGAGGCATTTTGCATTCTTTGTATGTTTTGTACTAACAGGACACATCTCAATTTGTACTAACCAAAATCAGAATATGATAGCTACATATGGCTAACAGCTGACCATAAGGGACAGAGTAGCTGAAGAGCTCTAATGTTGCCATCTGGGACATGGGGACCATGCTACATTGTTTCCTTCATAGGCTGATACAAGAATGGAATGGGTGGTTATACTCTCTGTAGTTTGTAAGATGCTTGGTCCATGCAATTGCATAGGCGCTGGGATGCAGTATGACCTGGCTTATACAGTGAGGCCAAGTAACAATGGGATGGATTGTTGTTGCAAAGGATAACTGTTCCCACCCCACTGGCTCAGCATCTCCTAAACAGTACTCAATCTCTAAGTATTCATAGGGTGCTCTTTCTCCCTTGGTCCAGAAAAGACTCCATATAATTGGGAGGTTGAATGGCCCCAAAGGCTAATGTGTTAAAGGGTGGTGCTATTTGGGGCTGGTAGGACCTTTAAGACATGTGGCCTAGGGAGAGGTCATGACTGCTGTGTCCTGGAAAAGGATTGCAATGTTCTAGCCTTTTTCTTCCCTTCCCTTCCCTTCCCTTCCCTTCCCTTCCCTTCCCTTCCCTTCCCTTCCCTTCCCTTCCCTTCCCTTCCCTTCCCTTCCCTTCCCTTCCCTTCCCTTCCCTTCCCTTCCCTTCCCTTCCCTTCCCTTCCCTTCCCTTCCCTTCCCTTCCCTTCCCTCCCCTCCCCTCCCCTCCCCTCCCCTCCCCTCCCCTCCCCTCCCCTCCCCTCCCCTCCCCTCCCCCCTCCCCCCTCTCTCCCCTCCCCTTTCCCCTCCCCTCCCCTCCTCTCCCCTCCCCTCCCCTCCTCTCCCCTCTCCCCCCTCTCCTCTCCCTTCCCCCCTCTCTCCTCTCCCCTTTCCCCTCCCCTCCCCTCCCCTCCCCTCCCCTCCCCTCCCCTCCCCTCCCCTCCTCTCCCCTCCCCTCCTCTCCCCTCCTCTCCTCTCCTCTCTCCCCTCCTTTTCTTTTCTTTTCTTTTCTTTTCTTTTCTTTTCTTTTCTTCTCTTTTCTCTTCTTTCCTTTCCTTTTCTTTGATTCCTGGCCATAGATTGAGCTTGTTCACTCTGCCACATGATCCTGTCTTGATGTTTAAATCTGGCCCAAAATTATGAAGCCAATTGATCATAGACTAGAACCACCAACTTTGAGCTGAAAAGAATTCATTTTTTGTGCCAGGTGGTGGTGGCACACGCCTTTAAATCCCAGCACTCGGGAGGCAGAAGCAGGCGGATTTCTGGGTTCGAGGCCAACCTGGTCTACAAAGTGAGTTCCAGGACAGCCAGGGCTACACAGAGAAACCTTGTCTCGAAAAACCAAAAAAAAAAAAAAAAAAAAGAATTCATTTTTTGTTATTGTGGAGTATGGTGTATGTGCATGTCTCTGTGCTATAACTCCTGTGTGGAGGCCAAAGGATGACTTTCTAGAATCAGTTTTCTCCTTTCACCTTTAAATGGTGTCTGAGGATTGTACTCAGGCTACCAACTTTCTGCAACAATTGCCTTCACCCGCTGAGCCATCTTGCAGACCCCAAAACCTTTTTTCTTGATAAGTAAGTTGTCTTAGGTACTTCATTATAGCAACACAAAGCTGACTAATACAGGTCCATTCTGATCATTCCTTACCTGTCCCACACTGGGCAGGGGGTGTAGCTCACTTGGTAGACTGCTTACGAGTAGTATGCACAAAACTTCAAGTTCCTTCTTTATCGCGGCATAAAAGTGGGCGTGATGGTATATACCTATACTCTGGGAGAGGATGAACAAGGATTGAGAGTTCAAGGCCAGCCTTCTTGGCTGCATGAGACCCTATCACGAAAAAAACAAAAAACAGAACAAAACAAAACAACAACAAAAAAAAAAACCCTCATTCATTGTTCTGTGGGTTGTACCCTGGCACTAGAGGTGTCCCACCACACCTGGCTGCCAACCAGAATTAAAATTTGGCCTTTCAATTTACTACTCCATTCATTCACCGAGTACTTATTGAATACCTTTTGTACACCAGCCTCTGAGATGGGAATTCTTTTCATAAAAGCTTTTCTCAAAGGACACATTTACAAGAGTTATTGAAATTAAAATGGAAAAGCAATGAGAAAGAGGAACGTGTGCTCAGGCATAGAGCTGATGGGACATGAACGGTGGAGCTGTGAGCTTCAGGGCAACCGGGGTAAAAAGGGAAATATATTGGAGCACAGGATCCCTACTACCTGGGAGAAAAAGCACGTCACTTTCCCCTTCACCCCTAATAGAAACAGGCCTTTCTATGGTCTGCAGTGCTTTGTGCAATCAGGCAGGCACCACACAGGCATTGCTCAGGGGTTCCGCTGGCATAATGGACAAAGCCTCCAGCTGCAGGTTTATAGCCGGTGTAGCCGTGATCTTCCTGTGGCCGTTTCATGTGTCTGCCCTCAATAAAAGCCGAGGGCACGGTGATAAAGCCCAGACTCAATGAAGGCGACCCTGCGACAATCTAACCTATGTTGTGCAGCCACGAGGCTTTCCAGGGATTTAGCTTGAAGCCAGGAGAGAGGTTAAAATGCAGCTGGGAAGGTATGCCCTAGTGGTCTCTCAAGTCCCACCCACTCTCTTCTCTCCCACTGGCACCGCCATTAGCAAAGAGCTCCAAGTCCTCCCTGGTCTGCCCTCAACCTGCCTTACCCCTGAGTAGCCAGTGATCTTTCAAATATAGGAATCCCCATCACACACTCTACCCTCAATCCCTCAGGGATCTAAGCAGCATTTAGGGCAATTTGTTCTCAGCTTGGGGTTGTAACCATTCCTTGAATTCTTGATAACGTATATGGATCACACTTGCCAAAACCAGACAAACAAAAATAACAAGTGATTTTACATAAGAGAAAAAAGAAGTGGGGCTAAGGTGCACACATGTGTTAAGAGCCTTTGTAGTGGTTGATCTTGGCAGATCTAGGGCTCACTGTGGCTTTCCTTCATACTTAAGTCTTTCTTTCTTGCAAGCATGTTTTAAATTAAAAGACAAGCAGAGACGGGGGTGGGGGAAGAGAGAGAGAGAGAGAGAGAGGAGAAAGAAAAGGAGAGAAAAGAAATAAAGGAAAAGGAAGAAAAGCTAAAAAATAAAAACAAACAAACAAAACCAACTTCCTCGTAGCCCAACACCCACCCAGTGTTCTCTGAGCTCTCTTAGCTTCTTTTGCTGGAGAATATACTTATAGGCTCCTGTCAGGCAATGAGCTAGACATTTTAAAAAGAACACCCATTAAACCACATGTCTAATCTAGCCTACTGTTGAAGCAACTGAAGTTCGACTGTGGGACTTACCTAGGGTCTTAGGGGCAGGCAGACCTGGAATTGGAACTACAGCAGTCTAGAGCCAGAGTTTTGTGGTTTCCTTTGTTTAGTTCACAGTGTGTCCTTGCTTCCCTCCCCCTTCTCTCCTTCCCCTTTCCCCTCTTCTTCCTTTCATCTTTCTTTGTTTTCTTGCCTCCTCATTTCTGCTACCCTCTCTTTATTTTGAGATAAGAGCTCACTATATAGCCCAGGCTAGCCTCAAATCCTCAACCCTCCTGCCTCAGTCTCAGGAGTGCTGGAATTACAAATGTGCACCGGCACACTTAGAAATCGTTTAGTTCTTTTCCTAGCTTGATTCTTACTATAGTCTGGGTGTTCAATATATGTTTATTACCAAGTAAAGGGGCTTTTCTTGTGGGACTGTTTTTGAAATGCACATCTAAGAGGCTCCAGGTGAACAGAGTGGGGAGAATCCCTCTGCCCAAGCCCCGTTCCACCCCAGATGTTCCTTGAAGTAGACGCAAGTTTGGGGACAGGGCAAGCAAGAACTTGGAGGAATATCAGCAATGATTGCACTTGAACTTATCTCCACTTCCAGCCTGAATGCACATCCAG
Organism: Mus caroli; assembly: GCF_978045245.1. Lineage (NCBI taxonomy): Eukaryota > Metazoa > Chordata > Mammalia > Rodentia > Muridae > Mus > Mus caroli. The sequence goes on from NW_028227268.1 coordinate 37,787,668, forward strand.
AATGGAAATTAAGTAACAGTTACAGAATAAAGCCTTAACTCCTTATTCCTGGAGTCTTCCAGTGGAGACATTGACCTTGGCTGGGTGTTTGCTCTGTATTGTTAAGGCTCATCTCAAAGCTTCACTGTCCTGTGAGCAAACAGAATTCTAAGCCAGCGGCTGAGGGCAGGAGACTCCTAGACTTTGAACGGACCTCTTCTGAAGCCTTAGTTACAGCTTGATAATGGTCTCCCTGTCGGGAAATCCTCCCCACTGTGTGAGTGGGTAGAGTGTAGGGGTTCTATCAACAAACTCGGGGTTCCCTCAAAGCCTTTTGGGACACATTGTGCTCTCAGGTAGGCACTTGATTTAGACCCACAATTGCGCATCATCAAACACGACAAGAATGATCATGGCCCAAAAAACTTTCAGAGCAGTGATGACGGGTGGCTCCATGGACTGGCTCCTTCCAAGTAGCATTGCTCCCTAGGGGATCCTCAAGAGGAGTGAGCCATGAAATAAATGGTCCCCGCTCTGGGGGTGGGAGGTTAAAGAAGAGAAGCTCTGCCAAGGGAAGCTGTTTACCAGGGGCTTTGCTAGTCTGTGCCCATGCCTGCTGAGTCCAGTGGCTGCAGTTTCACAGTGCCAGATGCTATCAGGAACAGCATCAGAGGACCAGCAGGGTAGGGGCAACATGTTGAAAAGGGCTTGGGTGCACTGCAAAGACTGAGCTCTCTCTCTGAGCTCTGGTATCCTCAGTGAGAATGTCCACTTCACAGGGTTGTAAGAAGGGCACTTGGGAAGCTTTCTGTGACTTCCCCAGAGCGCCTTTCATCCTGATTTACCAGCAGTGGCCTCGTCTAGTCTTAGTTACAACTCTGTGTCACCCGTGGAAATCCCATTATCCCGTGAAAATGGTGTGATTCAATGCAATTAGAATAAAAAGGGACTCAGAGACGGTCACCAGTGGTAATATGGCAGCTGGAAGCAAGAGGCTTTCTTGCTAGTGGGAAATGCCACAGTGCATTCCCTGGGCTTGTTGATTCTGAGGCTGGTCAAAGGCCTCCTGGTCAGTGGTCAGTCCGGAAGCTTTTTGTAAAACCACAGGGAACATCCTTTGAGCAAACATTTACTCTCCTCTTCCCAGGTGGTGAGAAGAGTCAGTTTTAGCTGTTGGGCTATTCTCAACTCTTTTTGTTTCCCTGGTGTACGCAGAAGAAAGCCACTGTGAGGGAGGGTGCTGGTCTCTCCTATTCACCATCTCACTCAATCCTGGGGCACTGCCTGGAAGAATGTCCACACCTGTGTCTCCACCCATCAGAGCAAGACGGAAAAACCTCTAGCCTTCCCGCAGGCTCCCTCCCATCCCTTAGTCATCCCAGTGCTCCAGTCTGGGATTCTTAGGGATTTCTCTTGTCTGTTCCTTTGTTTGCTTACTCGAGTTAGAGCCTCCCAGAACCCAGACTGATCTCAAGCTTGCTATGTACCCAGAGCATATGTAACCCTGCTATGGTCCCGCTGCCTCCACCTGCTGTGGCCTGGAGTTACAGCCCAACCAACACTACCATTCTCACCTTACCTAGTCCTGGGGATTGAACTTGGGGCTTCAGGCATACAAGGCCACTAATTGTGCTACGTCTTGCCTGTTTCTGAGCTCCGAGTGAAAAGAACCTAGACCATGTCCCCTCTTGGTGTGAGATCTATGTAAGTAGCACATAACTTGTTCCTTTTTAGTGGCCCAATGTCGTTCCGCGATGTGGATGGACGTCGTTTGTTCACCAACTCTGCCATTATTAAATATGTTCCCTCAGGTACAGACCTAGAAGCTGGATTTCCTGACTATTTTCTGATCTTTCTACCTTATCCCAATGCCTCTCTCTTGAAGAAGAAGAAAAAAAGGATGTTGCCAGCCTCATAGCACAATTCCAGTGTTAGCATTGCTGGCATGAGTATTTGCTGTGTTTCCTGGGTTTGTCTATTATAAAGTTCATGTCTTTTGGATGAAACTCAGGCTATGTCATAAGATTCACTTACACTTAGCTTCAAACAGAACTACCAACCCCACCCCAGCCCCCACTCAAAGTGCTTATACTGATTTACATTCTTCCAGCGCCATGTGAGAGCTCCCACCCCCTCCTTTCTGTCAATTACTTAATCTCTTACATGTGTACCACTCTTATGGGTGCAGTGTGGAGTAGCATGGCGACAGAACTTTCCGGTGACCAATGATGTCAAGCGTTCTTTCAATCTGCTCACTGTAAACCACTGTGCATACTTCCATTGATTCCTGTGAAGGCCTCCCAGCTGGCCTCTCAGTTTCTGCATCGAGCCACTCTCATCCAGTCTGCCTGGCTGTGGCAAGTAGGGTTCCTACTGTGAAACTGGGTCCTCCTGCTACAAGCCCTCTCTGGCTATCTCTTGCAAGCTTGGATCATTGGCCAGCTCTTGGCATGTCCCTAGTTACCCAGGACTCTTGCCTGTCTCTGCATCTTTATTTAAGGCCAGTGGACTTCAGCATTCTGACCCCTTTTGTGCATGGGAGTTGCTTCCAGGTTGTTGTTACGGATAAGCTCTTGTCTTTCTTTTTTCTGGCATTTATCACACTCTTTAATGACACATTGCTATGGTTATTCGATGTCTGTCTCTGCAACTAGACCGGAAGCTCCGTACATGTGAGCTCTACACTCACACCCGTGGTTGCGTCTCAGTGTCTACTGAGGTGTCCAGCACATACTAGGACTCTGGTATATATTTTTGGACTATCCCATGATCCTTCAGCCCATGGTCAGCTTCCAACAGGACATCAGCTCCATAAGGGCGGAGAGGGTGCCTGTTTTACTGACCCAGACTCTTAGGGCTGTGCTTGGAATCTTGGAGATAGTTAACACTGGGTAAACTGACAATTACAGGGCTGGAAGTTTGGCTGGCTGGCTGAGTTCTTGCTTAGTATACACAAGGCCCTGGGTGCAACCTCCTCCTGGTATTCAGTACCAGGGGTGGGGGGAGAAGGGGATGGAAAGTGAATGAATGAACTCTTGGTTGAGTTGAAGCCTTCTCAGTTCCTACTGGAAGTGGTATTATAAGAACATCTGCATGGGTGTCTGCCTTATGCCAGGGGTTTTGGTGCTCAAACAGTCCCTGGGAATCTGGCCCAGGTTAGGGGCAAGCCCTGGAACCCCAGTCATCCAAACTTCTCTGCGTACCTGAGCAGACCGGCTTTCACATGCCCTTTTAAGATAAAGTTAGCTTGCTCATGAAGGACTGAAACAAGAGGGTGCTTGCAGAACCTACCAGGGAGAATTAGAACTTTGCTCATGGTTGGCAAGCAAATCGATGCTGCGCACTGCAAACGAGTCTTATTTGTCCACCATCAAGTCTTATCTGCGCTCCACGCGGCTTCCGCGCGCATTCTGCTTGGCAGCAGATGGGTTCCAGGGATGGCGGCTCCGCGGAAGTAATAAAGTGGCATTTCTTTTCCAATTGTCTCTTGTTGAGACCTCTTGGTAATTCAGATTGATGCTCCTGCAGCCCGATGCAGGGACTGACTGAGTGAGGCTTCTCTAGGCCAGGAGCTTTTATTGCTGTTACAGTTGTTGAATGATGTACACAGTAGGAAGGGACCCTGCCTGCCCAAGGACTCTGTCCTGTCCCGCCAGGGGCCAAGGCCTGAGGGCAGGCGAGCCAAGGAAGCACCGTCAAGTCAGGAGCTCTGGATTCCTGGGTTCAATGCTCGCACGAGACAACCGACAAGTCCCCAGGAATAGGCCTGAGGTGGATCTTTCCAGCAGAAAACATGGTGCCTCAGGAGTTTCTGTGGCACTAGTCTTCCCTGCAGTGGGAACGGGTTGTCTGTCTCCTCTGGTTCATACACCTGAGAGTCACAGGGTGTTTCCCAGGGCGGAGAGACTTACAGCTTTTCTGGGGCAGAGAGAGGGCCCATTAGGATCGATATCTCCTCAGTTCTGGGATTATTAGTTTGTTTCAATGAGTAAGGTTAAGTCAGATATTCTGGGATGCCTAGACCTGATAGGACAGTGTCTCCCCTCCCCCAGCCAGAAGCTCACCACTCTGCCCAAAGTCCTATGTTTAGAGGGCCAAGCCCCCGCCCCTGGGGAGAGTAAGGCCAGTCTGCCCTTCTCTTACTCCCTTCCCTTGCTGTTGATGTGAATTTTTAAAAAACCTCTCCCGGCTCCGTCTCTCGCCACTTTCCCCATCCCCATCCCTTCAGACCCATCTACCCCTCAACCCCATCTGACTGCCAATTGAAAAGGCCGGAAAATAATGTGAAATAATATAGTTTATCACCCAGAGGCTGCTGACAGGCAGCGCGGCCACCTCTGAAAACAGGCAGGGAGGCAGGGAGGGCGAGGAAATTATAGGCTGCACAAAGGAGAAAAAGTTAAAGTGAGCGCTCCATAAAAGAAAGTGGAACTATTATGCCGCAAAATGCCAACTCATTACAAAGCGCCCAAATAAGAGAGAAATACGGCGCTGCCTGTAATAGCGGTTTACAAGGCAACATTGTACAGCAACAGAAGAAACGCTGCTATAATTTGCTCTAACAACTCCAATTATCCCTTTTATTGATTTGGCAACACATTTAATAGGAGTAGCCACACCTCTTCTGTTACAAATCATTAAAGGTGTTGAACGGTGTAATTTTAAAATTGTCCTCCTACAGTTGTCAGTATGACAGCATAATTCTCCCTGATTTCGGCTATGTAAACACCCAGGCACAGTCCTTTCCCCTTTACAAGGCCAGAGATGTTGTCAGCCTGGGGTTTTTGTGCAGAAACATCCATTTAATGCATGTCTTTTTTTTCCCTCCAGCTGTAATTGCACTACAGTTTGGTTTAGTGCAGGGTTTTTTTTTTCTTCTTCTTCTTCTTCTTCTCTCCCTTCTTCTCTCTCACTCTCTCTTCCTCTTTTCTTGTAACTAGGAGGAACATGGATCAGGGAGAGATGGAAATAAACAGGCTGTTTGGCCTTCTCTTTCTTCCTCTGTAGCGTTAATTGCTACTTAAGCCTGGGCCCTGCACTTAACATCCTGGGGGCAGATCAGGAACGCCCCCACAGAGGCTCAGGGTGCGCAGGCGCAGGGCGCTTTGCTTTAGCTGTGGAGCTCAACAGAGCCGGGCACTCCTGCTGGGTCTGCTGGCACTGGGTTAGGTGGAGCTGGCAGGGGACAGCCAGGCAGGCACCAGGGAGAGGCTCAGGTGAACAGAGACCTTCTGTGCGGTATGCTCTGGGTCAGCCTTCCCTGCCCCATTCCCATCCTCGACAGCCGCCGGCTCCTTAAGGGGTTTTGGTTTGGTTTGGTTTGGTTAGGTTTTGTCTTGGATGTGGTCAGATACATCTAGACCGGAGAGAAATGGCACCGGAGGAAGCTGAGGAAAGTCCGTGACCCGGGGTCACTTAGGAGAAGGGGCTGAGCAGAGAAGAGCCTATGTATTGCATGGGATGGGATTTGGGTGTCTGGCCCTGGGCTGTTAAGTGGGGATCCGGTTGTGTGGCATGCCAGAGGCAAGTTCATGTCTCTCTACCTGTGCACTCAAGACACAAATCCCGCACTCAAATTAGAAATTTTGGCAGGGACTCCCCCCCGCACTCCCCCCAAAAAGAAATTTTGGCAGGTCCCACACATGCCCAGGTCCTCTATGTGGTTCAGAGCAGAGAGGCTCCTTCAGACAACCCCAGCTGACCAGACGGCTGAGCAGGGAATCTGAATGAAGCTGGCATCCTGTAACATCTGTTCTTTGCTTCTTTGCTCCACCCCACTGACCACCTACTGATCGCTGGAATTAGATTTAAGCTGCAGCAGAAGGGATTTAAATTAGACCCAAAGAACCGGTGTTCTGGGGACCGCAAGGCTCTCAGCTAGGACTCTCCCGAGATCATCAGAGCCTTGCTGTGCTCTGTTGGGGCAGAGGCCATAGTTGTCCTGATGGTACTGTGCACATGATGCTGTACCCTTCTATGGTAGTTAAGCCTGTGGCCTTAGCTTCCAGGACAGATGCTCTGACACACCTGCGGACTTTTTTGCTGTTGGCTGAGTCTAGCTCTTTCCTACTTGAGCCTGTGGTGCCCCACGAGGAGAACGTGCTTAGCCTCTGCATTCCTACAGAGGAAAGCTGGGATCTGCCTCCAGCCCTTCCAGTATTCCTGCACAGCAGAGGCGTTGGACTTCCTGTGCCTCAGCCACTGGGGGTGGAGGGCAACACCTAACAAAAGGGCCTCCACTGGACAGTAGCCAAGCACACTGAAGCTGAGCTCCAGCCTGTTTCTCGATTTGTCTGGCTGCCTTTGGCTCTGTTCATCTGCTCGGATGTCTGTGCGGTCCTGCATGTCTCTCCAGGCCTGCCAGGCTCAGATAGGGAGCAGAAAGGGGCTACAGTGTTTAGATTAGTGTCATGGGGTGGTGGTAGTGAGCTGGCTTCAAAACCTGCCCCCCTCTCTCCCCCACATGGACAACCACCTTCTCCCAGACTTCATTACAGGCTGTGAGTGCCTGAGACGGATCACCTCTTTCTCAGCTGAGGCTGGGGGTGAGCTGTGGCCCTCTCCATCTCTTCCTCTCACTGTGACCCCAATCACAGCACCTGCCCTTGTCTAATTGGCCAGTGTCAGTGGAAGGGGGAAGGGAAGGCTGATGTCCAAGGAGGAAATCCCATTAGGGGAGCGTGAGCCAAGTTATTAGTGGTGAAGATGTAATTGGGGTTGGTGAGTAATCTCAGCAGATCCATCACCTATTTATGGTACACCCAGCTGTGTGACCTTGGCTGAAGTGCTTCACCTCTCTGGTGAAATAGGACCTCCATGATTGCCAACAATCTCTACATTTGGGGGAGTGGAATCTCATGAACTCTGACTCACCCCCAGTCTCATGTCCATCCCAGAGGTGCTCACTCAGGTTTGACCTCTGAGTCACTTGTACAACCGCATGAATTCTTCCTAAGTTCTACACTCCCCGAAGTCAGTACCTGCCACTGCCCCCAGCTGAGTATCTTGCATATAGTAGGTCGTGTATCAGTTTTATGAATGGCCGGCTGAACGATGATTGGATGTGATTAATGACAAGAACATATAATTCCAAGGCTCTTCGCTTAGACAGTGCATAATTGCTTGGGGGAGAAGCCCTAACCACCTGCTGAGTTATGAGCTTCAGTGAGCACCTACCTGCATCCTGCATGCCCCCGGTAGCAGCACTCCCAAAGGCTCCCACAGACAGATTTGGTGAGGACTGGAGCCATATGGACATTAGATCTTAGCTGCAGAGCAGGATGCTTAGTTGAATCTTAATATGTGTGGTTTGTCTTTGTTTTGTTTTGAGACAGGATCTCACTGTGGTTTCCTGACTGGCTTGGAACTCACTAAGTAGACCAGGCTGGCCTCCAGCTCATAGAGATTCACCTGCTTCTGCCTCCTGTGTTCTGGGACTGAAATTGTATGCCACTATGCCTGGACTTAATATTAATTCTGTCCTTCACTAGAGAAAAGACACCCAGTCCCATGGACGTAAGATGGAGCAAGGTTGGGGATGAACAGGAGAGAGGTGAACTCAACACACTCTTTCTTGTGTTGTGGCTTTCGGGTCTTCTTCTTCTGAAATCTCTTCCCAGAGCACACAAAGACAAATCCTAGGCACTCAGGAAATACCTGCTGATCCAATGAATGAATAAATGAAACCTCTTGGAAGTAAAAGATGCAAGGCACCAAACAAGGCCACTCAATGGAATTACCCAGGATCTTTTCAGCCTCTCCTAACCCTCATGTCCAGAGTCCAGTTTTGCTCACACACATACTGATTCAGAAACTCATGCTTTGACTCATAGCCAAGTTTTAAAGCTTACCCATGAGTTTCTGACATGTGGACAAGTTGGGATGCCTTGCCTTAGAAGGTGACCAAGATGATATATATGTTTAAGGTGTATATTTGGAGGGATTTGAGAGACATAACTCAGTTGGTGGAGTGGTCACCTATTGTGCTTGGTACTTTGGGTTTGATCCTCCAAACCACATCAAAACCAAACTAAAATTCAGGTGTGGTGGCACATGCCTGTAATCAGGTGATGGAAGGAAGCTGGAACATCATCCTTGATGTGGTGGCTTGAATGAAAATGACCCCTTAAGGCTCATATATTTAAATACTTGGTTCCCAGTTGGTGGACCAATTTAGGAGGTGTGGCCTTGTTGGAGGAGGTATGTCACTGAGGGTGGGCCTTGAGGTTTCAAAAGCCCACACCATTTCCAGTTAACTCTCTCTGCCTAGAGCTTATGAATCTAGATGTGAGCTGTCAGCTACTGCTCTGGCACCATGTCCACTTGCCTGCTGCCATGCTTCTCACCATGATGGCCATGGACTCTAACCCTCTGAAACTGTAAGCCCCTAATAAACTTTCTACAGGTTGCCTTGGTCATGAGGTCTTAACCACAGAAGTAGAAAAGTAATGAAGACACTGGCTACCTAGGAAGTTTGACACAACTTGGGTTATGTTAGAACTTGTCTCAAAAAAAAAATTGTTGGGTGCAGTAGCCATATACCTTTGATTCTGGTACTTGAAAGTCTTTCTGTGAGTTTGAGGCTAGCCTGGTCTACATAATGAGTTCCAGGTCAGACAGGGGTACCCAGTGAAACTGTTTTATGCTTTTGTTTTAAATGTACTTAAGAGTACAAGGCCATGAAAGACTACACAGTGAGTTCAAGACCAGCCTGGCCTAAATGACACCTCCCCCCCCCCCCCCCGCAAAAAAAAAATAGTAACTGAAGCTGGATATGATGGCACACGCCTTTACGCCCAGCACTTTGGAGGCAGAGACAGATGGATCTCTGAGTTCAAGGCCAGCCTGGTCTACAGAGTGAGTTCTAGGACAGCCAGGGCTACACAGAGAAACCCTGTCTCGAAAAACAAAAAAAAAAAAAAAAAAAAGGAATAACTGTTATCTGGTTATAAACAAAAAACATTAACCCCAGCACCACGTATAAAACTCCATGTTCACACCTATGCTTTGCTCCCATGTCTCCACAGGGGCTGTTTGCAGAGGACCATCAGTGTAGGAGGTGAAAAGGACAGAGGTGGGCGTGACTTGGAGAGGGAAGTGGGGGAGAGTGCGACCCCATGGGTTGTGTGAGCATAGAGCCTCATAAAAACAACCAGCTGGTTGCTGCATCTCTTTCTCCTTTGATAGAACTCTACCTTCATGGGGTGGGGGTGGAGGGTCTCTAAACTCTCCACTCTCCAGCTTGAAGTGATACATGGGAGCTGGGGTGAGGGCAGCTGTTTCCTTCATGAGATGGTCAGTCCAACTTCTCTCGACCATGGAGACAAGGGCAAAGGTAGGATGGATAACTAAGGACAATAAGTTGCAGACTCTTGGGAGCTCCAGGGAGCATCCTTGGCTCATCAAGCCTGCTATTCCTGACATCACAAGGTATTACCTCTGTGTAGTGGGACCACAATTTGCTAGATCCCTGCTATGTGCTAACACAAACTTCTCAGTCATTATCATTTTCATTTTGCAGAGGACCTGGTGGTCAGAAAAATGGACATGCTCAAATTTATATTTTTGAATTAATTTATTTTGTAAATTTATTTACATCTCAAGTGTTATCCCCTTACCCGCCCCCCCTCGGAACCCCCCTCTTCCATCCCTCCTCCCCCTGCCTCTATGAGGGTGTTCCTCCACCCACCCACTCACCCTTGATTCCCCTATACTAGGGCATCTATCAAGCCTTCATAGGACCAAGGACCTCTCCTCCCATTGATGCCCGACAAGGCTGTCCTCTGCTACATATGCAGCTGGAGCCATGTGTACTCCTTGGTTGGTGGCTTAGTCCCTGGGAGCCCTGGGGAGGGGGTCTGGTTGATTGATATTGTTGTTCTTCCTATGGGGTTGCAAGCTCCTTCACCTACTCAAATTTATATAGCCAACAAGAAAAAGCTGGCAGGTGAGCCCAGTTCCCACAGCTCTGGGCTCATGACTTTCCCTGTACCTGCCTGGGAAGGATGCCATACCTAGGGCTTGAAGGTTCCATTGTGATGTGATTATGGTTGTGCCTCAGCTGACATGCAACCAGCCTTGATCTCTGCTGTGATTCCCCCCATTAACTCAGGGTCTCCAGCTGGTGGAGCTAGTGGAGGGAAGGGCCAACTCTCTGGGCCATCCTCCATCCTTCTGAGCTCCCATCCCTTCTTCTATTGCTTTCACCTCTCCATCCTTGTTCTCTGTGTGTCTCTCTCATGCCTACCTTCTTCCTGGGCCTTGACTATATTCACTCAGATTCTCATCTACCAACTCTCCCAGCCAGCAGTCAGCAGGCTTTGCTGGCCTTTCTACTGGACCTGGTCCTCCAGAAGTGAGGAAGACTGCCGGGAGCTCCCAGTAAACTCAAGGCTAATACTCAGGAGCCACCACCTCACACCGTACCAGGGTGAAGATGGGAGATGCCGGCTTCTAACGTGGCCCTAAGACGAACTAGTTTTTCTACGTTGTGGGATGCAACAGGGGGCCAGCTGGAATGGCTAAAGATGACCACAGTGTGGGGGTAGAGTGAACATTTAGGGATACTGGCTGCTCTGAGCATGCCCAGGCTCAGGGGTCTCCTCTTTAATTCTATTGATAAAGGTCCCTAGGCAGGCTTCTTTAACCTGGTGAATTTTCAGTTCTGTCAAAATGATCTGATCTTGTGAAAGAGCTCCCTTTTTAGGCAGTGTTCTTGCCTTCATAGAGAGAGAGAGAGAGAGAGAGAGAGAGAGAGAGAGAGAGAGAGAGATCGTACACGTGCCTTACTCTCACTTACTGATGTCAACTAGAAGCTGGAGGGCTGGAGTCTCCGTTTTCAGCAGGGAGTCCTGCCCTTGCCCCTGACCCCAGGGCATGGTCCTCCTGCCCTGGCGTTTGCCATCTACTAGGAAATAAAAGCTGTGCTCCTTTCATAAGACTTGAACCCTGCTCTCAGGAGAAGAAGGAGCAAGCAGGAGGGGAGGGAAGAGGAGAAGTGCCACCAGGCCTTGATAAAGCATACCCTAGGAAAGAGGCTACCTATGGGCAGACAACTGCCACCTCCCAGGAACAGGAACAAAGCCCTGAGCCGGGTGGCTACACCTTTAACCCTTAGCTGGGCCAAATGGGCTCTGGACTGTGTGTGTTCCCTGCTGGGCTGGTAAGGGGGATACTATTAAGATCTCAGAGGTCAAGAGACTAAACCAGCAGCAAAGTTGGTGTCAGCCCTTCTCTCTCTCTCTCTCCCTCCCGACCCCCCTCCCCATCACCCCCCCCCAGCCCCCAGCCCCATCCTCTTCTCAACCCACACCTCCTCCCTTTTCCATTTGGAAGGAGGCTTGCCGCCTTTGTATTTTAACTGTAGCAAAAAGATTAAATTGTTTACGAGCCGGGAGCTTCGGCTGGCTGGATGAGCCGGAAGAGACAAAGATAGACATTCTAATTCTCCCCTGTTCTCTGGGCCTCCGTCCCCCTGGCTGCTGCTAATTCTTTTATCTGCCCCCAACACTCCAGGCATTATGTGCATTCATAAAAAAAGGTGGGGGGGGGACGGAGAGAGCCCTCGCCGAAGCCAGCAAAATGACTGTTCTCTGCGCAGCTTCTCCGATAGCAATCTCTTGAATGCTTGATTACTTCGTCCCCTCTCCTGTGCCCCCTCCCCCCTTCCCCAGCACCCAACATAAGTTGGTCTTTAACCCTTTATCTTTAGCAAGCAGAAAGACACGGAAAACATCTCACTCAGTGGGTGGAAAAAAAAAGCGTTGGGGGGGGTGCTTTGTGGATGGGGGGAAAAAACTAGCACAGAGAAGAATTACTGTTATCTTCCCACCAGAAGAGGGACAGCAGAGATAAGGGAAGCCTGAAGAATTAAAAGAAACGTAGCGTTGGGGGCTCTAAATTCACGCCGAAGCTGGTTGTATTTGTCTGTCACGGGGGTTCATAATTTTCCGGGGTTGTTTTGATAGACTTATTGTGCGGACTGCATAGAAAACTCATCAGCATTTGTTGCCTGTGAGCATTATTGTCAGAGGTAACTGCGTGTCTATAGACTGGGGGAGATAATGGCTGAAGTCGAAAGCAGATAAAGCCGGGCTCTTCTCATTAAGGACTATCTCGGCCTCCGCAGACCGGCTGGGATTGAGTGACTGGGGCCTGGTGCGGGGCATACATTATGCCCGTCGAAGCAGGAGCAGAAGGCAGCCTCATTCCACCGGCAGCCTGCTGCACGGTGGCCCCTGATGAATGGCCCGACAAAGGCTGTGTGGTCAGGGCACCCTGGCTAGGCTTTTGGAAGGAGCCTGCAGTGTGTACATCGTGAGGGTGGGAGCAGGGGCTTCCCTTCTGTTTGCTGGGCACCAGGGTTTTGTGACAGAGCCACGTCAGGAAGTGGTGACAATGAGGGTAGGCTTTTGGATCCATTCTGACATTGTTACAGATGAGGAAAATTGAGGTCCAAAGAAAGGACTGGTATACCCACTAAGGGAGGTCAGAGTGGGGTCCTGGGACCCTGGGGTCCTCAGAAGGGTACTTCAGATGTGTCCTACTGGAGCTGCTGAGAGATGCTAGCATATCGTATTCTGGGACAAGGTCCATGTAGGGGTGTAAGAGGGATCACACCTGGGACCCATGTGTCCTGCCTTTCTCCCTTCCTTTAGCATTCTTCAGAAACTTTTTATAACCCTTATTTATTTGTGTGTGACACACATGAGCATGTATGTATGTGTCTGCATGTGTGTATATACATGTATGTGCACATGTCATATAGCATCCATGTGAGAGAACAGATGCCAATTTATTGTTTTTGCCTAGAGTGGGGGCAGTATGTGAGGAGGGCTGACACAGGGTTTTACAATGTAGCTGGGGTTGCCATTTAATTTCCTATGTAACACTTGTCGGCCTCAAGCTTCAGATCCTGTCAGCTCCCTGACTGCTAGGGATGACTGGTGTGGACCTTGGTCCTCAGTCACCATTTCTTTGAGTGTCCATGAAGAGTCAGACTCTCTGGACCACTATGATCACACAAGTGAGAACTAGGTGCAGACCATCTGGCCATCTTCCTCTCTCTGTTGCCCAGGGTACTCCCTCCTCTGTCCTACCTCCCACCCACCCTAAATGAAGCCAGCCAAAGGAAGTGGGTAAACAGAGGCAGAGAGGCTCACTGCATTCCAAAGACAGGGACCAAGCCACTGAGTAGAAGAAGGGTCAGACTTTGGGCTCTAGGCAGCTTGGGGAGATGGCCTTCTTTGGCCCTCTGTGAAGTAGGGCTGATGCTCTGGTACATAGAGAGGCTATAAAACCTCATAGGATGGCATCCCTAGGAATTTTGTGAGCACAGGGTCTGCACTAAGAGCTCAGCATCCCTACCACCCTCTAGACAGTGACTGTTCCATGGGGCCTTTTAGGTCCAGCGTTCCCTTGTTCATCTAACTCAGTGGTTCTGAACCTTCCCGATGCTGTGACTGACCCCTTTAATACAGTTTCTCATGTTATGGTGACCCCCCCACCCACGGCAAAATTATTTTCATTTCTACTTCAGAACTGTAATTTTGCTACTGTGATGAATTGTAACATAAATATTTTTGGAGATAGAGGTTTGCCAACAGGGTTGCGGCCCACAGGTTGTGAAACTGCTGACCTAATTCAAGGCGGGGGCTCCAGGGAATGGTATCTAAGTTATAAATGGAGGTTTTAGTTTGGACTTTATTCCTCCAGGGTGAAAGCCTTGGCACTGCTGGGACACCCTCTCGGTTGCCTTGCAAGAAACTGAGGCCCCGGGAAGGGGCCTGCCCAGGTCCAGCGGGACTTTAAAAAGCTGTCTACCCAGTGGCAGGGAGGTGCCTTCCTTCCCAGCACCCTGCCTTCTGGCTGCTGTGGCCTAGGAGGCTGCCAGGCAGGAGAGAGCACTGGTGCATGCAGCATAGGGGACAGAGAGGTCCCCAAGTCCTGCCACTGGGCTAGGAGGCCCTGAGCTCATAGCTGAGGCCATTCCGGTCTACAGCTCCCTCAAAAAGGCCTTGGTAAACCTAGGCAGTGAGGGCGCTTTTAGCCAGTGACCGATCTCCTCCATTTGGGTTGATGGAAGGGTCCCCAGCATGGAGACTTACTGATGGGGAGGATCAGGGCAGAAGAGCACCCCGGACATATTAGGGACTATGGAGGGTCTCCCTGGGGGTCACTGACACGGAGGGTGCTTTAAGGCTTGGGAGCCACCCTGCCCCTTGAGGACTAGGGAGGAGAGTCAGCTCAGTGTAAATGCTGACAAACAACTAGGTGGAAGGGGAGAGCTACAGAATGCTGGAGTGCAGAGGAGGGGACAGGCTTGGGAGCCACCCTGCCCCTTGAGGACTAGGGAGGAGAGTCAGCTCAGTGTAAATGCTGACAAACAACTAGGTGGAAGGGGAGAGCTACAGAATGCTGGAGTGCAGAGGAGGGGACGTTTGAATCAAGCCTTGGAGCTCAGAAAGCAGATGGAGCAGGAAGAGCATGCCAAGGGGAGAGAACACCTGGATAACCTAGAGACCTGCAGGGTGGGGTATGTGCAGGGACAGTTGGGAGGTGGGTGCAGGTCTAATGGGAGGGGCTTAAAGGGCAGAAGTTGACGGTGGGGTTTGAGCAGTGTACTTCTAGGGAGCCCCAAGGGTTCTGAGAAACTCACTTCCTGGAAATTCCCTCTACATTTGTCAACTCAGACGCCCCCTCCCCTTTTCTCCCTTCTGTTATCAGCAGCTCTGTGTGGTGACACCTGATGGCAGTATTAGGTAGGCGTGGCAGAGGAAAGCACGTAGACTTTGGAAAGCCTGTGACCTGTGGTTTTAGAATTAAATCACCCCAGCAAGATGTGTGGCCTTGGCAGACAGGCTCACAATTTCCCTCAACTCCGTTTTCTGATTCGTAAGGTAGGGACAACTAGAGTTCCAGACAGAATTTCCCAAGGCTGGTGATGAAAACCCGGCCAGCTGGAGTCTTTCCCTGTTCCTACACCTCGGGTCTAGACATTCTGACCCTAGTCACTTGCTATCTCTCAACATAACCTCTCTCCTTACCTTTGTGACCTATGACATGGGTCCTGGATGCCCTCCTTGGAGAAACACTTGACATTTGCCCCCTACCCTGCTTTTGACCGGTATTAGGTCAAAAAAGCCTAGCCTTGCTTTGGCCAATCTTTCTTGCTATCACCTATCCTAGAACACAACGGTCTGTCCTCTTGGTCCTTCTGGTTTTCCAGGCCACTCTGGTTATTGTCTATATTTTAGTCCTCTGTCACAGAGCTAAGGGGATGAGAGGCTGACCCTGGGAGGCCCCAGGCTCACTTCGCAGCTAAGAGTAGATGGAAGAGTGGGCTCAGGCCGTCTGGGAGGCCATTTGTCTCTGTATGGGGTTTATAGCAAGAACAGCTCAGCCTATGGGGAAAGGTATGGCAGAGAGCAGGGAGGCTTAGCTGAGCCCTGGCTAATTGGCTGTGTGGCTGTGTACAGGGTACTGTCCCCTCTGTGCCTCAGATGATTAACCAATCACGAGAGAAGATCCATAAGTAAGGCTTGTTCTAGTCCTTACCAGGGGTCTGTCCAATGCATAGGTCTGAGATGTTGCCTTGGTGGCAATGAAGGGGACATCAGGGAAGCCATTCTTAGGTAACTCCACCCCCCCAAGGTTCTGGACACTTACCACCCTTTCTGAAGGATTTACAGTGGGCTGAATTCATTTGCATGACAAAATTGGCTCGGGCATCCAAGTGTTGCAGGACTGGTGTAACATTGCAGAGAACAGGCAGCCAGGAGGAAGGTTACAGCTGACAAAGAAGGAGCAGATCACAGCCTACCAACTCGCTCGCAGCTTCTGCCAACCACCCCTCTGCTGGAGTGTGATGGGACACTCAAGACAGTCACTAGCTCCAAGTGTGTGCTGGCGTTGGGGGGAGCCATGCTAACACTCCAGAAGCCTGCTGGAGATGTGGGTGGGGTCCTGCTTCTGCTCTCTTTTTATCTACAGGAGGGGGGGGGTTAGAAGTCCTTTACTATTTCAGAACACCTCCCTGCTTGGCTTACGCCGTCCATAAGTTATCTCTCTGCTTACTCTTGGGACCTGATAACACAGGAGTTCCAGAGCTACTGTCTGTACACCCGTCTATTCACTCACCTATCCACAGATCTATCATCAATTCACCAACCTGACATCCACCCATCCATTCACCCACCCACTCATCAGTCCACTCACACACTCATCTGTCTACCTGCCCACCCATCCCACCTACTCGCCATCTCTTTACCGGACTCTCTGCCCACCCATGCACTCATTCATTCTCCCATATACCCACCCATCCAGCAGTCTGCTCATTAATCTACGCGTGTGCCCTTCCATCTAGCTGGCAGAAATGCACTGGACACTTGATGTACTGGTGCAGAGCCAGGCATGTGTGGCAGCTTCGTTTTCTATAAGGGTCACAAGGTGTATCTCCCAGGATTGACTCTGGGCCAGAGATGTGCCGTGAGAGTATTTTCTGCACTTTATTCGATTAGGCAGCAGGGAATGTGAGGGTCAATAAAGCAGAGTTATTGCCCCCAAAGAAATCACAGTTTTAAGAGGACTGGTGCTGTGGTCCTGCGGAGCCCGTGACATGTTATGGGGAAGTGTGTGGGGCTCTGCTTGAGTTTCGAGTAGAGTTAGGTCTGTCATCCCTCTCTCTGGGCCTCACACTGAAGAAGCTGAGGCCTGAGAAGGTTAGAGGATTATCCAAGGCCACAGACAGGAGGACTGAGGGCTGAGCCTTCCAATACTGGAAGTTTCCGAATGCTTGGAACTTGATTTCTTACTGTCTCCCTGCCACTGGAAGCAAGGCTACTGCCTCGCTCCACGTGTGTATGTGTGAGGCCAAGGTACACAGCTCTTAGAGGGAGATGGGCTCAATTCCAAGGGGCCTCCCCAGAGCCTTGGGCTGTTCTGATTCCCTCACTTAAGGTTATCGGTGAGTAGGCAGGGGCCCAGTGATACAGGACATCTCAAGGGATGATGTAGGGAAGAGATACCCATGTGGCTTTAGAAGGAAGCCTGAGCCGAGAGCAGAAGGATGGTTCCTCTTGCTGCACCTGGGGGCTACTAGGGCCCAGGGTAGAAATGGCTTCATGTGGTCCGTATGTGGTTGGGTAGGAGTCAAGATCTACCACAGGTACCATGGGGAAGTACATTTGGTCACTTCTCATTATGGTGACCCGTTCCATACTCTAAGCACTTTTCCTGGTGGCAATCCCTGCCATTAAAGGTACTGAGAGCTTGGTGTGGTTGGCATAGGGGGAGGGGATAAAAGATTCCAAAGAGGAGTTAGAGGAAGGGTGAGAGACAAAGAGCAAGCCTTGTGCATTGGAGGCCTTTGGAACATTTCAGGGCTGTGTCTGAATCCAGGTGCTGGCCATTCCACTCCGTATGACCACAGGCGAGTCACCGGACATCTCAGATGCTGGCCTGAAAATCCATAGGAACAGAAACCTCCCTTACAACATCTTTATTTAATTTTTTTTCCTTTTCAAAATGTTTTTGTCTGTGAAATCAAGGCCAGCCTGGGCTACATCATAAGACCTTCTCAAATGGAAACAAAACCGAAAAAAAAAAACAGTTTGATTTTAAATTGAAAATTGAATTTTAATTGTCAATACCTATCACATGACTGGTAAGCGCTCCTCACAGCAAACTCATGGGGCAGGCCTTTTCACTTTTTAAAATAACCCTTTTCTCTTGGAATGATTTTAGATTTCAGGAAAGATGAAAACATAGCCGAGAGTTCCGTGCTCCATGTTTCTACTTGGGCTATCTCAGTACACTTGTTAAGCCAGACACCAACCCTGACTCCTTCGGTCCTTTAACTCATGGACACCCCCACCTCCCAGGTGAGGCTTTGAAAGACCGGAATTCAACTTCACCACCCACATCTGGCAGCTCACAACTGCCTGTAACTCCAGCTGCAGGGGACCCGACATTCCTCTGTTCTTCTCACTCACACACAGACATACGCACAGACCCGTAAGTAAATAATAATAAAACATTTTTTAAAAGAATGCTGGCTGGCTATGGATGCTTCACTCATTCCAGAAAACCTGGGCAGGACCCAGGCCACAGCCTTGGACCTGTGTCCCACTGCCTGACAGGGTATTGGTTGGAAATGACATCAAAGAACAAAGATTGCTTCTCCTCAGTGCTTACCAGCTACATGTGGGAGATGATCAGCAAAGTTGCTGCTTTGGATAGGAGATTGGTTGAGACACATGTAGGGCTTTACCTAGAACTCTGGGATTATTTTATTTTATTTTATTTTTTGTAAG
Source organism: Mus caroli (assembly GCF_978045245.1). NCBI lineage: Eukaryota > Metazoa > Chordata > Mammalia > Rodentia > Muridae > Mus > Mus caroli. The sequence goes on from NW_028227268.1 coordinate 37,805,958, forward strand.
ATTTATTTTTATTTCAGGTACATGAGTACGCTGTTGTTCTATTCAGACACACCAGAAGAGGGCATCAGATCCCTTTACAGATGATTGTAAGCCACCATGTGGCTGCTGGGAATTGAACTCAGGGTCTCTAGAAGGGCAGCCAGTGCTCTTAACCACTGCACCATCTCTCCAGCCCCATGGCTTGAGTTTTTATAGTCAGGGCTCCACAATCTATACCCTCCAAGCCTTTGACACAGCCTCAGAAGTTTGCTTTCAAGGGCCCCAAATACAAAAACCGTTGAGTATAAACAAGGCCACTGGCCCTTAGCGCCCCACTTGCTTAGGAAGGAGACTGCAAGGATTATGGAGATGATGACTGCCCTCTAAAAGCCCACAGGCAAGGGAGCAAGGTCATGGCACTGCCGGAGCTTCCTGCTTCGTAAGTCCACTAGGTCAGATGAAGTGGGGGTGAGCTTGGGCTGTAGAAAGCTGAGGCCAAGTCCTAGAGCAGCACCTAGGCTGCAGGTCTCGACTCTAAACCTAGCAGACAGCAGTAGCTCGCTCCCTCGGCTTGCTAGTTCTTCAGGCTCTAGCTCCGGGTACTCAGAGACCCAGAGACCGGCAGCTGCTGGGTGGACCTGGGTCCGGGTCCACCCAGCAGCTCGCTCCTTTAAGGATCAGCTACTCTAAAGCCCTCCGGGGTCTACTGGGAACTCTGGGATTCTAAAGCCTTTCACCAAGCTTCCTGCCTCTACCTAGAAACCTTTAACATCAGTCTGTCCTGAGTTCAGTAGGTCCTCAATGGATGATACCAGGGTTGATATCTCTACCCACATTTCCCGTCTCCATTTTACTTTTGTTTATTTTTTTTAAGATTTATTTATTTATAATATACAGTGTTCTGCATATATATATGTATGTATATATGGGTTTTTTTTTGCATGTCAGAAGAAGGTGCCAGATCTCATTATAGATGGTTGTAAGCCACCATGTGGTTGCTGGGAATTGAACTCAGGACCTCTGGAAGAGCAGTCAGTGCTCTCAACCTCTGAGCCACCTCTCCAGCCCTTACTTTCGTTTATTAAATTTTTATTTTGCTTTGTAGTGGTTTTTTTTTCTAGTTGTCTCAGATCCTTGAGGGGTGTATGCATGTGTGCATGCACATGTGGTTGTGTTCATATGTATGCATGAGTGTACATGTATGTATGTGTGTGTGCGCTGTGTTATGTATGTGGGTGTAAATGGTGGTACTTACAATCTATCACTGATGATGGTCCCCTGTCTGCCTGGGGACCTCCCCTAGGCTTCCCCTTTTAGAGAAGACCTGTGTTCCTTTATTTAGTTGACGAGGTGCGGAGTATCTATAGGGTACTGAGCCCCCTTCTGGGCATGTGCTAGTTTACTAGCCTATGCTGTCAGATAGGCTGAAGACTTGACCAAGTCCCTAGCCTGAGAGACCTTAGGTTAGTAGTAAGACTCTCCTGGGGCCAGACCCAGGATCTCCTCCCTAATTCTTTCCGCTAAATCTGCATACCGTTAAGTTAGCACGCATTAGGCAGGCCCCTGGCCTCTGTGGATGCAGGTGTAGCCCCTTGGAGACACCAAGGGCTTCTGAATCAGAAACTCAGCTCCTCATTTGGCTCCTTGCTAGCCTGGAGCACAGTGACTGCCACCTGGGACTGCCACAGAACTGCCACGGGACCCAGCATTCTCTTACACCTCTGGCTTGGCCCCTGATGGCCAGCAGCAAGTGTGGGACCTGAATCTACGGACCTGCAGAGGGGGGATGGCTGAAGAGGGTACACTCGCGTCTGTTCCAAGGAGGGTCACACCCAGGGCTGACCCAAGAAGTTCCTGTAGCCAGTTGAATTGTGGTCCTTAAAAGGTATGTCCAGCCGGGCAGTGGTGGTGCACGCTTTTAATCCCAGCACTTGAGAGGCAGAGGCAGAGGCAGGTGGATTTCTGAGTTTGAGGCCAGCCTGGTCTACAGAGTGAGTTCCAGGACAGCCAGGGCTACACAGAGAAACCGTCTCGAAAAACCAAAAAAAAAAAAAAAAAAAAAAAGATACATCCAAAAGTCAGTCCTGCGAATGATCAGCTTCCTTTGTAGGAGATGTGGGAGAGGGAAGCATTGTGACACTTCAGACAGAGTAGAGGTATACAGCTATGAGTTAGGGACACTGAGTTCAGACATCAGTTGTGACAGAATCCATGTCTGCTCTATGCTTGTGAAAATTTGGTGTAGCAGCCCCAGGACATCTATGTTTGTCAGTTTTTGTCATTGTGACAAAATATCTTTGAGAAAACAGCTTAAGGGCGGAAGGGTCTATTTTAGCCTAAGGGTAGAAGGGTCTATTTTAGCCTGTAGTTCTAGCGGCTTCAGTCCATGGTCACATGGTCCATTGCTTCTGGGCCTACATGTAGTGAAGCAGAATACGGTTGGGAGCACAGGTTATCTCGTGGTGGACAGGAGCAGAGAGTGATCAGAGAAGCCTGGGGACATGATATGCCTCTCTAGGGTGGTCCCCAAGATGCACAGTCACCTGCTCCCTCCAACTGACCCCTGATTCCTAGTCTTCACCACCTTCCTCATCTCATTGCGTCACAAAGCACCACTGGTTAGTCCAATTACCTTTCTCAAAAGTCTGGCAGCTGGCCTAAATTTAACCTTGAGCCTTTCAGTTGACACTCCTGCTTAACCTAAGTGCTACCATGCATACAGCACCTTTCTCCATGTCTTCATCCCTGCTACCAACAGGAGTTCTGGCAACCTCATAGAACAAGACACCATCCAGCCCTGCATCTCCACCCAGAGAAATCTCCCTGGCACACTGCCACCTAGATGTAGCCAGTCTATCTAACTTAGCTATTCTTCCTTCCTTGGTCCTCAGTTTCCCCATATGTAGAACAAGGGGTTGGGAAACTTATCTTTTTTGGAGACAAAGTCTCATTAAGTAGCTCTGGCTAGAACTCTCTATGTAGAGCAGGCTGACCCCAAACTCACAGAGCTCACAGAGATCTGCCAGCCTTTGCCTCCTCCCAAGTGCTGGGATCAAAGGTGTATGCGCTGCAAGGCTCCCTCCCTGGCTTTGGAAAGCTTACTTTCAAGGTCTCAGGGATGGGAAATGGAGCTCAGAGTGCCTATCTAGCATATACAAAGCCTCTGTCAGATCTCTAGCACCTCCTAACCAGGCGTGTTGGGATCCCCCGGCATCTCCACACCAGGCTGTACCCCAACCTCACTGCATCAGAATATCTGGACTGGAGCTCTGCCAGGCATGTGCTTTTAAGTTCCTTGTAACGAGAGTCACATGTTCCTTCCATACAAAAGGTCTCAAGTTCAAGATTATCCTTAGCTACACAGTGAGTTTGAGGCCAGCCTGGGTTACATGAGATACTGTCTTAATACAGTTACAACACTCTTCTCAAACCTTTCAGGCTCCTCGTCTGGGGTTGCAGAAACACTTGACCCTTCCCAATAGCATGCTGGACTCCACATCCTCAAAGAGACTTGAACTACAAACAAGAACCCTTCCTATTGGGCACTGGGGTCTGTTTGCACCCCATCAAGATGGCATTTCCTCAGATACTTAGTTATATAGATGAGGGACATTTGTAGGCTTTCCTTGATGTCAATAGACTAGGGATGCTTGCAGGAGGTTCTTGGCTCTGCAGAGCTCTGATCTTTCCCCTCCTCTTAGCCGCCCCCTCCTCTCATCATCCTATCATCTTGTTCTTTCCTTCTGCATGAGGTGGGAGGGTGACTGATTGGATTCAGACTGCACACAGTGGGCTGTCCTACTGTGGTCTGCCCTGGGAGCCTTGGACCTCAGGCTCAGGCAACCATGTTTATCCACACAGTGATTATCTACCCCAGAGGACTTCAGAACACACCCCTGCCAGAGCTCCACCCCAGATATTCTGATGCAGAAGGACTGGGACAAACCTTTGGGCTGTCTATGGGGCCCCCAGCGTATCTCTCTTTCCCATGCCGGGATACTCACTTTTCGTTCTTGCCCAGTGAGATGTCTTCTTGGAGGGCAGGCAGGTCTTTTCAACGCTGCAGCCTTGGCACCCAGCCAAGCCTCCACAGGCTCTCAATGCTCTCTCATCTTTTGAAGAGGAAAGCAAAGAGAGAGCCAGAGATCAGAGGCAGGATGTGCGGCAGGCTGTCTCGGGGTGCTTGGGAGACAGGTGATTGGGATGGTAAAAGTCAGGGGTGTTAGGTGGCAACTGAGGTCTCCCCAAATTCTGCCCAGCCTCTTACAGCAGTCTGCTGTGCCGCTGGAACCAAAGGAGGCCACCGAGAGGGACAGGGCAAGGCACAGTCTTGTCAGAGGAAGAGGTTATTCACAAGGTACTGGAATTTGAACTGACTCAAACTTTTATCTGTCTGTCTGTCTATCTATCTATGAAATCAGTATATATATATGTGTGTGTGTGTGTATACATACATATACATATACACATACACATATACACATATATACGTATACACGTATACACATATACACATATACACATATATACATATATATGTATATATATATAAGCACTGGACTGGAGAGAGGGCTCAGCAATTAAGAGCACTGGCTGCTGTCACAGAGGGCTTGGGGTCGATTCCCAGCACCCACAAACTGTCTGTAACTCCAGTTCCAGGACATCCAATGCCCTCTTCTGTGTTCCATAGGAACCATGAATTTGCGTGATGCACAGACATACATGCAGGCACTCATATAGATAAAACAAAAATAAATAATCTTTTTAAAAAATCTGCACTTAATACCGACAGCAAGATCATCACCACCAGTGGCTCCTCCTCCCCTGATTAACTACAGCAGTAGCAAGAAGGGCTGTACTAATGCTCTGCTAATTTATTTCACTCCCACACTCACCCAGAGACAAGAGACCAGGACTATATCATCCCACTCCCAAGCCAACCTAACCAGAGCTCAGATACTGTACTGGCTTCCAGTGGGTACAGTGTTGTCTGTGTGTGTGGTGGTGGTGGGGAGAGGGAGAGAGAGGTATGTGTGAGAGCAGTGTATAAAAGATGTGTGTGTGTGTGTGTGTGTGTGTGAGAGAGAGAGAGAGAGAGAGAGAGAGAGAGAGAGAGAGAAAGAGAGAGAGAGAGAGAGAGAGGCCTTTGTCCCTTGAGCTCCAGGGGAGAGTGTTGGGAGGAATGGATGGGAGTCCCCAGGAGGCCTGGGGGCTGGAGCAGGGAGGGGGACAGGGTCCATTAATGCTGCCCTCCTGGGAGGTGCAGATAAGTGGCCCTAGGAGGCTGTGCTGAGGACCCTCTAACTAGCTTGTTGCCATGGGGATGCTGGCTGTGACTATAGGCCTAGAAGTCCAGCATGGGCCTGCTCCTCTTGGCAGGTGGAGACCTCCAACTGGGGCATATTCATTAATATGGGAAGGGAACTGAGAGGCCCCACTGTCTGTCTGTCTGTCTGTCCGTCCGTCCATTATTTAAAGCAAAGCCCTTGCTTTCTTTCTCATCCTTTCAGAAAGGCTCTGCAAGTCAATGAAAACAGTGTCTCCCTTTCTAGACACTAGAGGGGACAGCGGGTCTCTTCCAGAAGGTACCTAGACCAAGAGAAAAACACACAGGGTCACACAGCCTTACCCTGTTCCAGACAATACAGCCACCTTCACCTAGAGGCCTGAGCCTTTTTGGTTCTGCAGACTCTGAGCACTTTGTCCCTGAGGAACAGCAACACCCAGGAGTCAGGATACTGGAGATCTGAGCTTATATTTTGTTTTGGAACTTTTTATTTTTTTCAAACATTACTTACTAAGGAGAGGCCTGGACAAGCCCCCAGGGACTTCATCACACAGTAACAATCCTTTGCCATTTGTCCACATTATTTCTTCTGTCCCCCACCCCCCACCACCCACCCCCATTTGCTGAACTCCTTTGGAAGCTCTCATCAGGCTATCAGGCAATTTCATCTGGGAACACCTTGACACAAACCTGTCACCTTCACCCAGCCAACAGTGACAGAATCCTACTGACCTCCATCACTGGGCGCTCAGTCTGTCCTCACCTCTTTCTGCCCCATCATTAAATATGTGAATGTGGAAAAGGACACCCAGGGAGAACAGAGGCGACATGGCAGGGGCCTTTTCTGGGCTATTGCTTTAGAGCCATGAGAGTGGTGGTCGTTGAATGCCTGTGGTCTGGGCTAAGTTATTTTACTTAATTAGCCTGTTTCCTTCTATGCCAGGGAGCTAACCTCTCCCAAGGCTGTTGGAAGGATGGACTGAAATCCTCACAGTGCAGAATTGGGTTCCTAACAGGGACTCAGAAAGTGGTGACAGTAATCGTGAGGTTTTTCTCTTTTGTGTATGAAAAAACTGAAGGTCAGAGAGAGAAAGAGACTTGCCTAAAGTCACAGATCAGGAGTAGTGAAGCCGTGGGATGAGAACGTAAATATTGGAATGAACTCCCACCTCCTCTTCTTGTCTGCTCATCACTGACCCGACATAGGATGGAAACAGCACAGTGGGGCACCACAGCCAACACAACTGGTTCCTGGAAACCTGACTGGGGTGACAAGGGCATAAAGAAAGGACAGGAACATAGACAACATTCAGCAAGGGTGGCATCAGGTGGGCGGGCTGTGCTTGCTGTGATGGAGCAGCAGCGGCAACAGGGAGGCTCAGAGCATTTATTATCTATGGCACACGGAGGAGGGGGAGTCTCTGTAGGAGGTCTCTGTAGGCAGGCAGGCAGCCTCAGGCTGTAAACATTCAGGAGGAAGCTGAAGTAGATGCTTTCTGTACTGTCAACCTTTCAGTGTGGACAAGAGGAAGCTTTGCCAGATCCCACAGGGTCTGGGGTGTTGGTCCTTGTCAATAAGACACATTCTCTCAGGACTTCATCCACTCCTGACACAGGCACTCGAGGTTTCCTCTGCTCCCACAGTGGTGGGGGGTAACAGAGACCTCCCTTTCCTTGAAACCAGAGGTTGAGTCATGATGCCATAGGTTCAGCACACCCCAGGACAAGAACCCTGGGAAGATCAGGGACACTTGAAGCTGATAGGACATCACACTGAACTTGAGATCCCAGGCTTCAGGATGAGGGGACCATGCTATCTTCCACTGGGGAACAACATTGGTGGCCCTGAAACTGAGACTGTGATTTATACATTATAAACACCAATCAGAGGAGATACGAAAGCCCACTAGTGTTAAGGCCAAAGACTAAGGCAGGAGGCCCTGGGTTCCATCATCCCCTGCACCAAATAAACCAGTATAGTGGTTCACACTTACGATTCCAGCACTCATGGAGTAGGAAGAGCAGAAGTTTAATTTAAGGTCGGGTGCTAAGGAAATGGCTCAGTGGCTAAAAGCACTGACTGCTCTTCCAGAGGTCCTGAGTTCAATTCCCAGCAACCACATGTAACAACTCACAACCATCTGTAATGGGATCTGATGCCTTTTTCTGGTATGTCCGAAGACAATGACAGTGTACTAACATAAAATAAAAAGATCTTTAAAAACAAAAGTGTTTGCTCCATAATCCTGAGAACAGAGTTCAGATCCCAACACCCTTGCAACTCACTGGGTGTCCCTGCAAATGCCTGTAACCCTGGTTCAGAGATGGGGCAGAGACAGAAGAAGAATGGTAAAGGAAGACACCTGATGCTTCCCCCCACCCTCACATGCACACAGGCAGGCACCCGCCCCCACACATGTGCACATACCCTCTCCCACATAAATAATTTAAAAAAATTAAAGCTCGCTGGGCATGGTGGCACACGCCTCTAATCCCAGCACTTGGGAGACAGAGGCAGGTGGATTTCTGAGTTTGAGGCCAGCCTGGTCTACAAAGTGAGTTCCAAGACAGCCAGGGCTACACAGAGAAACCCTGTCTCAAAAAAGAAACAAACAAACAAAAAAATTAAAGCTCAAGCAATATAAAATTAAATTCTTAGCAATATAGGGAGTTGGAGGCCAACCTAAAGGAGACAGTCAGTCAGACAGAGACAGAGAGACAGAGAGAATGTGAATGGAAGGAAAGATTTATTTAAAAAATACTAGTAGTTTAATAATTGATTCCCCTAAGCACTAATAGCACACATCTTCCCAAGTGCAAATAGACCATTCTTCAGGACAGATTGTGTCTTAGGCTATAAATTAGATGCTAATAAATCTATCTATCTATCTATCTATCTATCTATCTATCTATCTATCTATCTATCTACCTATCATCATCTGTCCTGGCTGTCCTGGAACTTATTCTATAAACCAAGCTGGATGTGAACTCAGAGACTGAACTTGCCTGCCTCTGCCTCCTGAGTGCTGGAATTAAAGGTGGGCGCCACCACCACCTGGTGCTAATGAATTTAAAAACATTGAAATCCCTTAAGGCAAGATCTCTGATGACAGTGTATAATGAAACCAGAAATCAAAAGCAGAAAGAAACTTGGAAAATTATAAATATGTGGAAATTAAACAACACAAATCCAATGGGTCAAACAATCAGGTGCAAGAGGCATGATAGATAAAAGAGGATGAAACTCAGCCAGTAGGGTGTGTAGGGTGCAGCCAAAGCAGTCTCCGAGGGACACTCATAGCTGTGAGTGTTCACATCAAAATAGACGTCAAGTCAGTAACCCAACTTTCCACTCTACAAGAGAAAAGAGTGAATTAGGCCCAAAGCAAGAAAAGAAAGAAAGAAAGAGAAAAGGAAGGAAGGAAGGAAGGAAGGAAGGAAGGAAGGAAGGAAGGAAAAACAAACAGGGTACAGCTGGGGACATAGCTCCATGACAGCTCCATGCCCAGCATATATTAAGACACACAGGTCTAGCCCCAATACTGTGAGAAAGAAAAAAGAAAAACTATATAAAAACTGACAAAACAAATTCTCAACAGAAGCATATCTCTAGACTAGCAAGAAGCAGCACTGAATAACAAAATAGCCACTCTCGGGCTCTGTATTAATTATATAAAATAATGCCTTTCATTCATACATACAGTGTCTTGGTGGCATTCATCTATCATGGATTTTATTTGAGCATGCCCCATATGGCAGGCTTTATACTTCTCTCTC